>NC_087277.1:20930652-21237065 GCF_015220805.1 Pogoniulus pusillus
CGTGACATACTGTCCTGTGCCTTCTAACAGGCTCTCTTATGCCCATGAGTGAGAGGTGGCTGAGGCACATCAGACCTGGGTGTCTTTGTCATTGTCTCTGAATCCTGAGGGATATCTGTACCCCTTGAGCAGGGATATGGAGCCTTGCTCAGTAGTGAAGGCCATGAAGGTTTCAGGCTGAGCACCAGACTCTTTGCTGTGTGAAAGCATGAAATGAGGTAGCTGCTGTGAAAATAAAGTTCTTCAGCTTTGTGGGCCCTTACTCTGCAGTTCCTCAGCCCTCTGAAACTGGTGAGCAAAAGTGGAGGGGGTCCTGTTGCTGTCCTGAGAGCTACAGGACCTGGTGTACTCCCTGCAAGTTCCTCACTTAGGTCTGCATGGAGGGGAAGGGAATGGATGGTTCAGGCTAGGAGGAGGTAGATGTTCTCCTTGAAGGTGTGGTGGTGTAGGGGGTGACCCAGGTTCCCTTAAGAAGACCACAGAGACAGAGTCCTCCAAAAGGATAGAGAGAGTGCAGAAGAGGTTGTGTCAGCCTGCGTCCTAACGAAGTGTGATAGGGGAGATGGTTCTGGGTGAGTGGTTGTCTGGTGGCCTGCAGGAATGACACAAGTGACAGTGGTGTTGAAGCTCCCTGTGTGGGTGCTTGGCAGGGGCAGCCTTAGCTTGGGACAGGTGGCTCGGTGGTGGGAGCCTGCTGAGCTGGGCAAATGAAGGAAGATCCCCTGTGGGCAGCCTGCAGGAGCCAGGCGTGGGGCCGAGCCGAGCCCCGCGGGCAGCGGCTGGCGCTGCGGGTGCGGCGCTGGAGGAAGCGCCGGGGGTAAGGGTCGCGGCCGGCTCCGTCTGCCCGCAGGTGAACGGCGTCGCCCTGCACTGCGCCGAGCACCACGTGGCGGTGGAAGCGCTGCGCGGCTCGGGCAGCTCGGTGTCCATGACGGTGCTGCGGGAGCGGATGGTGGAGCCGGAGAACGCCATCACCGTCACCCCGCTGCGCCCCGAGGACGACTACAGCCCCCGCGAGAGGAGAGGAGGCCTGCGCTTCCCGGAGCGGCCCGAGGGGGCGCCGCCCGCCGAGAGGTTCTCCACCTGCCTCATGCGCAACGAGAAGGGCCTGGGCTTCAGCATCGCTGGTGGCAAGGGCTCCACGCCCTACCGGGCGGGGGACACGGTCAGTAGCCATGGCCTCCGTACCCTGCTCTTGGCACTGCGGTGGGAGCAGGGTGGGGGCTTCCCAAGTGTGGGAAGTTGTGGACGCCCCTTCTCTGGAGGTGTTCAGGGTCAGGTTGGATGGGGCTCTGAGCAACCTGGTCTAGTGGAAGGTGTCCCTGCCTGTGGCAGGGGGGTTGGAACTGGGTAATCTTTAAGGTCCCCATTCAATGATTGCTCAGCCATGGGCACACCACAGTGCAGCATGGCCTGGGGCTGGTGGCCAGGAGGGCTCTGGGAGTCAGAATCTTCTCTCCAGTCAGGGAAGGGGAGAAGTTCAAAGGAGGTGGGGCTGGGACTCAGGAGCCCTGCCAGTGACATTTGATCTTGCTGCTGTCCTGACATCTGTTCTGGGCACTTGGCCACATGAGGGCTTTACTGCAGCTGGAGGCTTGCAGGTGGCTCTAGAAGCCGAAGAGGGCTTGCGTGGAGTGAGGAACAAATGGGCAGTGCCAGGGGAGGGGTCTGCAAAGGGGAGAGGTCTGAGATCTGCCTGGTGTCCAGGAGTGGCTGTGGGACGCCCAGGCCTGGTGAGGGGGAGCCTGGGTTACCCTGACCCCTCTGCCTGTGTTCCAGGGGATCTTCATCTCGCGGATCGCGGAGGGTGGTGCGGCACACCGGGACGGCATCCTGCGCGTGGGGGATCGGGTCATCTCGGTGAGTCTGGGCTCAGCGTGGGGGATCGGGTCATCTCGGTGAGTCTGGGCTCAGGGTCCGGCCTCTCCTCACACGGGGGCTCCTCAGACACTGGAGGTGCATTCTGGGGGTCCTTGGCTCAGCTCCTGAGACCCCAGGGAGAGCACTCGCTCAGGTGATTGTGCCACCACCCTGGCTGGTGGTGAGTGCAGGCAGTGCCTCCCATTTCTCCCAGCACTGCCCATGAGCAGTGTCTGCAGCTGGGCTGCACTGGGAGCAGGTGACGTGGGAGCCCTGCCCTGCTGTCTCCCAGCCATGTGGGACAGCGCTGGGGGCTCTGCTGTGGGTCAGCATGTGGACAGGGCATGCCCTTTGGGTCTCAGTGGCCCTGGCAGGGGTTGGTATGGGGGGCAGTGGAGGGAGGCAAGGAGCTGGGCAGGTGTCACCACTGTGCTTCTGCTGCTTCCACTGAGAACTCCAGCCCCACTTCCCCTCCTGTTGGTGCCACTTGTGTGGATATCTGCTGCCTCTAACCTGAGTCTCTGTGCCTAATGTGTTGCTTGCTCCCCATCTCGGGAGCCTCCTGAGCCTCTCCCTGAGCTCGCATGCTGCCTCCGAGGAAAAGCTCCTGCATCTGGTGCTGGTGGTGGGGTTCTGGTCCAGCCGCTGTGGTGAGAGCATGTGTGCCCACAGGGCTGCGTGAGTAAGCACTGATACAGCCTCGTCAGTGCTGGCTTCTGTCTGCTCTATCCCGGGCTGGGGGCTGTGCTGTATTTGCTCTGGCCCAGGGCTGACATTCGCATCTGGGCAGGAGACCTGAGCAGGGACAAGCATCTCCCCCTCCTTACTAGTGCTTTTTCCTCCTCCCCATGTCAAGCCCTGACTCAGATTGTTGCCAGATTGTCCTAATTACTTTAGTTTTGCTCATCTTTTGGTGCTCCCGGTACTGAGGCATGACTGAGAGGTGTGAGTGCAGACACACAGTCCATCTCATGTTGTACCTGTGGCAAGAAGGAGACACAAAATCCCAGAGTAGAGTCACAAGTCAGAGCTGCTCCACCCCCACTAGCAGCTCTATTTATATCTGTGGGCAGCTTGATAGGAACAGTAGATCCAGTTCCCTGGTAAGAGCTCCTGGTGCGTGGGCTCAGGCCCTGCAGAACTCTTGGCCTTTGTTGGACCTCCACCTGGGTGGAGGTCTCTGACACCCTGCTGTGATGATGAGGGTGGTGCTGCTGCACAGGCAGGACACCTGCCCATGTGTGAGCCTGGTCCTCTGCTCTCCAGGATGGCACCTGTTCTGAGGTGTGTGCAGACATAAATCGTTTGGTGCCAGGCATCAGCTGCGCCTCCACTCTTGTGCTTAGTCATGATGGAGGCAGGAACAAATCCCTGTCCTGCAGGAGAAGGCTGACCTGGGCTGGATTGTGCACAGAACCCCTTTTTGTGCCTTGCAGCAAGTGTGAGGCTGCTCCTACCCCGGCCGCTGTGCCTCCCCGGCTGGTCATACCTCTGTTCACTTTGCCACTGAGCTTCAGTTCTTTGGGACAGGGAATACAGCACAGCTGCATGCTCGTCCCCTGTGCTCGAAACCCTCCTGGCCTTCTCTGCACGGGAAGCACTGGGACAGCTCCTTTGACTTTCCTAAGGGAGCTTTGAGCACATGGATTGAGAAGCCCAGCTCAGATCTCTCTTCAGAGTTAACACCCCTCAAAACTCACTGGTGACTGACTACTAACCCTCCAGCTTTACCCATGTTCCGGTGTGCTTTGGGAGTCAGCTCAGGTGTCCTGGAAGTCATTTTGGTGCCAGAGGACATGAGGCATGGAGTTGTGAGGGGAGAATGTTGGAGAGTTTGCCTCATGGGATGGGAATCTAGCAGGGAGGGTGCAGGGCTGGAACAGTGACTGAGTGCAACTGGTTTTTGAGATAGAGCTGAGAGCAGACTGGAAAAGCTGACTCTGGGGACAGTGTGGGACAGTAGGAGCAGGCAGTGACATGTGGGGGTCCACAGTGATTGGATTCACTGATGTGCAGAAAAATGTGTGGAGCTGGGGAAGGACAGGTGAGACTTGTCCTTCCTCTGGCCACTTGGAGAACTGCACTGCTGGGGTTGGGCTGCTTCTCTTGCTGAGCAGGCACACAGCAACGGAAGCCCCTGAAAAGCAGCTGCCACAAGCTGGGGGGGCATTGTGGCTGCCAGGCAGTGAGAAGTGAGCAGGGGCTGGTACAGCTGGTACCCCTAGGACTGCAGGCTCACTGGTTTGGGGAAGTATCACTGCGTACTTCTTGTCTGACCAAGCCTGAGCATTCTTGTCAGTGGCAGAGAAATCAGAGGGGAGTGCAGGAAGCCATGAGCATGTGCAGCTGCTGCAGGGCTGTCTGTGCAGCGTGTTGGGTCTTGATCTGGTGGAAAGGACCTGAGGGTCTTGTTCTAAGGGCCATGTTTTCCAGCTAGAAATTGGTGTCTGGCAGACAGGAGGACCTGAGGGGATCCTCCCTTCCCAGTCCACCGGGTACAAGGCTGCTGCCCTTCCTCATTCCCAGGTCAGACCATTAGGAAGGCTAAGTGCAGGTTCCAAACACCACAGACATGGATGGCCACAGGTCTACACGAGTAGAAAGGGGGACAGTGCCTTGAGAGGTACAAACACACACAGCTTTGCCCTCTTCCTACCCTCTGGTTTGAGGTTTGCTGGTGGAACACACCAACTTAGCTCACACCAGTGTTCATGTTTGCAGGGTCTTCAGCCTGCAGCCCAGGGCTCATATTCTTAAGGATTTTTGGTCAGGCCATGAACCTTTTCTCCAGTTCCTGGGCCAGCTGTTAGGTCTTTCCAAGTTTGGGATTCCTACCTGCTGGCTAGTCCCACTTGAATTTTGCCAGTAGATGTTGGAGACAACTCAGGATGGAGAGCCAGCTCACACAGGAATACAACCAGAGCTTGAGGGGCAGAGCAGAGCCTGGTGGTCATCAGGCACAGGGCTTGGCTGGACAGGCGTGCTGCACACACTGCCTGTACTCAGCCTCTTGTTCTCCAGTGTCTCCCCATCTCCAGTTTCCCATGCTTGTTCTTCCCCTTTTCTCCCTGGCCACTTTCCTTTCCCACCTCTGATCCTTCTGCTCATTCCCACAATCTCCCTTCAGACTCCCTGCTGAGGCTTGTTCTTCCCTACCAGAGCTATACTGCGAGCCCATAACAATCCTGGCTCTCAGGATTGGTGACCAAAGTCTTGGTCACACTTCTTCAGCATTGCCATGAGTCTGTAATGGTCCATCCATGAGGAACCTGAGTCTTGTCTCTGTTACCTGCCTTTTGTTAAGGTTTCTGCGCTCATGGCTAATTAATGAACTTACTGCTGTGTCTCAGCAGCCATTGCTGCATATCCTCAGCTATTTCTCTTCCCTGCTTGCCCCCACCTCCTTGTGGTGTCCCTGTGGGTGGTGCCAAAGGTGTCCCTTTGGGGTCAGCCCTCTGAATTGAGGTGGTGCTGTGGGGCTGAGAGCTTCCTGGCTTGCGCAGCATTGGGCTGCTTTGCCTGTCTTCTGCCAGCACACTTGATGGGGTGAGGCAGGTGGGGTGAGGTTTGTGGAGGGTCTGGACAGAGCTTCATCGGACTGCGTGCAGTCAGCTTTGCCTAGGAGCAGCTTTTCTTGGAAGAAGCTGGGGACTGGCTGGAGTATTTCTAGGAATCACATAGGGAGGAGTCAGGCTACAGAACCCAGCTGCTGTGACTGTTCAAGTCACCTTGTAGCTGTGTAAGCTGCTCAAGCTCCACCTCAGCAGCTGCTGTGTCCTCATTCTTCACTTAGGAAAGTTTCTGCAGAAGGCAGGGATAGAGACTTCTTAGTTTGCAGCTTTAGCTCTTTCACAGCAAGTTTTGTTCCTTTGGCAGTGTCCCGACTCAGCTCTCCTTGATGTTCTGTCCCTCATATTTCCAAGGAGAGCAGTCACAACCTTTCTGGTTCTTTGAGTTTCTAGGCAAGCTGTTTGAAACCTTGGGTTCATAGGCAGGACTCTGTGTGATGCCTGTGGGAGCAGCACATCTTAAACTACACTGGCTAAGTTCTGTGTGTGTGAAGGGTAAGGACACAGCTTTTCAGATGGGTTCTCTTCAGTGCTTTGCAGGAATGACATCACTGCTTCCCTGCATGTGCTGGAAGTGCCTCCTTGAAGCGTTTTGTCTTTCACTGAGATCACAAAATGACTGCAGCAGGATTCTTGAAGTGACTCTGCAGAGCATGTTGGCTAATGTTTCCTTGTCCAAAAGAGTTCTGGTTTTCCTTTTTTGTCAGCCAGTTGGCCCCTGTGGCACAGCAGGGTCCCTTTCTTAGTCTTTTTTAGCTGGCTCAAAGAGACATTTTCCCCAGACTGCTGTGACTTTGGTCAGCGTGAGTGAATGGCATCCTGGTGGGCAGTGGCAGGTCCTGTCACACATCAGATCATGCTCCTCAGTGCCTGTGTCTGGGCTTTGAGAGCCATTGATGAGGACAAAGGCAGTTGATGCTGTGGCACATCACTGACCTGTGGCATCACCTCTGGGAACTGCTGTTCTGACTTTTTCCCAGTTTGAGGTCTTTAGAGCTTTCCTCTTGGGCTGATTTGTTATGACCTACTGGAAAGCTGGAACATAAAGTCAAGCAGGAGTGACAGGGACCCTTCTAGTAAAGAGCGAGCCACAGCTCAGCCCAGGCAGTAGCCAGTTTTATAGTGCTCCAGGAGCATCATACTTGGTCTTCCTGGGCCCCTGCAGCATCCCTGATGCTGTCAGGGCTTGGAGATGTGCAGGGAAGGTGGGGAAGGGGCTGGTGAGCTATCTAGAAGAAGGATCCTGGTCAGGTAGGAACGAGCAAGGCCTGCATCCCTTTGCCAGATAGGAAGGAGTGGGTTAAGTGCCAATGTGCTGTGAGACAGGGGCTTTTGAGAAGGGACAGAGCAGACTGGGGCCCCAGGGGTGCTGGGCTGCGTGCTGGAGCAGGGTCTGACGCTGAGTTGGTCGTTCTAGATCAATGGGGTAGACATGACAGAAGCCAGGCATGATCAGGCCGTAGCGCTGCTTACCGCGGCCTCCCCCACCATCGTGCTGCTGGTAGAGCGAGAGGGTGCAGAGCCGCCCAGCGAGGGAGACGCAGCAGGCACCCCGCGGGCACGCATGCACTCCCCGCCGCCCCCCGCCCACGGGGACAGCCCACCCGAGGAGACACCCTCACTGCAAAGGAACCACCTCCCCAAGGGCCTGGAGGACCAGTACCCCATTGAGGTGAGTCTGCTGGGCTGTGGGCTCGTGCCAGCCTGGGCATTCTTCGTCTGGAATGTCAGCAGTGCTGTGGGGGGCTGGGCTGCTGTCACTGAGGCCTTGAGAAGTAATGAGGAACCCCCTTGTCCCCTCAGCACTTGCCTCGTGCTCACTCACCCAGAACCCCCTGCCTCCATGTTTTCCAGTGTTTGTGGTCCTCACGTTAGCCCTGTCTTCCCTCTGACTCTGCTTCTTGTTCCCTCCAGGAAATTCACCTTGTCAAAGCAGGTGGTCCCCTGGGACTCAGCATCGTAGGAGGCAGTGACCATTCAAGCCATCCATTTGGCATTCACGAACCAGGTGTCTTCATTTCCAAGGTAGAGTCTTGCAGGGCAACATCTGCGTTCCTCCAGAGCTCTTGTGAGAAAGCTCTCCTGTGGTCACAGTCGTGGGCAGAGCGATGGAAAAGCTGACCCAGGTTTGGTTCAGATGGGTGTGAGAGTTTGAGAACACTTCAGATGACACTTTAGAGCAGATCTTCCTTCATTCTCTGCCGGTGTTCACTGATGCCTTACCTCCTGGGGAGCTTTGATGCAGAAGGAGATGTCAAGACAGGCCTCAGAGGCTGTGGGAGAACAGCCTGTGCAGATGAGCAGTGTCTGCAAGGGGAGGTGACATTTCCTTCTCCAGCGTAACATCAGCGGTTCTTTGTAGGTCATTCCCCGTGGGCTGGCGTCGCGCAGCGGGCTCCGCGTAGGGGACAGGATCCTGGAGGTGAACAGCATTGACCTGCGCCATGCTACCCACCAGGAAGCAGTGAATGCCCTGCTCTCCAACACCCAGGAGCTGACCATGCTGGTGAGGAGAGATCCTCCACCACCTGGCATGCAGGTAGGCTCTGAGCACGAGACGTGGGGAGTGGTGCTCTCCTTTGTGGAGGAGTCACTTCTGAAGGCAGTTTGTATCTGGCTGGAAGTCTGGGGCTAGGACACAACCAAAGCCCTGGTTGGAATTCCATTCTTGTTGGTAGAATCCAGTCTGGTTTAAGTGTGCATTCATTTGAGGGCTGTGGAGGGTCTTTGGCTGTGCTCATGGTGATGCTGTGATCAGATCAGAATGAAGACCAGATCCGAAGGGCAGAGAGAGAGGGACAGAGTCTCATTAAAAGGAATAAACTGTGCTGCATGAGTGAAGGAAGGTTCCTTGGGTCCTTTTCAGAGTATGTAGAGTCTGGCCAGTTACTAGGAGTGTTTCCTTAACAGTTCCAGTCTCATCTTGACCCAGAGACAATGAGACCTTTTCTGTGTTTCCAGGAAATATGCATTGAGAAAGCTCCAGGGGAAAAACTGGGCATCAGCATCCGGGGTGGAGCAAAAGGTCACGCTGGAAATCCGTTTGATCCTACTGATGAAGGCATCTTCATTTCTAAGGTACCAGAGACGTAGCTGTAGCTTGGTCGCATGTGAGGCCTACCAGGGGCTCCTCTGGTCCCTATGTGGTTTGTTCATTGCACTCTCTCTGCTTTTCACTGTGTGCATCAGTTCTGGAGTGTTCTCCATCCCCTGGAGGAGGCCCATCTGTTTCCTTTCATATTTCCTCCTCTACAGCATCTACAAAATTTCTCCTTTGTGACTCCAGTCTCTGCCAGACAGACAGTGAAGAGCCTTTGTGCCTCCTTCACCAATATCCACAAAAAAACATCCCTGTGCTTGCATTTCCTGAATCCTAGAGGGGAGAGCTTGCTTACTTAACCTGCCTCCCTGACAAAGCAGGGGCAGTTTCTTTTCCGTGGGACAACACTTCTCAGCTACAGACTTTTTATCTGCTTTAAGACATTTCCTGTTTTCTCTTCCACACCCTCCCTGCTCTCCCTTTTCCACCCTCTCCATAAGCACCTGCAGGTACTTTTAGATGCTCTCCCTGATGCCTCAGCTTTTTTCCCTCTTCCGTTGGTATGCTGCTCTCTCACTCCTTCCTGCTGGTCCCCGTGCTCTCTGATCCGCTCCTGCCTCTCGAGGTGGCATCTCAATTGCTCCTGCTTTGTTCTAGGTGAGCTCCTCGGGGGCTGCAGCCCGGGATGGCCGCCTGAAGGTGGGCATGAGGATCCTAGAGGTAAACCACCAGAGCCTGCTGGGAATGACCCACACGGAAGCTGTGCAGATCCTGCGCAGCGTGGGCGATGCGCTGCTTGTGCTGGTCTGTGACGGCTTCGACCCCAAGGCTGCAGCTGCCATCGAGGTGAGAGCTCGTGTGTCAGGTGCCCTCATGGTGACCAGCACCTTGAGGAGTTCACCTCTCTTTTCACAGGAGATTGCTGGATCTTTACAGCCTTTATTTTTGGGGGATTGGTTGGAGTTTTATTTGAGGTCTCAGATTCCAAAGTCTGGTTTCTCACTCTATGAACTGGAGGTGGTTGCCAGTTCTTAGAAGCAATTTTATGTCTTCTCAGCTTTCTTCTTTCAAGGCTAGACAGCTAAACTTTTTTCTACTAGCATGAGTTTCCTGTCCCTTCTTATCTTACCCCCTTTCTGTACCTGTTTCCATGTAAATTCATCTTCCTTAGACTTCAAGTTCCTTGAGTAACTGACAGCTGAAATCAGGTTTCAAGTTGTGAAAGAGTTGACTTGCCCAGGGTCATTCTGTGTGTCTGGGAGGCCAGGCTGTGGAGTTCTTTCTGTGACACACAGTAGGTGTCCTCCACATTTTGTGACTTTCTTTGTTTTGTAGATGTCCCCAGGAATTATTGCAAACCCTTTTGCTGCTGGTATTGGGCGCAAGAACAGTCTGGAAAGCATCTCTTCTATTGACCGGGATTTAAGCCCTGAAGAACTGGAGATCCTGCAGAAGGTGGGTGCTGTGGCCAGGAGGATGTTACAGAGTGGAGACACCAAGTGTCTCCCTTGGTGCATCGACTCTGCAGCATAATGGGCAGTGGACTTCCTTTCCATGGGATCAGCAGGTCCCAGCACTTTCATCAGGACAAGACTCTGAAGTCCTCAGGAGGTTATAGGTGCTCCCAGCAGAGAGAGAGCATTGGGTGAAGTGGCTCTAACTTTGATCTCTCCTAGGAGATGGAAATGGTGAGAGAAGCAACTCAGTGGGAGAGAGAAGAAATGGAGAAAGTGGTGAGAGCATTTTCGTGTAGCAGAATCTGTCCTTGGCAGAGCCCTGAGGAAAATGCCACAGATTGTCCCTGCCCAGTCAGTTCTGGGGGCTTTGGACCTTCCTTCTCCCTAGCACCGCTCGGTTGCTCCAGCTGCTCTTTGGCTTTGCGCTGCCTTCTCAGGGCCTTCTCTGGTGGTCCTCCTCTGCTGGTCACAGCTTGGTTACCTCCTGGTTCTTTCTGGCCAAGTTGCAGCTCTGAGAGTTAGCTTGGACATCCCACGCTGAATCTGCTCTGTCAAGAGCCAGGATGAGAACACAGAGGTGCCCTGAGCTGAAGAAGTGGCTCTGTTGACATCCTTCACAGTGGACATCCACATTTTTCTGATGTGTTAGAAGAATTCTTTTTGGGCACTATTTCAGCCTTTCACTGAGTCAAGCCCCTTGAGGACTTGTGTGTTCTTCTTCTCCCTCTTAAAGCTGTAGTTTAGTCAATCAGCTTCTTTCAGAAGATGAGAGCCATGAAAGTCTCCAGTGCTGTCAGCTGGGAGCCTGCCCTGGCAGACAGAAATGGGTCCCTTTTGCAGTGTTCCTCCAGGCTTCCAGCTGAGGGGCACCCAGTGTTTCTCTGAGTTCTTTTTCATTTGCCACCTCACCTGAGTGTAGTTACCCTGGGAATTCTGGACAGAGGTGATCTCTAGAATTCAGTTACCACTTCAGGTTTTGCCTGGTTTTGACCAGACAGTGGCACAGGCTGTGAGGGGACAGAGTGGTGGGCAGGAGCCTGGCCATGTGATCTGCCATGCACCTGGAGTGTCATTAAATAACCTCTGTTTGTATTTCACATTTACGTTGCCCTGCCTCTGTCAGGGCCTACAGTGTGCTCTGCAGGGCATAAATTCACAGATAACTGAGGCAGAGGGACAAAAGGGTTCAGGGTGCTGCAGCTTCCCTTTGGAAGCTTTGCTAGCCCACGGCTTCTGCTGACATCAGCACTCTCAGGAGGAAGGCAAGGGCTTTCTGTCCCAAGTGTCTGCAGGGTGCTCTGATGGTGTTTGGGATCTATGCTTACGTGGGAGTTCTTCCAGTGGAATGACTTTACAGTCATCTCCAGCCTGATGTAGCTGAAGATGTCTTTGCTCGTTGCAGGGAGGTTGGACAAGATGACTTTAAAGGTCCCTTCCAGCCTACAGAAGCTATGAAGTATAAATGCACAGAAGTAATTCTTTAGGACAAGTGGCACCTTAATACCTTTGTCCTGCAGCAGGGGAGCAGGCCTATAGCTGGGGCTGCTCACTTTAGTCACTTGGTCACTCTCACAACGTTCCTGTGACGTCTGAGAGCTGACCAGCTGGTGGAAGCCCTGAGTCTTTTGGCTGCAGTACTCCTAACAAGCATGTGATATTTTTAGGTCATTTTCCTTGGTGACAACCAGGCCCATGCTCTGTAGATCTCCTCTTCCATTCCTTTCCAGCCTCTCCAGTCTGTGCTCTCAAAATATCTCTTCCAGCAGTAAGCCATCTTCTCCTTTCCTGTCGTGGTGATGTAGCTTATGCTTGGGTGAAGCTTGAACTCCCTTGGCTTTTCCCCAGGATGGACCCTGCTGATGAGGATCTTAAGAGACTTCTCTTTTCACCTCATCTGGTGATACCCTGGCTTGTGTTGGGCAGGGTGTCTGTTCCTGTCCTGCTGATGCTCAAACTCATGTAGAGTTCAAGCTCCTTCTTCCCCAGATCCAAGCTAGATGCTGGGTTTCTGCTCACCCTCTCCTGTTGCCAGTGCTGTTCATGCTCCTCTGTCCCCTCTGGGGTTACTCCCAGCATGGTCCTGACCTCTTTCCCTCTCTCTTTGCCTGTGCTACTTGGATGCTGCTCTGACTCTGTCCTGTCTCGTGGAAGGAGTGGATGCGTAGGGAGCGGGAGGCAGCCACACAGCAGCTTGAGGAGGAGGCAGAGGTGAGGAGCATGATGGGAGGGTTGGAGAGTCGCAGAAAAGGGACACAACTGTATCTGAAGGCTGGAGAAATGTCCCCATAACTTCTGGTTTTCACTGTCCCTACCCTCTAGAAGACTTGGCATTTAGGTGTAAGAGGAGATACCAGAAATGGAGAAGCCTATGATGTGGTTGAGGAAGGGCTGGTGAAAGAGCCATGGCTAGAGTTAGAAACACAGACAAGTGCAGATGGGAAGCGAAATCAGATGTAATTAGACCCTGTGAGTCAAGACTGAGAGCAGACAGTGGAGAGGATCCACTCTCAAATGTCTCCAGGTCCAGGCTAGAAATCTTTCTGGGCGCTATTTGGAGAAGACTGGCATGTACCTCATGTTCTCCTCTGCTCCTCTCTGGAGTGAGTGTGTGCACATAGGGCAGGAGGAGTGGTGGGGGTCTGTGCACTGGTAGGTGACTGAGGGCCCACTGACGTGTTCTCTGCTCAAGCCTGGCTGCCTCATGGCTCCTCATGGTTGCTCGTTTCCAGGCTGTGGGTGCTTTCTGCGTAGTTTGGAGATGAGGACTTGGTTACTGTTGGGGATGGTTTCCTTTTAATTGCTCTTTCTGATGTAGTTGACTTCTGTGCTGATCTTTCCTGCTGTTTGTGTCTTTTTGCTCCCCACCTGGCCCTCTGCAGAACATGACCAGTGAACCTCTGAGGCTGGACTATCGGACCCTGGCTGCTTTGCCCAGCAGTGGCCTGCAGAGAGTCAATCGCAGCGTAAGTGAGGGGCTGTGCAGGTGGGGCTCACTGCCTGGGGGGGATGTGGGTGTGCTGGGATCTGCCCTCTCCTGGGCCCTGTGGTGGACTTGAACACTGTAACAGGAGATGGCCACAAAACGATTAACGAAAATGAGGAGAGCAGAGAGCCAGGCCACTTCCATTTTGGAGAGGGAAGTAACCTGTGGCTCCAGGGAGACCTTATTGTGGCCTGTCAGTACTTAGAAAGGTCTGTAAGAGTCATAAAACTGTTTTAGCTGGGAAAGACCTCTGAGATCAAGTCCAGCTGTCAACCCAACACCACTGTGGCCTTTAAACCACATCCTGAAGTACCATGTGGAGGCAGCGAAGTGGGAGATGCTCTGTCCCTGGAAGCATTCCAGGTTAAGTTGGATGGGACCCTAAGCAGTCTGTTCTAGTTGGAAGTGTCCCTGCTCAGTTCAAGCGGTTGGGCTGGATGAGCTTTAAGGGTTCCCCCTCATCCTGGTGCATGAACAGGAGCGGGCAGGGGACTTAACATGGGAGGAAGATTCCTCCTGACCTAGGGGGTGACAGCTCTGTGTGCACAGGTTAGCTGTGAACTCCTTGTGGGGTGGTGTTTAGGAAGGGGGGAGTGATGCAGAGTGCTGACACTGGAAGTATTAAAGTCGAGATGCACCCGGGACTGTAGAAGGTGTCAGTGACTGTGCCTTAGCCTGGATACAGCTCTGGCTGCTCCTGTCCCTGTGACTCTGATGTGCAGTGGTAACTCAGCCCAGAGAAAATCCAGATTTCACAAACCTGTTGGGTGTCAAAGTCCTCTGTCTCCCCTCTGGTGTCTGAAATTGCACTTCACCCCTCCATCTGTGCTTCCTTTGGTCACCTTTTATCTCCTTGCCTTGTACATGCCTATTCCAGTAGGTTTCTGCCTGTTCCTCACACATCCTCAGTCTTTCTGTCCATTCCTTTCCCCTTCTTGCAGCAAGGGCACCCTGGGCACCCTTTGCTGCCATCTTCAGCTCCTGTGTTCCCATCCTCTTGTTCCAGGGACATCTTTTTACCTGTACTATCTCCATTTTATTCCTCCTAGCCAGGTCTCCCCTCCTACTCACCTGTCCTCTCGTTGCCTTCAGGCCATCTTTTTGGGAGCCCTGCTCTGGCTTGTTTAGTTCTTCCCCATGCTCCCCAGCTTTGGGGATTTCTCTGCTGGCTCTTGCCCCGGAGGAGTCTTCTCAGGGAAAGACTGGACCTATTTTTAGGATCTCTTGGTGTAAGCTGGCAGCTGGAGGGGCAGAGAGGCCAGCCCCGTGCCGGCAGCTGTCCCTCTGCTGTTCAGCCCTGATGTGGTGGGAGCAGAGCAGTGCTGGGGCCCTCTGCAGCCCCTCTCTGGCTGGGAGTGCCTGGCGCTGGAACGCGGGGCGGGCAGGCTGGAATGCCGCCGGGATCTGCGGCTATAAATGGCCCCTTCCGGGGAAGGGCTGCTTGGTGCCCACGTTTAGCCTGTTCCAGCTGTCATTTGCCCAGCCCTGTCTCTGCTCTGGTCGAAAGGCCATCTCTGCCTGGCTGGGCAGTGCAGGAGGTGTGGGCTTCGGGGGCAGTCAGGTTCTGCTTGCCTTTAGGAGCTGCACCAGCCTGGTGGTGACAGCCTGGCAGCCCTGGGCCAGCCCAGCCAGCAGGAGAGCAGTCCCACGGTGTTCTTCTCCTTCTTCCTGACTCTACGCCTCACCACATGAGAACTTTCTCACTGGGCACATCCTGTTCTCTGCAGTGTCCAGGTATCTTTTGTTGTGGTGTAGGTCCCTGCAGGGGAGCCACAAGACCTGCTGCTCTCCACACCACTTGACCGGGAGGTTTAGTTAATTAGGAGGTATTAGGTTGGACTCGATCTCAGAGGTCTTTTCCATCCTGGTTAATTCTGTGATTCTGTAGTGCTGTGAGGTGCAAACCTCCCTCCTAGATTGCTGGTGGAATTTGTCATGAGGACGCCGAGAACTGCCCCTAAAGGAGGGGTCTGGGCTTGATCTGCACTGCTGTGTGTCTTGTGGCAGCAAGATCTAACAGAGGCTGAGGTGCCAGCCCCGTCTGAGTGTTTGCTTTTAAAACCCCAACTGAAAATTCCAGTTGAGAGCTGCACTAGAACACTGATCTTGGTGATGTCCTCCAGCTGTGCCAGCCTCTTGGCACCTTGATGTCTGCTGAGTCCCAGCAGGCTGCAGGCTTTGGACACTGCTGTCACTGTGGTCGAGCTGCTGCTCAGGGCTGTGTCCTCTGCAGAGCACAGACTTGAAGCCTGTGAATGGCTGCCTCCGGCCACAGCAAAACACTGAGGATCCAGTTTTGCTTTCTGGGCTGTGAGATGTGGAGGAGACCTGGCAGCTTTCAGTAGCTGTCACCAGGATTACTGTGCACATTCCAGTCTGCGTCTGTTTTCTCCAGTTTCTGGCCTTTGGTTCTTGCTCTGGGCTCGTTCGTTAGCTTGAGACTTAGATTTGTTTTGGTCTTGAGGGCAAAGCAATGGATTGTTTCCTCTACACTTGCCTTGGAGCATGAAGAATGAGACATGATTGTCCTGCCTACTGGAACAGGGAGTGACAGGGCAGGGCTGTGAAAGGCCAAGATCTTTGCCTGCCCAAAATAGAAGTTGCTGCTTGTCTGGTAAAAATAGCTGAGTGTGGGGCAGGGGAGCGAGGTGTCCTGCGCTGGGACGTGCCACTGCGCAGGGGCTGATGGAGCTCAGTGCCAGTCATGTCCGTGGGAGCTCAGTGCTAGTCCCCAGGGATGGTTTGGCTTTATGCAGTCTTAGTGAGATGCCGTCTCCACGGTGCCCTGAGAGCGTTGATTACTTTTGCCCTTTGTGCCAAGCAAAGCAGGCCTCAGTGGTGGGATCCACCTGGAGCCAGGGTTGGTTGGTGTTGGTGCTGCTCTGTGTGGCATGGGAAGGTGGCAGTGGTGTTGGAGAAGCTGGCTGCAGGATCCCCAAGCCCAGTTCGTGGTGTTGGGTTGCTGGCAGTGTTTTCATTGTAGCATCCCCAGAGAGCAAGTGCTGCTCCTGGAGGAATGTTCTGCCTGCCGTGACTTTGTGTCAGTGTAGCTCTTGCTGACATAGTTGGTGGCACTGGGAAGAGAGGGTTGGAATGTGGGGGTCTTTGTTGGGATTTTTTTACATTGGGAAGTCACATTCCTACAACAGCAGAATTCCTAAGGGCTCCACTGTCTGAAGAAATACGATCCAAGGCAGGGCTCTACCAACCGCTGCTTTAGGTTTGGTTGGGGTTGAGGGGTTAGGGGAGGGCCTCAGGAATTCCTGAGCCTCTCAGCTGCCTACCCAGCCCTAAGAGCTATTTTGGTGAGTGCTGCCATGACACAGGAGCTGGAGAATGTGCTCTGAGCAAAGAGGTCTTTCTGCTCCCCAGCAGGCTCTTGGATAGGAGGAGGTTTGACCATTGCTGTCTGGTTATCTCTCTTTCCCTGGAGAAGGCTTTGGCTGGGATTACAAACTCTCTTTCGCAGCATTAGAAGAGGAAGGTCAGTGGATGGGTGCAGCTGAGCCGAGGCAGAAATGGGGCTCTGCTTTAGCCCACCTTTGGCTGGAGTGCTCCAGGGGTCTGTGCTCTGTTGGCTGATGTTTGGCTGTTACTGATGGGGTGATGTGATGAGGTGGGGCCACAGGGGTATATCTGCACTTGCAAGAGTGATGGGGTTGCCTGGAGTGGGTGCTGTGGTGACAACTGGGCCTGCAAGCTGCTGCCTGGAGGGAAGGTGGGAGGTGTTCCTCTGCTGGAGCTACTTGAGAGGGTGCTGGGGTGAGAGGTGATGCTTGGCCAGGTGCTGGTGGAGCTGAATTGAGAATGTGCTGCAATGAGATGGGGGAGGACATGTGCTGGACAGTCAGTTTGCAAGAGAGCAGCAGTGTGCTGGTGAGCTCCTGGAGTGCAGCCTGGGACTTGTGTGAGAGCTGGAGAAGTGCAGGGAGTGTGCTTGTGCCTGTCAGCTGCTCTTGGATGGACTGCTTGTGGACAGCAAGGTCTTCCCTTGGAAGCAGCATTTGGGACCAGGAGAGATTGGTGGTGGAGCAGAGGGAAGGGATGGTGTTGTGGGCACTGGTTAGGGGATTTCTTCTCTGTCCTTCAGCATCAGCATCTTCTCTGTGTTTTCTCCCTCCTCTCCTCTGCTGTCTTCTCCTGATTGCTCTCTGATCCTTTTCTCTTCCTCTCAGCTTGCTCAGTGTGATAAGGTCAGCTCCAGCATGGAGGGGGACTGCACTCTGCTGGCTCTGCCCGTGGCACAGGACAGCCGGGAGCCGTGCCCAGATCCAGCCGTGGGCCCAGCCGTCAGGAACGTGCCCGGGCTGCCTCAGGACCCTACCCAGCTTGGCACCAGCAGGGCAGAAAAGCCCCAGCTGGACAAAGAGGATCCCACAGGTTGCCCCTTGCCCCAGCACCAGCTGCCAGAGACGCCTGAGCAGGAGGAGTGTTTGGTGGACTCTCAGCCCATCCTCTTCAGTGAGAACCCCTTTGTGGTGGCCAACCGCAGGGGCAAGGCAGCAGGCAAGGCGTGCCTGGGGGGCCCGCCCCTGGGCTATGGCAGGGGGGGAGTGCTGAAGACCAACCTTTACTCCAAGGCAAGCTCCCAGCATGTGTGTGTGGCATGCAGGCACCAGCTACAGCCTCCTGCCCGCTACTAACCCCTGGTCTGCTTGTAGGGCTTGTAGGGTGAGAGGGAAGGGACTGAAGCTTGAGGAGGGCATATTTAGACTGGAGACTATTAAGAAATTCTTTACAGTGGGTGATGAGCCCCTGGAACAGGTTGGCCAGGGAGGTTGTGGCTGCTCCCATATTGCAAGTCAAAGGTGTGGTTTGGACTATTATAGATGCCCAGGCTTAGAGTTCAGAAGATCAGATCAGCACTGATCACACAGCACCAACCCTTTCTGAGATGAGCTTTCATGCCAGGTCAACTACTGTGTCAGTCTGGAGGTGGGTGTCACAGGTAGCTGGAGCTAATCTTGCTCTATGTCACTGTCAGAATGGATCAGTTCTGCTGCATACATGTTCTCCCCAAAGGGAGCAGCTCTGTGTCAAGAGCAGGCATGGAGCTGAGTGAAGTCCACCAAAAGTAGTGCTGTAGAGCAGCACTCCTTGGTTGGTAAATCTGCATGTGCTGGCACAGGGGAGACTTGGGTAGCTGTAGCCAGAAGCAGAGTGGGCAGGAAGGGTGGCAGTAAGTCAGTTGGCAGTGACATGTTTTCTATCCTGGAGTGCTGGGAGAGATCAGATGTTTTCTGTGCTCCAGGGTAAGGTTTGGATCACAGCTGCTGGCTTGGTCAGTAGAGATGCAATTGCCCATGGCTGACTTGAATCCAGTTAACCAGGTTCACAAGTGCATGGGCATGGTGTTGGTAATTGTGGAACCCTGCAGTTGCTTAAACAGTTCTCTGAATCCCAAATGATTTCTCTTCATCTTTAGGCATCTAAAGTATGTTTTATATTGTGCTCCTTAATCCTCTCAAGAGGCTGCAGGTGGTGACTGAGACTCTGCTGCTGGGGCTGGCTGGTGATCTTGGGTTCCTCTGGAAGTAATGAGAGCCAGGCCTTTCCTATGCTGTGGGCCACTCCTGGAGGTCTTGCCAGAAGACCAGCTCCTGTGGGTGTGGCTAGGGATGCATCTTGTGTCCCTTGGGGGAGGCTTTTTTTCCCAGGAGGTTTGTCCAAACTGGCTCAGTCCACTGAAGACAAAAGAGACGTTGGGGAGAGGGTTCCTGGGGATGTCACACAAGGCAGAAGGCTCTAACCCAGCTGTGTTGGTCTGGCAGGACACCTGGATGTGACCTCTGTTCCAGGGTTTAATGTCCCCCTCTTGCTGTTTCCAGCACATCTGGCAAGTTTCTGCCATGGCACAGCTGCTGTTGGGCCCAGTGCTGACTGCTCCCCTGCAGTGAGGTGGCCCTTGGCTGGCTCCAGGCTGGATGTCCCTGGTGTCCTTGCCTCGTGGTGTCACTGTTAAGGGAGAGGCAGGGAAGCTGTTGCTGTGCAGTAACTGTCAAGCTTTGTCTGCTCTCTTTCAGGCTCTTGTGGGCGAGGCTGGCACAGGAAGTTCCAGGCGTGAAACCCCCTTTTCTCCTGGCACCCAGCAGGTGAGACTGGCTCCAGCATAGGCAGTGTGGGGAGAGGGAGTGTGGCATGGTGCCAGGACAGGGAGAGGAGGCTAAGAGTGAGTCCCACCTTTGAAAGAGGGTGGGCTGTCCATCACAGGGGGCAGTGTGAGAGCTGGGTGGCAGAGCTCTGCTCCTCCGAATGTCTTGGAGACACCGGAGCAGAGAGCTGGTCACAGACTGGAGGTCACTGCTCTGAGGGGTGGCTTCATCTGGAGAATGATGAGCAGCCACTGTGGAGTGGCAGTGGTCTGGCTTCCCTGAGCATGGTGTCACCAGTGCCTCATACAGAGACTCCTTCACTCTGGTCGCTCACAAGAGATGGGAAAGTCAGGACTTGGGAGCCATTTGGGGCACCTTTGCTGCTTGATTCCCCTCATTTTGCCTGAGACGTGCATCAGCTCTTCTGAAGAGAGCTGAAGTATCCTACAGCAGACAACTGTAGGTTCACCCACCCTTAGGGAATGGTTTTCTCAAAACTGGTTGGTTAGAGGCCAGCCCTCACTCTGGTGAGAAGTTCTTTATGTCTTACAGCTTTTGATTGTTCTAGCATTACCTGTTGTCACCAACTGTTTACAGCATCACCTGTTCTCATACCAGCTCTGAGCTTTTCTCTCTTGCCAGCTCTTTGGTTTCACTCTCATCCCATGGCAGTCACAAGTTAGTTGAGGCTTTTAAGGGCAAATGCTCCCAATTTTTTTTTCCAGTTGGGGAAGAGGAGATTTAGATGGGATGTTAGGAACAAGTTCTTTACCGTGAGGGTGGTGGAACACTGGGCCAGGTTGCCCAGGGAGTGAGTTGAGGCCTCATCTCTGAAGATATTCAAGGTTGGGCTTAACAAGGCTCTGAGCAACCTGATGCAGTGGAGGATGTCCCTGCTGACTGCAGGGGTTTGGACAAGATGGCCTTTGGAAGTGCCTTTCAACCCAGTCTGTGATTCTCTGTTACTGTTTTTTATATCAGGGGGCTGGAATGGCTTGCCAGTGGGACTTGTCCTCTCTCTTTAGTCACTTTGAGCCTCTTGTGTTCCTTTGAAGTGCAACATCTCCACAGCATTTCTCTTGGGTTTTCTCTCTGTTCAGAGCTGTACTAAGAGAGATTCTATCAATTCCTCAGAGATTCACAGCCCATTTCGTTACTTTATTTTAGCCTTTTAAGGTCTTCAGCAGGTTTGTTCACTGCGTTCCTTTGAGACTAGGGTCTGTAGAACCATAGAATGACTGGGGCTGGAAGGGACCACCAAAGGCCATCTAGTCCAACCCTCCTGCAGTCAGCAGGGACAGCCTCCACTAGATCAGGTTATTCAGAGTGTTATTGAGCCTGACCTTGAATATCTCCAGGGATGGGGCCTCAACTACCTCCCTGGGCAACCTGTTCCAGTGTTCCACCACCTTCATATGTTATTTTGATGGCTTTTCTTCCTTACTTGTTCCGTGGCTGTTACCAGTTAGTGACAGTGGCAGAGCTGCCCTAGAAGGTGCCTTGGTGTCTTGCTGGTGGCAAGGGTTTTCAGCCCTGCTCTCTGTACCTGAGCTTTCTATCACACTTAGATAATCTAACTCTTTTTGAAGCAGAACCTTCCACAGCTGTCTGTATCTGGCAGATTTCATTCTCTCTGGACAGCGTGACACGAAGTGAAGCAGGTCCAACAGGTCATGCTGAAGGCCACAGAGCACTCAACCAGGTGGTTACTCCAGAGTAGAGATTCCCAGGAGCTGCATTTCCTATTCTCTGCCATCTGTTTTTAGTGTAGACTCTTTGGCTTTACAGCCCAGCCAGAGTTCGTGGGCTTGTTCCAGAGAATTCCTGAGGGAAGATGGATCCTTTGTGCCGAGGCTGCTGTCAGGATAGGTCTTGCCTGACCTCGGGTTCTTCAAGCTTCTGGTGGGGGAGGAGGAAGAAGCAGGGAGGAAGGAGGTGCTCATGGAGGGTCTGTGTATGTGCCGCTGAGGGCAGAGTGGCTTCCTTCGTGGGGACAGCAGCAGCTCTGGGTGACTGCAGCCCCTGTGCTGGGAAAGGTACTTGTCTCAGCCTCTCCACGGCAAACACAGTCTCTTCCTTTTCTCTCCCACTCTCTGCACGGTCCTCCCTGGCACTGCCCCTCTCCAGATGCCGGCAGCCCCTCGGCCAGCCCCCATTCCAGGCAGGGAGACCCGCTTTGTAAGTGCCCACTGGTGTGCAGTGTGCCAGCCCCTGCTAGGCAGGGAGACCTGCTTTGGAAGTGCCCGCTGGTGTGCAGTGTGCCAGCCCCTGCCAGGCAGGGAGACCTGCTTTGGAAGTGCTCGCTGGTGTGCAGTGTGCCAGCCCCTGCCAGGCAGGGAGACCTGCTTTGGAAGTGCCCGCTGGTGTGCGGTGTGCCAGCCGCTGCCAGGCAGGGAGATCCACTTTGGAAGTGCCTGCTGCTATGTGGTGTACCAGCCCTTGCCTGGCAGGGAGACCTGCTTTAGAAGTGCCCACTGACGTGCAGTGTGCCAGCCCCTGCTGCGCATGGAGACCTGCTTTGGAAGTGCCCACTGATATATGGTGTGCCAGCCCCTGCCTGGCAGGGAGACCTGCTTTAGAAGTGCCCACTGATATATGGTGTGCCAGCCCCTGCCTGGCAGGGAGACCTGCTTTGGAAGTGCGCACTGGTGTGCAGTGTGCCAGCCCCTGCCAGGCAGGGAGACCTTGCTTTGGAAGTGTGCACTGGTGTGCAGTGTGCCAGCCCCTGCCAGGCAGGGAGACCTTCCTTTGGAAGTGCGCACTGGTGTGCAGTGTGCCAGCCCCTGCCAGGCAGGGAGACCTTCCTTTGGAAGTGCCCGCTGGTGTGCGGTGTGCCAGCCGCTGCCAGGCAGGGAAATCCACTTTGGAAGTGCCTGCTGGTGTGTGCTGCTGCTCTGCCTGCTCCTGCCTGGCACTGCTGCCTCTTGCCTCCAGCTCAGTATTCCCAGCTCTGGGGTTTGCTGGGCACCCAGGGCTTCTGCCTGGCATGGCAGGCCAGGCTCCAGAGGCTGTTCCCTGCTGAGCTGGCATCTGTGGGTGCTTCCTGGCAGAGGAGCTGTGGTGCTAATGGCTTTGCTGAAGCTCAGCAGCAAGCACAGAGGGCAGGGGAAGTGAACAAGGGCCAGGACTGGCTGAGGGGGTGCAGAGATGGGGGTGTGGGGGTCAGTGCCTGGAGATGTGCAGAGCTGTGAGTGCCTCCTCGTGTGGTTGAGGAACTGGGAGAAGCTTTCACAGGTGGGCTCTGGTCTGCTTCCCGCAGCAGAAGTTTTGGTGGGGGTCATTATGGACTGGGGGCTTCTCCCTGCACAGGACAGGGGAAGGGTTGTGAGATTTGGGCGGAGCAGGCTAAGCTGAAGGCCTCCTACTCTACAGGCTCCAGATTTCCTCTGTGTTTGTATTCTCAGGCTTCCATTAACTTCATCACATCTCAGGATGACAGTAAATCAGTGAGTACATCCACCATGCACCTCCTCATGCTGTCACTGTGCTGTCTCCAGCCTGTGTGTGCCCTCTGGGTGTGCTGACTCCCAGCCCTGCAAGTCTCCCTCTTAGCTCTGGCTCTGTCTTCTTCAGTGCCTCACTTCAGCTGACGTTCTCACAAGCACAGGGTCCTGAGTGTTGTCCATCTGAGGACCTGGTGCAAGTGTTTTGGCAGCTTCTGTTCCTCTTTATCCTTGCAGCTTTCTCTCATGTGGCTTTTGCTGACCTGCTCAGTGCCTGCTTCTGCTCTCTTTTGTGTTAGGTGTTTCATCCACTCCCACACAGCATCCAGCAGTGAGGACAGGAGCTAGATTGGATCTCAGGCTCCTTTGTCTGCTCTTCTAATTGGGCCCTGCCTGGGTCTCAGTTGATTTTTGTCCCCTGGTTTTGGCCCGTACCCTCTGTTGGATGATGTTCCCCCACTGCACCCTCCATTCCTGACTCCTTGACATGCTTGTGCCATGCTCCTGTGATGTGTTCTGGTCTCATCTGTGACCCGCTGATCCTGTCTTGAGTCATGCTTGCCTGAATCTTTGCCTGTCCAAAGTGCTTACACCAGAAGCATTGTTTGGTGTCTGCTTTGGTAGCTCTCCCTCCCTGGCTAGTAGCTGGAGTCAGCTGCTGAGGTGCATGGATTGGTCTTGTTGCATGGCAGAGCCTGCTCCTGCCCTAACTGCTGGTTTCTCTCTCCTTTCTTCTCTGCCTGTCCTCCTCTTGTGGTGCTGGCATGAGCAGACCAAGCCTGGCGTCATTCAGCCGCTCTCCCGAGTGCGACCAAATGCTGCCTCACATAGCCCGGAGGACGGGGACAGCCCCAACCCCTTCCAGCAGCCTGAGCTGTGCCTCACCAACCAGAACACTGTAAGTGGCCTACAGTTGCACCTAGCTAAGCTGTGTCTGTCTGCCCTGGGTCACCCTGGTGTCACTTTCTCTGTTGGGTAGGCTATGGAGATCCTGTAAAGATCATGTGCCTTAGCTGGGGCTGGTCTTGTTCAAGCACCAGGCTGGATAAGATGGGTAAGGGCATGAGTCATATGTTCACAGAATGGTTTAGGTTGAAAGAGACCGTGAAGACCATCTAGTTTCAACCTCCCTGCCATAAGCAGGGACACCTTCTACTAGATTAAGTTGCTCAAGGCCCCATCCAACCTGGCCATGAGTACCTGCAGGGAGGGGACATCCATGACCAACCTGGGCAGCCTGTTCCAGTGTCTCATCACCCTCACTGTAAAGAATTTCTTGCTAATCTCTGGTCTAAATCTGCCCTTCTCAAGCTTCAGCCCTTTGCCTGTCATTGAGTCACTCTTCACAAGTAGAGTCATGAGCAGCACATCCCATTCATTTTTCCAGCAGAGATGTGCCTCAGCAGCCTGCTTTGGGCCTTCACTTGCCCACTGGAGAAGTTTCTGCTGTTGGGACTGTATTGTGGCTGAAACCTCCAGAGTTGCAGTTTTGGGTCCTTATTTCTGAGTGCTGTCTCCTGCTGAGGCACAAACCTTTCATAACCTTTGTCTGTCTAGTCCTGTGTCTGGGAGCAGGAGCCAAGACCAGCTTGCCAATAAGTTTTGTGATTTGCCAAAGGATTGTTTCTGAAAGATTTCTGTGGTGCTGGTGGAGAAAGGTTCAGGTCTTCGGTGTTTGTCATGGCAGAAACAGAGCCCTTCCTTCTCTTGTCAAAGCGATGCATGAGATGGTACCACGTTAGACACAGCTGTAGACACTCCATGTCATAGAATCATAGAATGGTCTGGGTTGGAAGGGACCTCTGAAGGTCATTTAGTCCAACTCCTCCTGCAGTCAGCAGGCACATCCTCAAATAGATCAGGTTGTCCTGTCAAGCCTCACCTTGAATACCTCCAGGGGTGGGGCCCTAACGTCATGTCATTGGCCAAGATTCATGTATTAGACAATCTCTTCAGCTGGTCTTTAGCCTGGGCAGAAGAAAACCACCCCAACAGCATAATTTAGCCTCATTCCAGGACAAAGGGAAAACAACACTTGGAACTGGAGTGCAGCTGAAGAGGTTGAGGGTATGAAGCCACCAAAGGGGATTTTCCTTGTAGGAGAAAGTAAGGTGGTGGTGTACTTTCTTCCCTACTTCATTTCTGTGATAGTTTGAGCAGGGACCTTCTTCCTCCCTGAATGTGATGGAAAAGATCATGGGGAAGATAAATGAAGATGAGCAAAGACAAGTGGCAAGCAGTAGGAGGGTCCTTTTGGACCTTCTCAGGTGTTTCTGAGTAGGTGTAATTCTCTGAAGGGCAAATTTGAGTTCAAAGTCAGGTCTTCTCCCTGAACAGGTTAGCACTTTGGTTCAGGAGACTGTGACCATTAGCCTTGAAGTAGATAGGAGTCCAAAGCAGTCGTTTTATAAACAAGAGTATAGCAGCAACTGTAAATTCCAGAGGAAAGGAATAAATCCCCTGCTATGAGGAAGAACCTTTCAGTCAGAAGTGCCAGATGTGGCCAGAGCTTCAGTTTTCTAATAAGCTAAGTGTGGCTTGTTCAGCCCTAGGGAGAGGACAGAGTCAGCTGCACAGCTGTCCTGTGCTAGCACCCAGAGCCCTCTGGTTCAAGCAGGCACATGCCAGTTGAATTGGGTGGAAATCCTTAGGGAGTGGGGCAATAACGTGGCCAAAAGTTCAGTTACCAAATTGTGGTCAAGTCAGTGAGGATCTGACTGCCACTTCCAGCACCTGAAGCACCATTCCTCCACCACCTGAGAAGCTTAGTAAGGCTGTGATGTGAGTTCTGCTGCAGGTAGCACATCCACACAAGGCCCTGCTCCTGCTCATGCTGCAGGAGTTCCCTTCACATCTTCCAGCCTTCAGGCTTTACAGGCTGAGGGTCGTGCAGGGCTTCCCCCATGTTCTGGGTTTATGACATCTGTGATTATCTTCACCTTCTGCTTTTGTGCATGCAGCAAAAGCCACCTTCACCACCCTCCCCTGACGAGATCCCCATCAACGTCAAGCAAGCCTACAAGACCTTTGCAGCAGTGCCCTTGTCACAGCCTCTGCTTGGGACACAGGTAACTGCTGCTGGGGAGACGTTGAACAGACAGGGGCAGCACCACTGCAGCTGAGAGAGTGGGTGCAGGGAGGCTGCATGGTTCCTGTCCTCCGGAGGAGGCTGTCCTCAGGAAACTGCACTTCCATGATGTGTGTTCTGCTCCTTGCCACTCACAAATCACCTTCTGGTGTCAGAGTCACATGTGGCAGTGAAAATGTTAAGCAGGATTGGTCCCAAAACTGAGCTTTGAGGTCTCATGCACATCTGTGCAGTTGACAGATACACAGATTGCACTGGGTTGGAAGGGACCCTGAGAGGGTATCTTGTTCAACCCTCTGCAGTCAGCAGGGACACCTCCAGCTGGATCAGGCTGCCCAGGGCCACGTCCAGTCTGATCTTGAATGTCTCCAGCAATGGAGCTTTAACCACATCCCTGGGCAGCCTATTCCAGTGTTTCACCACTCTTATTGTAAAGAACTCCTTTCCAGTGTCCAATCTAAACCTGCCCTGCTCCAGTTTCAAACCATCCCACTTGCAACCCCCCTGACATGGGCAGGGACACCTTCCACCAGCCCAGATTGTTCAAGGCCTTATTAAACCAGGCCTTGAACACCTTCAGGAAGAGGATATTTAATATTCTGCTCTTTCTTTCTTTTTTTTTTTCCCTGGATAAGACAGATTGTTTTCTTTCCTGATGGTGTTTCCACTTCCTTAGAAGTAAATTTTGATGGTTACATCTTTGATTTAAATATGGCTTCAGTCTCCTGGATCTCATGCTGAGCCTGTGCTCCTGCTCTGCTCCTACTTCCCCATGCTCTTGAATTTCTGCCCTTGCCAAAGTTGTCACCATCATTTTTTTCAGCCCTGATTTTAATGTCAGTCCCTGTCACTCAGGATTGCCAAGCCAAATGAATTCTGGGACTGCTTTGGGAGCCAGCTCACTAGCTGATGTCCAGCATTGCTGCTCTTCCTGTGGCCTTGGTGTCACTTGGCTGGATGGCAGGAGCACTGGGAGAAAACTTGCTTTTGAATGTGCCCCTTTCTCTGTGTTCTTAGGAGCTGCCTGGCCAGACCAGCATGGAAAGTCCCAAAGCTGCCCCAGAGGTGAGTTCTGGTGGCTGAAGCTGGCAGGAGAGCCAGGACCTGCAGGCTTTTGGGGCTGTGGAGATGGGATCAAAGCATGGTGGGGCTGAGGAGCAAGAGGAGGGTGTGGAGCACATCTGGGACAGGCTGGCCAGGGGACACGTGGGGCTGGTGGGGAAAAGTTGGCTCGGTCACCTGGACAGTGACCTGTGGCTCTTGCAGGTGGCCGAGCAGAGTCCCAGTGGGCACAGCCCTGAGCAGAGGTCCTTCCGCGAGAGGCAGAAGTACTTTGAGATCGAGGTGAAGCAGCAGCAGGTGGATAAGCCTCCCAAGCGTGTGTCCTTGGTAGGAGAGGATGACTTGAAGAAGATGAAAGAAGAGGAAGGTATGTGGGGATCTGTGCCAAGACATGTGTGACCTGTGGAGTGAACCCTTTTGGCACGGTGGGCACGAGAGGGCACTGAGCAGAAATCCAGCACTTCCCAGAGCCCTGGGCCCTTGCTCCTGAAGGCTGGAAATAGCTGAAAGCAAGTGGGTGTGAAGGAATTCTGTGGATGCTCCCCTGTCCCGGTGTGCACTGGGGGAGTGCTACGGTGTCAGGGTTTCCTGCAACTGGTGAATTCAATAACTCAGCAGTGAGTGTGCAGATTCTGAGGGCTGCCCCTCTGGGGAAGGGGGCAGAAGAGTCTGCACACAACTTCAGTTTGAGGATGGAATCATGGAATCATCATAGAGTGGTTTGGGTTGGAAGTGACTTCCCAAGGTCATCTAGTCCAACCCCCCTGCAGTCAGCAGGGACATCCTCTACTACATCAGGCTGCTCAGAGCCTTGTTGAGCCTGGCCTTGAATATCTCCGGGGATGGGGACTCAACTCACTCCCTGGGCAACCTGTTGCAGTGTTCCACCACCCTTATGGTAAAGAACTTGTTCCTGACACTCAATCTAAATGTCCTCTAATTTCAGACCATTGTCCCTCATCCTATTCCTACAGGCCTCTGTAAACAGTCCCTCTGTAGCCTCCTTGTAGGCTCCCTTCAGGTACTGGCAGGCTGCTGTCAGGTGTCCCTGGAGCCTTCTCTTCTCCAGGCTGAACAACCCCAGCTCCCTCAGCCTGTCCTTGTAGCAGCAGTGCTCCAGCCCCTTGATCATCTTCATGGCCCTCCTCTGGACCCTCTCCATCAGGTCCATGTCCTTTCTGTGTTGAGGGCACCAGAGCTGGATGCAATATTCCAGGTGAGGTCTCACCAGAGCAAAGTGTCAGGATTGCCTCTCTCCATCTGCTGGCTACGCTGCTTTTGATGCAGCTCAGGATGCCATTTGCCTTCCAGGCTGCAAGTGCACACTGCTGACTCATGTTTGCTTTCTTATCCACCAGCACCCACAACTCCTTTTCTGCAGGGCTGCTCTTGAATTGTTTCATTTGGAAGAGACCTTTAAAATAACCAGGTCCAACTTTCAACCACCATGGCCATTAAGCCATGTCCTGAGTGCCAGCAGGATGAGCTGCTGGAGATCTGTTCTCTAGAGCATCCAGGAATGGAAGTTTAGTGAATAAAGGAGGGGGGACTGAGGGAAGGGTGCAGCATTTGTTGCATCTGAAGTATTAGTAGAGTGGGGGAGAAACAAAAGGTCCTTGAAGGGGGTATGGACTTGAACAATGCAGACTTGCTGGGGATGGTGAGCCTGAGGACCTGCTAGAGTGGTTTAATGAGTGGTTGGTGGTGTAAGATGAGTCTCTCTTATTTTGGCAGCTCGAAAACTGCAGCAGAAACGTACTCTGCTGTTGGAGGAAGAGGCAGAAGAGGATGAGATGGTGAAGCAGGTGCCTGAAATGAGTGCGCAGTCCAGCGTCATCATTGAAGGAGTCGAGTACAAGATTGAGAGGCTAAATGGAAGGAGCATCCAAGCTCCAGCAACTCGGTAAGAGAAGACTGGTGGCTCAATGCCATCCATGTGTTCCAGAGGCAGAGGGCTGGGAAGTATTTCTTCTTCAGCACAGAAATGGGTGGGGGTTTCCAGCCATTTCTATTCAGAAGAGTGGCTCCTTCAGCTCTGCCTTGGGTACCTAGAGATAGAGATTTTTAGAGACAACTAACTCAAAATAGAGTTAGAGCTCAAAATGGAGCTGAACCTAGGCTTGGGTTTTTTAGGCTTTTGTTTCCTGCTTCTCCTGGTCTTGTCTATGTTGTTGTCCTGGTTCTTGGGCATAGATCTAGGGAGGGATGAAAAGACTTATGAGAGTTGAGCTGAAAAGAGGGTTGCACTAGAATAGAAGCTGTCGTCATCTGACTGACTATTCTGAGTCTTTGGTACAAACATTATTCTCTTCACAGACACTTCCACTGTCAGTCTTACAGTGGCTTAAAATCCTTTTCCTGTCAGTTTTCAATCTGATTTCTCTTTGGTTTTGCTCTCTGGTCTCTGTTGAGGAGCTTCTCACATAAGGAATGCACTGAGACCTTCCTATGCTGCCAGGGCGCAGGAAGAGGAGGACAGCAGCCAAATGCAGACCAGCTTCTTGGTTTGACATGAAGGCCAGCTTATCACGAGTGGTGTCCCTGAAACGTGGGGGCTTAGAGAACGGCAGGGCTGGGCCCACGGGTCCATCAGCTGACTTCCAGTTACTCACCATTTATGCTTGAGCAAAGGCGAGGCAGTGGAACAGACTGTGTTTCTTTTTGTCACAGCAGCACAGGAACTGAAACGTAATCAAAATGAACTTGAGCAGCAGAAAGAAGAGCTCAGAGTCATGATGAACTTTCTGCCTGGGCCACAGTAACAGTTTCTAGCCTGTGAGAAACAGGCTGGTGTGACCTTCAATTGCTGACCAAACCGAGGGCATGTGTACATCTTCAGAGTGAGGAGCTAGGCTGATCTGCAGGCTGCAGGGATTTAGTTAAGGGCATAAATCTTCAGTGGGTCAGGTGCTGTGCACAGAGTGGCCATGCTGAGAACCTCTGCTCCGAGAGCACTCAAGATTTGTCCCTGGCCTGGGCATTCCTTCACCTGCAGCCTAGGAGGCTCCTCTTGTGCTAACATCTGACATCAGCAAAGAAAGAGTCTGGAAGCAGCTAGGCAGCTCCTCAGGTGCTGGCAGCTGGAAGGAGCCTGCCTAGAATTGTGTAGAACTTGTCTGCAGACATGGTGCTGTGCATTTGGAAAGTGTGTGTGTGTTAGTGAGTCATTGACCTCCACAGGAGAAAGTGAGTTCTGATGTTGGGGAGTGTGAATGACTATAAAAATCAGCAAGCAAGCAATGGAGAAGGAGCTGTCAGGGTCATATCTTCAGAATGAAGCGATTGGTGTTTCTGGGGCTTGGATCTGCTCTGGACCTTTTGTTGGTGTGTCAACATGTGGGACCTGCTTCTTTTGCTCCAGGCCCTCTGAGATCAATGAGAACAACAGCTCACAGAGGAATTCACTGGAAGAAGGCCTCAAGCCTGAACAAAGAACCAATTCTGTGTCTGGGTAAGTGGATCAGGAATGTCCTTTGCCTAGAAGCTGCCTGATGATGGAGCAGATGGCTCCTCCTCTTTAGCAGACTTAGGGCTTAAAAGGAAGGATTTTGTGGGGAAGGGGACACTGACCTGCACCAACCTCTTTCCATCTCCCATGTCCCCTGAATGGTTAACTGGAGGTGCTGGTCATCACCTTTTCTCTTGAAAATAGGCAGATAAGAGTCATGGTGGAGCAGGCCAGGCAACCTCTCACTGCTTCTCTCTCTGCCCAGGCTGAGCCCGTTGTACCTGGGAGCAGGGGATGCAGCGGCGCCCGTGCGGACGGCCAAGGCTGAGCGGCGGCAGCAGGAGCGGCTGCGCATGCAGAGTCCTGAGCTGCTGAGCGGGCAGGAGAAGGAGCTTTCTCCAGCAGAGCGTCGGGCCCTGGAGGCAGAGAAACGAGCAATGTGGAGGGCAGCACGGTGAGACAGAGGAACCTTCACTGTTCTCTAGGCTAGCTCATGAAAAGGAGACCCCCTGCATGACTGTGGGATTGTTCCGTGGTATTAAAGGCAGGAAATAAGGAAGCCCTCTTGAGCTGGGTGTCAAGGGAGTGTCTGTTCAGACAGGGCAAGGCAGCTGGCACCTGGCTGAACTCATCTGCTTCTGACAGTCACAGGAGTGAGATGTCTCTTAGTTTACACAGCCATGAAGTCAGGGGAGTTCTGTCAGAATCATAAATTCAGCACCTTTAGGTGATGGCGAATGCATTGCTTCCCCTCAGCACACAGCCTCCCCCCACCTCCTTTCTTACACATGTAGAGCTCTTTTGGAGCTGCCAGGTGACATACTCAGAATGGAAACTGGAAAGAGCACCTCACCTATCTGGTGCTGCCAGGCTGGGAAGCTTGCTGAAGCCAAGAAATGAGCAAAACAAGGGCATTCTTACCCACGCAGCTATGGAACAGTGATGCAGCATTGCTCTGGGAAGGAAAGAATCTCCTAGGTCAGAACTCAAGACCTAAAGCTGCCCCAGGCATTTGTTGTGCCGTGTAATTCCTTCAAAAATCAGTCAGGCTGCTCCCATTATTGTTGGTGGTTTCCTTACCATAACGTTCCTGTAGGAGGCATTCAAAGGGCATCTTGAAACAGCCTCTTTTGGGGGCTGAATGAGAGCTTTTAGAGGAGCAAAGCTGCTAGTGCCTCATCTTTGCCAGCCTGCTTGATCCCATCGCAGGGATGACCATGAGTTGGCAGTCCCAGTGGTTTTGTTGAGGCTTAGGGAGGCTGTAGGGATGAAGAACCACAGTGTGGAATCCTCAGTGAGAGCAGGCAAATTCTGTAGGGCTTTGAGGGTACAAAGCTTCCCATTGGTACCTGGTCAAATAACATCTTGTGGTGTATTCAGAGCTGGACTCATATTCCTAGTGCCAGGGCTTCTGCTCTTCAAGAACTTTCTTGGCAGTCTCCTGCCGTGTGCCGTGGACGAGTTCTTTGCCGGCTCTGCCTCGGCTGAGGACAGATGTGCTGCTTTAGTTTCACAGCACTGCCCTGTCGTGTCTGGAAGCTGAGCAGGCCAGTGGAAGGCCTGCTTGTTTTATGGAACATAGACTTGGAAGAGAATGTTCTGTCATCCTGTGGCAAGTTTGTTAGGCCTTTGAAGCTGGTCCTGCTTTGTGCAGCTTTGGATCAGATGACCTCCAGGGGTCCCTTCCAACCTGAGTTACTCTGAGTCTATACTTGGTAATCTCTCCTTCCTTGCTTGTGCCTGTCTGCTGGGACATGGCTGAGCCAGGATGCCACAGGGTGCTGTGACAGGATTGTTTCCACCCTGTGTTGTTGTTCCATGCCCCCACTGTGGTGGGATTCCATCTGCTGCTGATTCACTGCTGTCTGGCATCTCACACCTGTTCTGGTTGATGCTGTTCCCATGGTTTCTGTGACACAACCTTTCAGTGGCATCACATGCAGATGGGAGTTCTGTACTTTCATACTCAGCCAGGAGCAAACCTTTTGCAGAAATAGCAGTGGAGGAGGGTTTCTAAACAGCTGCCAGGAGAGACACAGCACCCTGCTGTCACAGGGCTGAGCTGTGGGGGGGTGTGCTGAGATGACCAGGACCAAATTTCTGCTCTGATGGGTGCTGCCTCATGGCGCTGGGCAGATCAGCAGGTCCCTGTGTGCTGCAGCAGCACGGGGAGAGCCTGCCAGCACTACTCTGCCTTCTAGAGAGACTCGTAGCCTTCAGTGCCTCACAAATGCTGCCAGGGTGATGCCATGGCAGCACCACAGTGTTGTCAAGAGCAGACAGAGCTGCTGCTCAGTCCTTGCACCTAAAAAAAACCCTGTAGCCTCACTGCTGTATTTGATCTAGCGAAACAAGCTGTCTGTCAGGCTTCTCCTACAATTCATCCTGACTGTGCTGGAGAGGCAGCAGAGCCTGGGCTCTCGTCCCATCCCTCCTGCCTCCACTGCCCGTGCAAGTTTCCTCACACAGGGGGGCAGGCCTTATGAGGGGGGTGCCAGCTCTGGCTCCTCCAAAGCCTAAGAGTTAGCACAGCCAGGGAGTGCTGTAACAAAAGCTTTAGGATTGGTGCAAGAAAGAGAAGCACAACCTCTGAAAACAAAGCCATTGCAAGGACCTTGCACCACGTACCTCAGGATCTGTTCTTCCATCACCTTGCTGCTGCTGCTGCTGCTGCCAGCAGGTAAATCTGAAAAACACAGGGCAGGTTGTTATTTTTCCTTCGGGGGATGCCATGGTTTGCTCCTGTAACATTTCTGTACATCTGACCACGCCTTTGAGTTAGGCAGGATTTCTCTGCGTTCCACTTTACACTGTGGAAGTGTCAGTGAATGTGGAGTGCAGGGGTTCTGTCCAGCATGGGCAGGAGGTTGACCTTCAGTTTCTTTTGAGCACGTTTTGTTCTTAGGAGATAAACTAGTGAAGAGAGACCCTCTAGAGGTGAGAATAGCTGACAGGAAGCTACTCGCAGACATCTTGTTTTCCAGTTATTGGATCCATTGTTGCTGGTTTCAAGTTCTGCAGACCAAGTCCTTGGCTCCACTGCTGCAGCTCCTGCTAGGCCTTGCTTATTTTAGCACTGTCAGGAATCAGTCACCTCAGTGTGCTTCTTTTGGTAAGACAAAGTGACTGCTCCCTGACACCACAGATCTCTTCTTAGTCTCCCCCTTCTCTCGCAGCCACAACAGGCACAGTGAGGTGATGGCAGCCAGGGCTCAGGCCTTCTTTCAGAGGCCCCCAGTCAGTACTGTGTGCTGGAGGGAGGGCTATGTGGCCCTGCAGAAGGTGCTGCAGCTGCACTAAGCTGTATGTTCTGTAAGTGCATGTCACTGGGTTTGTTACTTTCTTTCTAATCTTCTACCTTCTGCTTCTTTCCAGTTCTCTGGTCTGTGTGCTGTCACTCGTGACTCCATCAGTTTGCACCTTCTTGGGCTTTCCTTTTTCTCCCCCTGTCATCAGTGCTTTGCCAGGATGTGTGGTGTGTCCCCTTTGCCCCCACCCCAGCACGCACCCCTGTGCTCTCTTGGGACAAACACACTGGGACCTGTACTCCAAATGTGTTCTGGGCACAGCCAGCCCTGGCACTCGTGCTGTAGGAAGGGGGTGATTCAGAAAGTACAGACACATTCTGAGGGGCAGGCACCCAGACCGTGCCGGATGCCCCTCAGCAACGTTCCCACCATGCACCCACCTCAGCTGCAGGTGTGCCAGGGCTTGGGGCACACAGACCCATTTGGCTTGCCTCTCTTGTGGCCAGACAGGGGTGCCTGTGAGCAGTGGCCAGACAGATGCACACAGAAGCATAGCAAGAGACGTATGCTGGTGCCCTGCACTCCCTCAGGCTGCCCACACACACCTGCCCAGGGAGTCACCTCCTGGCCCTTCTGTTTGGCCTGCAGGGTGTGTCCACTGGATGCTGAGGTTCATGCTTCTGGGCATGCCATTCCAGCAGGCTCTCTGGAGGTTCCTGCTTCTGCAGCAGCAGTTGGTGTGGAACAGGATCTAGGAGAGGAGCCTGTTCTAATCAAGGCTGCCCCCAGATCAGACCCCTGCTACTCCTTGCCAGGGTGTGTTCCTGTATCTGTTTCTTTCTTTCTCTGTGCTTGTCTGCTGCAATGCTCATCACCATCATCTCCTCTTCCTCCTCTTTTTCCTTCTCCTCCTCCTTTTTTTTCCTTCTCCTCCTCCTCTTCCTCCTCCTCCTCCTCAGATCCTCAGCTCTTGAAGACAGTATTAAACAGTACGAGCAGGATCTGGCCAGGAAGCTGTACCAGTCCCGGCAGTGGGCACCTACTCCCGGGGCCAGGCCAGCTCAGATGTCTAGTCCAAGGCAGAGCCACGGCTCAGGAAGCCAATCCAGGTGTGCACAGCCTCCCCAACCCCACCAGCTGCATGCTCCACAGCCCCAGCTGTGTCCCTCCCTCCTCCCGCAGAGCTCCAGGTGTGGCCTGCCAGGGACAGGGAGGGGGTGGCAGTGGTGGCTGGCGTTCACTTCTCTGAGGTCCTGCTGGCCATGGTGGTTGTCTCAGTGAGAATGGGGGGAGTGCTGGGTCTGTTTGACTGGGAGAAGGGAACAGACATTTCTGAGGACCTAGGCCACATTTTCTTGGCTATGTCATCATCTGATGGCCAAAGAAGGCTAAGATGCAACACACTGAGAGCACAGAGGAGACTCAAGCTCCAAGAACTGACCCAATTCATAAAAGTCCCTGCAGTTCCCCTCCCAACCTGGGCTGCTCCCAGCATGTGTGGCACCTCTGGAAAGCCCTACAGCTCCTCAGTGTGTTGGTGCTCAGCTCCAGGCTCTGTCTGTCCAGCACATGTGCTGTTCTGTGTGTGGGGGACAGCAAACCAGCTGCTCTCCTCTGCTTTCAGTCTGTCTGTCCCTGAGCACCAAGGGTGCTCAAGCCCACCGCTGTGCCTAGCCAGCTAGGGCTGCCCTGGCTGCTGGGCACAGAAGGTGGCTTTGTTCCCCACTTGAGAGTCAAGGTCTGATGTTTTTCTTCCTCATTTCTGAGGCAGGATGAAATCACTTGAACAGGATGCTCTTAAAGCCCAAATGGTTATTGCCAAGTCCAAGGAGGGGAAGAAGCGCAGCACCCTGGAGCAGCTGGCAGAGTCACCCTCACCTGTTCCTACTCCATCACCAACACCACTGGAAGGTAATGTGCAGCTCTCTGAGGAAGAGAGTTCATCTGCTCTAGCTAAACCTGCTGCAAAGCAGAGCTGCTGAAAGCACTTGTCTCCTTCAGCCTGGACTAGAAGGTCCTTTGGGACTTAGGGCATCTGTCAGCACTGGGGATAGGCCTGATCTGGGGAAAGCTGAGAGAGCTCTGGGGCTGTTGAGCCTGGAGAAGAGCAGCTTGAGAGGGAATCTGCTCAATGGTCAGCAAGAGCTAAAGGGTGGGGGGCAAGACGATGAGGCCAGACTCTTCCCAGTGGTGCTCAGTGACAGGACAAGGGGCAAAGGGTACAAACTGGAACCCAGGAGGTTCCATCTGAACATGAAGAAAAACCTCTTTGCTGTGAGGGTGCTGGAGCTCTGGAGCAGGCTGTCTAGAGAGGCTGTGGAATCTCCTTCTCTGGAGAGCTTCTAAACCCTCCTGGACATTGGGATCCTGGGCAACCTGCTGTGGGTGATCCTGCTTTAGCAGAGGTGTTGGACTAGATGATCTCCAGAGGTCACTTCCAACTCCCACCATGCTGGGATTCTGTGAAAACATGAGAGAATGTCTGAGGGATGGTTCCAGGGATCCAGAGCAGAAAAAGAGCCAGCATCATGACTCTAGAAAAACAAGAGAGGCACTGTCCCGAGAGGGCAGTGTCCTTCTGCACACAGGCTGCCTCACTGGAAGAGGGGCCCAGGGGAGTCTCACATGGTCACTAATGGTGCTGTTCTGTCATCTTTTGCAGACTGCAGTCCCAGAAACGTCACTTCTCCAGGAAGGCTGGTAGGACATGACCTCTGCTTGCTTTTGTCATCTCCCTGTAGCCCTGGGCTCTCTCGGGTGTGGGCTGTGCACACCCATGGGCAGTGGGATCCCTGTGTCTGGCTGCGTGACACAGACCTGTGAGGGCACAATGGATGGAGCTCTGCCATACCCACTGCCAGAGGCACCCCCTTCTTCTGCCACTGTGACTAACCTCTGCTTTCTGTTTTTCTGTTTCGTTGTTTCATCCTTTTCTTGGTTCTTCACCTCCATGTTCAGAAAGCCTTGCACACCACAGGCTTTTGCCCTCTGTCTCTGCAACAGCATCAAGCTGGGATTTTAGCTGAAATCAGCATTCTTTTTCTGAGCACTGTACAAAAACAGGGGGACATTGTTAGTGAGACAAAGGCAAGGGTGGGAGCAGCTGTATAAGAGGGGTCCTGTTTGGCCCAGAGTCACACAGTACAGCCAGTTCTGCACTGAGCTTCTCACAGTGCTGCTGCCATCAGGAGTCTTGCCACCAATTTTCCCAAGCAAACCAGGTTTTCTGCCTGACTTGATGTGTGTGTGCCTCTTGGTGCAGCACGTTGTGTGCTCTCTGGAGCTTGAAACCCCTGGCTAAAAGTCCAGAGTCCCAGAGATGCCTTGTTTTCAGGCCATCTGAGCTCTGAGGATGATGCTTTGCCTTTGCTTTGTCTCTGCACAGGCCGCTCAGCTTGCTGCTGGTTCTCCATCCATTTCTCTCCCCTTACTCTCTCTTCTCTCTTTCTCCTCTTTTGCTGTCCCTTCTAGTCCCTGTCTGAAAAGAAGTTTGACTACCGGGAATTCGCTGCTATTCCTTCCTCCAAACCTGTTTACGAGATCCAGGTACAACCTGCATGCTGCGCCGCTGCTGGGGCTCGGTGTGCTGGAGGTGCCTGCATGGGAAGCCATGGCCTTCAGAGCAGGGGCTGAACCAGTTAAGGAAGTCATAGACTGCTCTGGGTTGGAAGGGACCTTGAAGATTATCTAGTTCCAGACCCCCTCTCATGGGCAGGGACACCTTCCACTAGAGAAGGTTGCTCAAGGCCTCCTCCAGCCTGGCCCTGAACACCTCTACGGAGGGGGCATCTACCACTCCATGGGCAACCTGTTCCAGTGTCTCACCACCCTAATCACATGGTAGGAGAGCACTAGGTCTTGAGGGTGGGCACCATGGTTTGAAGAGCTCCAGACAACTCTGGGCATTGGAATGGCCTTCATTTTGGAGGGCTTTAAAATCAGTAGGGACTACTGAAGTTTGGTGACAGTCACTTAGCTGTCTCTGCTGTCTGTTGGGCTGCAACTGCTTCCTACCCACCTCATTTCTCCGTACACACCCTAACTTAAAGGAGGTTGCTTTTGTGTAGAGACCTAGGCCTGAGGACAGTGCAGATGCAGAGCTAGGATCCAGGACTTCCAAAGAAATGTAGCTTCTGTCTTTGCTCTCCTTCCACATGTCTGCTTGTTTGCTACAGTCTTTATGCTTCCTGCCTTTCATGTTCCTGTCTTCTGCTCCATGCATACAAAGCCAAAGGAGAACCCTGATGGGCAGACACTTCTCATCCTGCAGTTCAGGCCATGGACTGCTTGACTTCAGCACAGAGGGTTAATGCTGTGACCACTGAGGGTCCTGCCCCAGCTGCTGTATCACCAGTACCTTTGAGGGGCCAAGGGTTCTGTGTGGTGTATTGGAAGGCTGGAGGTGGGGGATTAACTGGTGCCAGTGCTACAGATGTGGGCCTCATGTCTTCTGTTCTCTTCCAGTCACCTGATGCAGCTGATGACCTCAGATACGTAGATGACAGAAATAACTCAGGTAAGATCATGGCCAAAGGAATCCTCTTTGTACTGCTTGAGTCCCACAATGGTTCTAGAGGGTTCCCTTCTTGTGGAGTCAACCCTGAGGACCTGAACTTCTTGCCACATGAAGCAATGCCTTCTTTTGTCCATTCTAGAATGAAACCTCCAACTCTCCACTTTCAGATTTGGGTAGGACACTTGCATTGTGCTTTGGTGGTGACTAATTTGCTGACAGTCTGTAACAAGCATGCCTGGTTCTCTTCTGCTTTTGTCTTCTGGAGTAACAAGTGGTAGCAGAACATGGGTGGGAAGTTTTGGCCTCTGCCACCAGCCGTAGGTGGGTAATGTCCACTGTTCAGGGTCTACTTTGTGCCACTTTGCTAGAGCAAAAACTCTTGCTGCTTGCAGCAACAGACAAATTCATCCTGGTTTAAGACTTGAGAGCTTTAGGGTGCTCAAGGACCCAGGTGACTCTCCAAGTCTGCACTTCTGGATCTGTGTGCACAGTCGCCTAAATAACCAGCAGCTCAAGCTGTGACTGCTGTCTCCTTCAGGCTATTCCACCTGTGCTGTGTCTTTCTGTCCCCAGCTCTAAACTTGGTAAATCAGCACTGGCTGCTCCACTGCTATGTTGGATGTAAGCTGCTGGGAACACCAAGAAAAGAGCATGAAAGAAGAAATGCACAAAGTGATTTCTTCCAGAATACTGTTCTAGGCTACAGCACTCTGTGGTTGAGCACCTCCCAGGCCAGAGGACTTGATTTAGAGTCATTTCTGTCTTTCTTGAACCTGTTCACCTTTACAGCACTGTTGGGGCAATGATGTGGAGGGTGAAATTTACTGCTAAGTCCTACTTCTGTTGTTGAGTTTCATTTGACTGTCCTGGTCCACAGTGTGGTGCCACTAGCAGTTTCTCTCAGTGATGTCTTCACCAGTTCTGAACCTTCTCACTGGTTACCAAATCCTGACCCTAGCACAGGCAGCTGCTCCACGTGTGATGGCAGGCAGCACCTCCCTGCACTTCTGTGTCTTAACCACTTATTTACCCACTTAAGGGCTTCGTGTCCCTGGGCAGCTCATCTTCATTAAGAGCTTTGCTGAGGAACAACCAAACTAGTTCAGAATGCTCTGTTGAAATCAATTAACTTGCATGTTTGATGGCTCCTGTAGCAGATCTGGGTCTAAGACTTCCCTCCAGGCCACATTATTTTCCTCCCTCACCCTGCTCTCATCTGGGTGTTTGTCTGCATGTGCCCCTGCCTAGTTTGGGATTCACTCATCTGCTTATGAGTCCCAATGTCCCTTCCAGGTGTGACTTACATTCCTCTGGGTCTGAGGCCTTTTTGGACAGCAGTGGGGAATGGTTCAGGAAGGAAGGATTCTAGATCCTAACATGGGTGCTGTACCGGGGGGGACATTCCCTCAGGACATGACATCTTGGAGTGTCTCTAGATGAGCCACTGGGTACAGCTTGGCAGGCTGTGCACCTCTGACACTTCTTCACAGGGTTCTGTGGTTGAGATTCTGTGCTTTGTTCGGAGACTTCAGAGAGGCTTGCCAGGAGCCAGGTCCCACTGGAAGGGAAGAATCTGTGGCTTTGAGGAGCTTTTTGATTTTTACACCAGTATCTCACAGTACTTGCTCAAGCCAAACCAGCAAAGTGCAGGTGTCCTGGCTCTGTGTCAAAGCACAGTAGATAAGCTCTACCAGCTCCTTTGAGGAGGGTGAGGAGCCATGGTAGCAGCAGTCCTTGAGATGTAGAGCACATCCTGGAAAGCCTGAGACCAAGTTGACAGAGAGCCTGCCCTGCCGGAGGATCTTCTCTGTGGAGCTGCTTTGGTGAGGGCCCCAGTCAGTCTGTCTGAAGGGCCTTAGCATTGAGCTCTCTCACCAGCTGCCCCAGGCCATGCTTCTGTGTGGGAACAGGTGAAGCGCTTGGAACCCCTCAGCCCTTGATTTAGGGGCAGGCATCTTCTCACACGTGTGACAGTGGTCAGGACGCAGCCACAGGCCACTGACAGATTCTGGGCAGGGGTCACTGCCGCAGGCCCAGCCTGGCTGTCCCCTCAGTTGGCTCTAGCGCTGTCAGCCTCACTCCTTAACCCTGTGCTTTCCTTGTCTGCACAGCTCCCCAGGAGCAGGATGGGCAGCCAGAGGAAGAGGACATGCTACTACCACGGGATCCACCGACACCTACTTCATCAGCACTTGAAGAAATGGCCCTGTACAGCAGCAAACGCAAGCTCCGACACGGCCGCCGCAGTTTGGAGGCTGCTGTCCCTACATAGAAGATCTGCCGCACCTGGGCGATGGCGTGGCCCAGCACAGGGCTGCTGAGCTCCTGTGCTCCAGGGGCAGCGCTGGACTGCCCACACTGCTGCCTCCTGTGTGGCACCTGAGCACCCCGGGGAGCATTGTGCTCAACAGACTTCCTTTAAGGCTGTGAACTGCCCTCTTTTCTCTCCCAGCAATGCACTGGGGCACGTCCTGAAGGAGAAGGGACAACACCAGACTTATGGATGGCAAATGGAGAAGGGGTGTGAGCAGGACAGTGGGCAGCTTGTTAGCCTGTAAATATTGTGTGTGGGGAAGGGTAGGACAGGGAGAACGTGTGAGTGTGAGAGTGTGCTGGGCTCCGGCTGTTACTGCCTCAGCTTGAATTTGTTAGTGGTGGTTACTGGAGCTTCTGCTCTGGTATGAATCAGAAGGAAGGCCCCAGCCTGCCTTGGCTCCTGTTTAATTTCCAGTCTTATGCCAAAAAGCTTCTCCTTCCACCTCCCACGCCGTCACCTCACCGTCTTTTGGGAGTGTGTGGAAATAGGCAGCTTGGAGGCAAAAGCAAAACACACACAAAAAAGGAGTTTCAGCAAAGTGCCTCCCTCTGACACCGACACCTGTGTGCTCAAAGACATCTGACCATGCAGGAGCCTGTGCCAGCTGTGTGCCACCTGCCTCTGTGAGCGCAGCGAGCTCTCGGTGGGGGACGCTGCTCCTGCCGGAGCCTTGTGCTGTCCGGGAGCCAGGGCTCTGCCGGCCGCAGTGACCGCGGCGGTCTCCTGGAGCACTCCACGGCACACCCTGCTGGGTGTCAGAGGCCAGGTCGCTGCTTCTGTCGGCAGCAGGCTGGGGAGTGAGCTGGGACAGGAGGGAGCCGAGCAGCTGTAGCAGGTGTAGCCGTGTGCGTGCGGGACAGCGCTAGAGAGCAGAGTAGCCGGGGTAGGTACGGGCAGAGTAGGAGGGGGACACAGCAGATACCATAGTGGGTAGGATTCAGGAGGCGGGGAAGGGTAGGAAGTGGCAGTGCTGGGGTCAGGTTAGGAGTGCTGGGGTCTTACAGGTGGGGAGGGTCCTGGTGGGGAGCCTGCGGCGTTACGTGCTGGCTGCGAAGTGAACTGTGGCAGCAGGTGTCCAGAGGGGGGCGCTCTGGCGGAGCAGCTGCCAGGCAGCGAGCACGCTAAAGCCGGCTGGGCGCAGCCTGTGCCTTGCCATAGCTGCACAGGTCTGCTCTTCGCCAAGTGGTTGGCTCCAGGCCCCTCTCCAGGCAGAAAGGGAAAATGCAAGAGGGAAAAAAAGAGAAACTGAAAAAGGAACAGGGGAGTGGCTCCTGGTGTCCGCAAGTGGAACAAGGGCTGTGGACAGATTCAAGTGAGCTCTGCAGGTGTGGCGGAGACAGATGCTGCCCATAGCTCTGAAATCGGTCCCTGCTGCAAGTTCGGACGTGGGGGTTTTAAATGCTTCTGACAAGGAAGGGAGCAAGGTGCCACAGCTCGGCCGGGGTCTGAATCTGTCTGCCCCGATACATTGGTGCTCTCTGCCGAACCCCTCTAGCAGTAAGACCAGAGTTGGACCTTAAGCCTTTCAGTGACTCAGAGTGGCTCTGGAGTGACAGGCACTTCTGCTTGTACATTTGCTGAACGGGAGAACTGGATGCAGTTTCCTTTAGCTGAGAGCCTCCCTTCATGCCAAAATCCAGTGGATCCTTTTAACTGACTTGGTAATGTTTTAATTTTACAGAGCTTTGAAGGGAGAACTCTGAATCGGTCTCAAACTGCAGCTGTGGCTGCTTCCATCATCAGCAATTTGAGCTTTTCCTTTTTAAATCTAATTTTAGCATTTGCTTTTTAACAACAGCAATTTTGGAAACAATCCTGGATTGGTTTTGGTGACTAACTTGTGATTCTTTTTGGTTTGTTTCTCTTTCCCTTTGCGGTACCTGGTGCCAGGCTCTGGGTTCTCTCCCATTCTCTCCTGAGAGACTCTGAGGGAAAATTAGCGCATCAAGACTGTAACTAGTGAAATTTGTACAACCAAAGAAATCTATTTTGTGGTTCAAGGATAATAAAAGTTTACTTTACATTTTAGAACCTTTAGTGAGTGTGCTTTGCCCAGCGTGGAGTCTGCAGTTTCTCCGTCAGCACCTGGGTTTGCTGCTAGGCTGTCGGCTCTCAGTCAGTCAGTGGTCACCTCACTCAGTGCCAGCTGCAGGAGCGTCAGGCTGAGCAGGTGCTGCTCACCTTCCTTTGGTGGAATCATGGAATGGGTTGGGTTGGAAGGGACCTCCCAAGGTCGTCTAATCCAACTCTCCGCTGCTGTCAGCAGAGACGTCCTCCACTAGATCAGGTTGCCCAGAGGCCTTTGAGTATCACCCTGTATATCTCCAGGGGTGGGGCCTCAGCTCCCTCCCTGGGCAACCTGCTCCAGTGTTCCACCATCCTTACGGTAAAGAACTTGTTCCTAAGATCTAACCTGAATCTACTGTCCTCTGATTTCACACAGGGCTGGTCCCCGTGCTTCTGCCAGAAGCAGTTTCTCAGCAGAGTGGCCTCCTGGTCTCACCACAGTTATGTGCATAGATCTGGCATTTAGGATCCTGTGGGACTGTGGCCAAGGCCTTGCTGTGGAGGTGTCTTAGAGCAGTGCTTGATACAGCCAAGCTCTGTATGCTGGATAAACAGTCTTAACTCACACCAGAGCAGCACTTCTGTGTGTTCGAAGCTCTCAGCTGCTCTGTGCCCTTAGATTTGGCTTTATGAGCAGTCCCTGCACTCCACAATGCCCAGCTGAGAATGATTTGCTGGTACACAAAATGTGGTGTTCAGAGCCCTTGCAGGAGGCCAGCACGAACAAGTGTGGTCTGGCACAACCTCACATTCTTTTTTCATGTTAACATTTTCCCACTCTGACAGGACAGGCAGAAGCAAGCAATTCCCAGAGGAGAAACAACACTTAGAAGAGATAAAGGTGTTACATTTGTTTGGAAGTAAACAAGCAAGCAAACGTGGGGTTTAGATTTTTAGTGGATGCTGATGTTCCCAGGGCACAAGCAAGGCTACCAGCAGACTTCCCTGCTGGAATCAAAAACCTTGGACAAGCAGCAGCGTTTCCATTTATTTAGCACTGAATAAGACATATGAGGGAATGGCTCCCAAAGCCCATGGGCTCTGAAGTGGAGTTATACAGGAGCTTTCACAAAGTCACACCTACCTCCTTCCTCCTACCTGCATGTTCATGGGATAGGACTCACTGAAGTTTTTGGATGCCTGCACAAACAGCCTGGGATTCTTCAAAGCCCTTCCAAAAATTACCTCCTATGTCCACCAGGCCACTCTCTGATGCCTAAAACCATGGCTTCCTTTCTCATCTATGTCTAGCTTAGGTACCGAGAGAAGGAAAAGGCTCTAAACCAGCAGAGATCCACAGACTGGTCTGGAAGGGACCCTCACAGGTCATCTTGTCCAACACTCCTGCAGTCAGCAGGGACACCGCTAAGTAGATCAGGCTGCCCAGGACCATACTGAGTCTGATCTTGAATACCTCCAGGGATGGGACCTCAACCACATCCCTGGGCAGCCTGTTCCAGTGTTTTATGACTCCCATTGTGAGGGACTTCTTCCTCCTGTCAGGCTGCCCAGGACCATACTGAGTCTGATCTTGAATACCTCCAGGGATGGGACCTCAACCACATCCCTGGGCAGCCTGTTCCAGTGTTTTATGACTCCCATTGTGAGGGACTTCTTCCTCCTGTCCCATAAAAATCCTGCTGTGCCCTCGTCATGGAATCGAGTTGTCACATCCTACAACACATCATAAATAGAGGAGAAGTTGTGATTATGCATTTGGATATTGCTCCAATAGCTAAGGTGGGATACAGCTTTGTCCTGGTGCTGCTGGGACAGAATGCCAGTCCAGCTGTGGGCTGCAGGCCGTTAGCAGCTGTGAGTCAGCCAGGACAGCTGGCTGCAGCTGTGTCCCAGACCATGAACATCGCACTCGATGTAAAGGGGCAAGTCTGATGAGGGAGGCTTCTTGCTAGGACCTCTGACTTGGGTTCCTCCTGCTCCTGTGTCTTCTGCTCTGGAGGGCTAGCTTGCCTGTGCAGTATGGCTGCTCTGCCTGTGCTGGGGTGAGTATAACTTTGTACAGCTGTTGGGATTGGTTTGGCTGTTTTGTTCCTGGTTTTACTTCAACTTGTGGGGCATCTTTCGTTTTCCCCTGTTCCCCTTTTCTGCTAGGCAGGGGTCATTGGGTGATAGAACAACTGTCAGAATTTAGCCCCTAGATGTGGACAGCCTTCCTGCACTGCAAGGCAGTGGGAGCACTGCTCACAGGTGGCAGCCCTTATTGCACAGTGGGCATTGGAGTGCCAGGGGGAAATGTGCAGCATCTCAACGTGATGGCCTGCTGCAGGAAGCAATGCTGAGTTGATTGCATGTGTTTGGTGCTGTTCCACGATCAGGAGACTGGGGTATCTCTGCAGCCACGAAATAAATGAGCATTAAACTACCTTGCCAGCTCCCTTTAGCCTAGACTTAGAACAGTCTTAGTACAGGCTTTGGTTTTGACCAGCTCATGCACTTAGATTTGCTAAACAGATACAAATTGTTCAAGGTAAATTGCTTTTGAGGAGTAACTTGCTCAAACTTGCAGAGGGGCCGTGTACCTACTACCCTTGTAAACCCATCCATTGGGCTCTTGCCCTGAAAATAGAGCTATGTTAATGTCTCACTGTCTGCTCCAGCAACTACAGCATACACGTAGGAGGAGGGTGTTCTGCAAACCTGTGCCAACTACTGCCACTGCTGTCAAGGGAATTGCTTGTGAGTAACGATTTGCAGGATTAGGTCCTTGGTGTCAGAGCAGAGACACCAAAATCCATCAGTCTGTCCAAGAGAGGAAGGGAGGCTGGATGTGCTGGTTGCCTCTGTTCTTGGTGGTAGGCTTTAATCTTGCATCTGATCACAGGGGGAAACAGGGTAGAAAATTAAAGGAGGAAAAGGAGCTGCTTTGGGTGGAGGAGCTTGGTGCAGAGCTTGGCAGTGTCTGGCTGCCGTTGGAAGAACCCAGGCACGTATAGTGGTGCGATGGCAGCAGGTGGGGGATGTTCCATCAGCTCAGGCAACATCGAGTTCCCCTGCTCTGGAGGCAGCACAGCTTCCCATCGCTGAGTTATCTTACTGGCTACAGTTGTGCCTGGACAGTTAGGAATTAAAGCCTGCCTCAGCTGGGGCAGGGATAGTTCAGGCTCTTTGTGGAGGTTTGAAATAACTTTACTGAGTGTTTTGCTTCAGCTGTTAACAGCTGGGTAGAGCTTCAATGATTTATTTTCAGTTACACCTCCTGAGTGTGAGGTTTTATACAAGTTGTGAATGCTTTCTTCCTAGGAGTCCTGAGCTACTTCAGCTTTTATTTTTAAGCTTACGTGTTTAAAGTGAGGCACTCAGTGCCTCAGAGTACAGATCTGTGCTGTAGTGACTTCATTTTCATGTCAGCCAGCTGGCAATGTGTTGTCTCTCTCTTCCAGCCCTACATTTGCACAGCAAGCTTGCATCTGCCAGCAGGGAGTGTTAGGAGCACTGAAGTGGGTGAGAGATGAGGAGGTAGCAGCCTCTTACGTGGCTTGAAAGGGTTTTGAGCAGTGTTTCAACTGTGAAGTTGCAATGGAAGCTGAGGGGTTGTTACCTTAAGCAAATGAGATCCCACAGCTGTTCATTAACACAAAAGTTTAAAACCAAATGACTTGCTGAGATCTAAGGGGCTGGGTGCTTGGGGATCTCCCCGTGGAAGAGGAGGTTGGTGTATGCCCACATGTTGCTCTGGTACAGAGATGAGAGCTGGCTGGGTATGCACGCAGATGCTGCAAGAGGTGTTGGCTTCTGTAGCCTAAACAGAACAACAAGCAGCTTTCCACCTTCTGCTGCATGCAGTCTGCTAAGCCTGGTGCTCAAGGCCAGGCTGGATGGGACCTTGAGCAACCTGGTCTAGTGGAAGATGTCCCTGCCTATGGCAGGGGTATTGGAACTAGATGATCTTCAAGGTCCCTTGCAACCCAAACTGTTCTCTGCATCTCTGACTCTGTGTGGCATACATCATCAACACAGCTGATCTAGTACAGCAGTGGAGTGCAAGAAGAGTGATCCTCTACGGTGTCTGGAATTTAATGAGTCTTAGCCAAAGAAGGAAAGGCCAAGACTGGAATGACTCATTTTGAGTCCAGTCAAGTGTTAATGTTGCTACTGTCATCAAATCAGCTGTTGGTTTCCAGACTGTTTTGTGTGTCCTTGTGACTAAGAAGGCCAACAGCATCCTGGGGTGTATTAGGAGGGCTGTGGTCAAGAGAGGTTCTCCTTCCCCTCTATTCTGGCCTGGTGAGGCTGCTTCTGGAATATTGTGTCCAGTTCTGGGCCCCTCAGTTCAAGAAGGACCTCAGGGAACCATTGAAAGAGTCCAGCACAGAGCCACAAAGATGCTGAAGGGAGTGGGACATCTCCCTGCTGAGGAAGGGCTGAGGGAGCTGGGGCTCTTGAGCTTGGAGAAGTGGAGACTGAAAGGTGACCTCATTTGTGTTGATAAAGATGTGAAGGGCAGTGTCAGGAGGATGGAGCCAGGCTCTGCTCAGTGGTGTCCAGTGACAGGACAAGGGGCAGTGAGTGCAAGCTGGAGCAGAGGAGGTTCCATGTGAACATAAGGAAAAACCGGGAGAGGTTGTGGAGTCTCCTCTGGAGACATTCAAAACCTGCCTGGACGTGTTCCTGAGTGATCTGATCTACCGTAGGTGATCCTGCTCTGGCAGAGGAGTGGTTTTGGATGGTTTTTTGAGGTCCCTTTCAACCCCTAAGGTTCCGTGATTCTGCGACTCTGGAACAAAAGAGACACCGAATTGCATGTGTGTGCAGGAGTCAGTCTGGTTCAGCACCAGAGCATATCAGTAACTCCAGGTGCTTGAGCCCTGATGCATGGGTTGCAGCATGTGCTTTTCAGTGACTGAGTCTAAAACCAGAGTCACGGTTTCAGCCTGAGGCTGTCGTGAGCAGTACCTCAGGCTGGCACACGATGGCAGGGTGAGGGCATTTTAAGGCAGCTCTCTGTGTGCACTGTGGTAGCCATGGCAACTAGTTTGAAATGTGGCCTTTAACATATGCCTTGCAGAGGTAAATGTTTGTCATTTTTCGTTCCCAGCTGCAAATGTTGTTGCCTTTTCTTCTTTTTAGCTGGCATGAAACTCGGCTGCATCACACAGGACTGACTTAAGTTAAGGGTATCTTACAGGGAGTCCTTGCCACAGGTCATTCAATGCTTTCAGTGCGAGTCATGGAATGGCTTAGGTTGCAAGAGACCTACAAAGGTCACCTAGTTCCAACCCCCCTGCCATGGGCAGGGGCACCCTCACTGAAAGATGCAAGTCCAATTTAAAGCCAGTGCCTCTCATCCTATTGCTACAAGCTCTTCTAAACAGTCCTTCCCCAACCTTCCTGTGGGGCCTCTTCAGATAGTGAAATGTGGGTAAGAGACCCAGACCCTTCACTTCTCCAGGCTTAACAGCCCCAATTCTTTCAGCCTGTCTTCAAAAGAGAGGTGCTCCAGCCCTCTGATCCTCTGATATCCTCCCTTCCTTCTGCTCTTGCCCAGCCACACCAGCCTTCTCCACAGAGGACCGTTGTGCCAAACACTTATCCACAGGCTGGCTGCAGAAGGATGATGCATCTTGCTTTTTGATAGAAGTATCACAGTATCACAGTATCATCAGGGTTGGAAGAGACCTCACAGATCATCAAGTCCAACCCTTTACCACAGAGCTCAAGGCCAGACCATGGCACCAAGTGCCACGTCCAATCTTGCCTTGAACTGCCCCAGGGACGGCGACTCCACCACCTCCCCGGGCAGCCCATTCCAGTGTCCAATGACTCTCTCAGTTAAGAACTTTCTCCTCACCTCCAGCCTAAATCTCCCCTGGCACAGCCTGAAGCTGTGTCCTCTCGTTCTGGTGCTGACCACCTGAGAGAAGAGAGCAACCTCCTCCTGGTCACAACCACCCTTCAGGTAGTTGTAGACAGCAATAAGGTCACCCCTGAGCCTCCTCCAGGCTAACCAATCCCAGCTCCCTCAGCCTCTCCTCGTAGGGCTGTGCCCAAGGCCTCTCCCCAGCCTCGTCACCCTTCTCTGGACACGCTCAAGCATCTCAATGTCCCTCCTAAACTGGGGGCCCAGAACTGAACACAGTACTCAAGGTGAGGTCTAACCAGTGCAGAGTACAGGGGCAGAATGACCTCCCTGCTCCTGCTGGCCACACCATTCCTGATGCAGGCCAGGATGCCACTGGCTCTCTTGGCCATCTGGGCACACTGCTGGCTCATGTTCAGGTGGGTATCAATCAGCACCCCCAGATCCCTCTCTGTCTGGCTGCTCTCCAGCCACTCTGACCCCAGCCTGTATCTCTGCAGGGGGTTGTTGTGGCCAAAGTGCAGCACCCTGCACTTTGAGCTATTGAACCCCATCCCATTGGCCTCTGCCCATCTGTCCAGGCAGTCAAGGTCCCACTGCAGAGCCCTTCAGTCTTCCACTCCATATCCAAACCAGGCTGCAAGAGCAAGGTTGTTTTGAGATTGTTTAGAAGTTGACTACTCCAGGTTTTTCCACTTCAACCAAGATGCATAAACCATTTTCCATTGTTCAGATAGCAGTTTGGGTGAACAGCAGATGTGCCCTTGAGTCATAGACTTAGGTGCAGTGATACTGAAGACTTCAGCCAATGTAAAGTTTGATGCACTTTTGAGACTCCTCTCTTCTCTGTGTTTGCCATGGCAAGCTGAAGCTTTTCTTTCTCTGCCTTTCTTACATCACTTGGCCTGAAGGACTTGCTGATATCAGCTGATTAAAAAAAGCTCAGCATGGGCTGGCAACAGGAACTTGAAGCCCAGAAGGCAACCCAGTCCTGGGCTGCATCAAAAATGTGACCAGCAGGATGTGGGAGGTGATTCTCACCCTTTCCTCTTGTGAGACTCCATCTGGAGTACTGAGTCCAGTCCTTGGGCTCCCAGCATAAGAAGGACATTGAACTGCTGGAGTTGGTCCAGAGGAGTGCGACAAAGATGATCAGAGGGCTGGAGAACCTCCCCTATGGGCACGGGCTGAGAGATCTGGGACTGCTGAGCCTGGAGAAGGGAAGGTTCCAAGGAGACCTTAGAGCAGGGAGCTACAAGAAAGCCAGGCAAGGACTTTTTATATAGGACAAGAGAGAATGGATTGAAGCTTGAGGAGGACAGATTTGAACTGGAGGTTAGCAATAAATTCTTTACAGTGAGAGTGGTGAGACCCTGGAACAGGCTGCCCAGGGAGGTTGTGGGTGACCCCTCCCTGGAGGCACTCAAGGCCAGGTTGGATGAGACCTTGAGCAACTTGGTGTAGTGGAAGGTGTCCCTGCCTGGCAGGGGTTGGAACTAGATGATCTTTGAGGTCTCTTCCAACTCCATGAATCTTTGGACATCTTAAAATATCAAAATGCCTTCTCTCTGAATGATGCTGCAGACTTGGGTGTAGCATGGTCCTTTAGAAAGCCAGGCCTGTTGGGTGACCTCAGTGGTTCACACTCAGTTGGATCCTCACAGAGTGCAGTGATGTGCTGGGACTGCTGCTGAGACGTCACACGGAGACCTTGAGCTGTGGCCAAACAAGGAATAAGGTACAGAAACTATTCCAGATCAGCTCTGCCAATAACATGAGATTGTAAATAGTTTCCCTAACAAGATTTTTTCACCTGCACCTCATTTCTGCTCTTCTGTTTCTCCCCTGACCCCTCTGTCACTGTTTTTACATATTGTAGGGATGCTCAATGCTTTTTTCAGCATCTCTGTCCTCATTCTGTTCCACAGCCTCTTTTCTCTTGCTCTGTATTTCAGGAGTGCTGAGACAAAGGCTGGGACACAGCATACCACGTTCAGTCTCATCCTGGGAGAGAAATTATTCCAGGAAACCTGTTCTATTGGTCTCACCTACCTTTGTTGTTTAATGTTAAAGCACTTCTTTTGTTTAATATTAAAGCACTTAGCCAACAGCATGGATTGCAATTAATGTGAGTTATGCCACATGCCAGTTTCTGCCCTGATTGTCTCTCTTTCACATGAATGCTAAGCTGTAAGCACACTTTGCCTCCCAAACGCTTCCCAAGCTTAAAGGTAGGTGTTTTTGAAAGCCTTTGGCTGCTTTTGGTTTGGGTGCTGGGAAAGGAGTGAGTAAAGAAGAGCAGATGGAGCATTCTGGGTCACAAAGTGAAAACCTTGGTGCTACTGAGAATTTTTAGTGTAGTTTTTAATTCTGTTTTACTTCACCTGAAATTTGCCCTGAGCAATGCCAGTAGAATGTAAATGTTAGGATGTGGATCTGGTCTGACTTAGAAATTGTGCCTCTAAATGGTAGAATGCGTTGGAAGGGATCTCCAGCCACTTTAAACCCCCTGCAGTCAGCAGGGACATCCTCCACTACAGTAGGTTGCTCAGAGCTTTGTCAAGCCTGACCCTGAGCATCCCCAGGGATGGAGCCTCATCCCTCAGCAACCTGTTCTGGTGCTGCACAAACCTTGTGGTAAAGAACTTGTTCCTAGCATCCAACCTTAATCTCCTCTTCTCTAAGTTCAAACCACAAAGCTGGTGAAAGGCCTGGAACACAAATTCTATGAGAAGAGGCTGAGGGAGCTGGGGGTGTTTAACCTGGAGAAGAGGAGTCTCAGAGGGGACCTCATTGCTGTCTACAACTATCTGAAGGGAGGTTGCAGGCAGGTGGGGGTTGGTCTCTTCTCCTAGACAACAGCAGAACAAGAGAACACAGTCTCAAGTTGTGCCAGGGGAGGTCTAGGCTGGATGTTAGGAGGAAGTTGTTGGCAGAGAGAGTGATTGGCATTGGAATGGGCTGCCCAGGGAGGTGGTGGGGTCACTGTCCCTGGAGGTGTTCAAGGAAAGCCTGGCTGAGGCACTTAGTGCCATGGTCTAGTTGACTGGCTAGGGCTGGGTGCTGGGTTGGACTGGATGATCTTGGAGGTCTCTTCCAACCTGGCTGATTCTATGATTCTGTGATTCTATCACTGCAGGCCTTTGTAAACAGTCTCCCTGCAGCCTTCTTGTAGGATTCCTTCAGGTACTGGCATCCTGCTAATTAGGTCTCCATGGAGCCTTCTCTTCTCCATGCTGAACAACCCCAGCTCCTTTAGCCTGTCCTTGTAGCAGAGGTGCTGCTGCCCCCTGCTCATTTCTGTGACCTTCCACTGGACCTTCTCCATCAGGACCATGTCCTCCCTGTGTTGAGTGCTCCAGAGCTGCACTTTTGATGCCCTTTACTACCATGTGCATTACTGCACCCCCACGAAAAGCATTCTCCAAGTCATTTAAACCCAGTGTTTCAAATTCCTTTTCAAGCAGACATTTCCACAGCCTAAGGCTGGGGCAGTGTTTTCGTTTGCCTTCGGGTGGTACAGATTTTTATCTTATCCTTTCCTCTACTTGATGAAGCACCCACTGCACTTGAGAAATCTCTTATTCATTCCTGCAAAGCTGCCTGTTTGTGGGTCCCTGAAAGCATTAATGTAAGAAATGTGCTCAAGCCTGGCCCACATGGCGCTGCTGCTTTGCCTGAAGGCATCCTTCTCTCCAGGCCGTAGAGCTCTACTGCTGTGCTCTGCTCAGCCTGGCACTCATTGCCCAACACTTGAGTGTTGTATGTTGTCTGCAAAGCTTGTGCAGCTGTTGCTCTCCTTTCAGAAGAAGAGTGCTGTGAGACTCATCAAAAACATTACCCAAGGGCAGCAAAGGATGGAACTGTGCATATATTTGATAGTTTCTTTTTCTTTTAGGGCTGATGTAACTGCAGTATTTTGTAATCCTGTTCAAATATCTGTTCAGCATAATGGTTGCTATTCAGTTTTGAGCAAGAGGAAATGTAGATGGGTTACTCTTCTTTTGGCTCAGTTTTATTACAGTGCTATTAAACTAAGAACATTTTGGATTGGAGGGAGTGCAGTAATCACAGGGAATGAACACTGAAACGAACCCTGGATGCTTGGAGACATTGCTTTCTTAAAGCAGCAAGCAGTAGTAAAACTGTACCTGCCTCTATCTTTTTTTCTTCTGCTTCATCCTGAGATCCCAGAAGCTTGAAAATACAAATAGCTCATGCAAAATCTGTGTAGTCCATCTCCTTCTGCATCAGGATTATTCATCACCACATGCTTTGCCCATCTGGTGGTAGATGGCCAAAACACTGAGACCACCACCTTGCAAATTGTTCTATGGTCTAACCAGCCATGCTATTGAGAAGCTGTGCCTGCAGCTCAGCTCAAATTGTCTGCAATCATACAGCTTCCTTTTGCTCGTTATCCTGTGCAGTTTCTTCCCACCCATGTGTTTAACCTCTCTGGGATACGTTGTGGATGGCAATCAGACCCCGATGAGTCACTGCTTAGCTAAGCTGTACACATTCTGAGCTTCGTTCTCCTCCCATTTCCAGACATTTAACCATTTCCCCCCACTTCCCTGTCAAATCCTCAGCAGTCACTGAAGTCATTAGAAGAATTGCCACTGGCTGAGCATGGGAATCAGTGATGAAGAGCATGGAAATCAATGATAATTCTTACACAGATGGTCTCTCTTTAGTGCCCTGGATGTGGCTGGAGCTATGCTGTGAAGCAGTGAGGGGTTCATGGGTGATGGTGGATGAGAAGCTGGACGTGAGCAAACAAGAGCACTTACATCCCACAAGGCCAAATCTTAACCTGGGCTGCATCAAAAGAACCATGGCCAGCAGAATGAGAGAGGTGATTCTGCCATCCTGCACTGGTAAGACTTCGCCTGGAGTCTGTGTCCAGCTCTGGAGCCCTCAGCACAAGTGGACATGGACCTGAAAGAGAAGGTCTGGATGAGGGCCATGAAGATGATCAGGGAGCTGGAGCACCTCTCCTGTAAGGACAGGCTGAGGGAGCTAAGGCTGTTCAGCCTGGAGAAGAGAAGGCTCCATGGAGACCTAATAGCAGGCTGCCAGTACCTGAAGGAAGCTTACAAGAAGGCTGCAGAGGAGCTGTTTACAAAGATCTGGAGTGAGAGAACAAAGGGCAATGGTTTGAAATGAGAGAAGAGCAGATTTAGATTGGATGTTAGGAATGAGTTCTATACCATGAGGGTGGTGGAACACTGCAACAGGTTGCCCAGGAAGGTATCTGAGGCCCCATTCCTGGAGATATTCAAGGTCAGAATCAACAAGGCTCTGAGCATCCTGATGTAGTGAAGGATGTCCCTGCTGGCTGTGGGGGTGTTGGAGTGGATAACCTTTGTAGGTGCCTTCTATCCCAAACCATTCTATGCTTCCTTAATCTAGTGTTTTAGCTACAGAAAAGAGGCACCAGGCAGCTGTGCAACACTTTTGACCTCTGCTTTCTTAGTAAGCCTGGTGACCAAAAATCTGTCCACCCAGAGTTAAGCAGCTTGGAAGTCCAGGCAGGTCTCATCAACCTCCCTACCTGCTTCCCATCAGAGTTTTGTCAGGTGCCCACAGAGTGCTGATATCAAATCAAGTCAGTATTTGCAGCCAGAAAATATCTGTCAGAAGAGATTTTTAACAAGCTGAACTTTAATTCTTCAGCTGTCTGCATGGGAGGCTTGTCCTTTACAGGCAATTTTTCATTCCTCTTTCTATTAAAATGGTTTTCAGTTTAACATGCCAAAATAGCACACACAAAACAGAAAGAAAGAAAGGCAACCCCAAATTTGCAGCTACCAAATAGATGTATGAAATCACATAGTACCTTTCACTCCCAAACTCATTCTAGGGGGAGATAGAACTGTGCTTAAATGCCAAAGCAAAAGGGAGAGCTTATGGGGCAGTGCAACCTACTCTGATCTAAGCCATAAAAATGAAAGCATAGCTAAGCTATGAACTTTGAAATCTGGTGCTAGCTGACAGCTCAGTGAAGCTGTGTAAGGAGAAAGCATCAAAAATGGAAATGGCAGTGCTGCCAAGAAGGTAACTGTGGGAAGCTGTAGAGACAGCCCAGCCCCGTTATGCCTGCAAGGCAGAAGCGTCAGCTAAAGCACTTGGAGAAGGCATTAGTACAGCCTGGTATGTCTATTTCATTGGCCTGCAGTCCACAGCTCTCCCAGCTCTCAGAAAGAACTGGTGTCTTCCCTTTGGTAAGGGACTCCAGGCAAGTTTTTGCAGTCACAGATTGCATTGAGTTGGAAGGAACCCTCAGAGGGCATCTTGTCTGACCCCCTGCAGTCAGCAGGGACACCTACAACTAGACAGGATGCCCAGGGCCACATCCAGTCTGATCTTGAATGTCTCCAGGGGCAGGGTCTCAACCACTTCCCTGGGAACCCGTTCCAGTATTTCAGCACTCTCATTGTGCAGAGCTTCTTCCTTATGTCCAGCCTAACTCTACCCTCATCCATTTTCAAACCATTGCCTCTTCTCCTACCGTGATCCATACTTTTTGCTCATTTTCTGTTAGATCTGGGATCAGAGTCCTGCCCACGAGTGATTGGACTATAGGCAATTGGTGCTGCAGGAAGACAGAGGAAAGAAGGCAGTGTCCCAGTACCACAGCACCAACCCTTGTCACTGGAGGGAAGGTAAGAGAGAAATGTGTTTATGCCCTTGGTTGTGACTCAACATTATATTTTTGGTGATATGTAATGAAAGTAGTAGTAATCAAATGTTAGAACAGCAGTGTGTTTATTGACTACTTTTCACATCAAATACACTGGCTCCCACCCCCATCATCCCAGCTTAGAAATCTCTTAATTAGGGAGAGTAGCAGGCAAGACTGGAGTGCATCTGAAGGAGAGGACAGCTGTTGCTGGGCTGAAGGGCAAGGCAGGAGGATGCAGCTGTGGAAAATGACTGGATCAGGAGGCATGGAGTCGTTTCAGCTAATGCAGTGGGGGAAGCACGAGAGGACAAGGGTCAAATGGAAAGGAAGAACCAGAGGAAGCCCAAGGCTGTGGGTATCCTTCAGATGCTTGTAGAGGCTGCAGCCTAAGCTTTCCTGCAGACCACATCTTGTCACTGCTTTTGAGAGGATGGTTTTGTGTGTGTTTGGTGGAGTGGTGCCCAGCTTGGTAAAGCGACGAGAACTGATTCTGACAGAGCTGTCAGGACCGCCAGGAAATTGTCATAGAATCAGAGAATCCACCAGGTTGGAAGAGACCTCCAAGATCAGCCAGTCCAACCTAGCACCCAGCCCTAGCCAGTCAACTAGACCATGGCACTAAGTGCCTCATCCAGTCTTTTCTTGAACACCTCCAGGGACGGAGGTGTCTGCTCTAAGTTCCTCAAAAAGCCCCTTATCCCAAGGAGCAGCAGCAGTCTGAGGTGGTGAAGTCTCAGGTCTTGCTTCCATTTGTGGGTAGGAACAAAACAAGGGAGTGCTGTAGCCATCAGCTACTTAAAAATGTGAACAGGTCAACACAGAAATTATGTTTAAATCATATTCACTTTCAAAGGAATATTTCTTAGACTGGAAAACTGCCTGTGGGGGTGAATTGTTGCTCAGCCATGGTTTTTGATGACACATCCATCATCAATAAGAAGAGGTCTGGTTATGTGGAACAGTTATTGTGAAGAAAACGAGGAAATGGATGTTCTGCCTTTGACTGTTGCTTTGGTAACTGTCTGTAAGGACAATCTTACTCTGTTACTCTTTGCTTCTTTCTCCTTTGCCCTTTATTGTGGTAAACAGCAGCCTGGTGACACTGCTCCTGAGAACCACAGCTTAATTAGGTGCTGCTGGTATGATGGAAGTGGCAAAGCATGTGTGTGGTAGAATCACTGCTCCTAAAGCTGGCAGTTCATAGAATCATAGAATGGTTTGGGTTGGAAGGGACATCCAGAGGTCATCCAGTCCAACCTCCTGCCCTCAGCAAGGACATCCTCTGCTGGATCAGGTTGCTCAGAGCCTTGTGAAGCCTGACCTTGAATATTTCCAGTGATGTGGCCTCTGCTGCCTCCCTGGCCAACCTGTTCCAGTGTTTCACCACCCTCATGCTAAAGAACTTGTTCCTAACATCCAGCTTAAATCTCCTCCTCTGTAATTTCAAACCATTGCCCCTTGTTCTATCTCTACACACCTTTGTAAACAGTCCCTCTCCACCCTTCTTGCAGTCCCCTTCAGGTACTGGCAGCCTGCTATCAGGTATCCCTGGAGCCTTCTCATCTCCCTGCCGAAAAACCCCAGCCCCCTCAGCTTTTCCTCACAGGAGAGGTGTTCCAGCCAGACTAGACTCAGACGACTGGAAGTTAAGGAATGAAGCTATACTTACAGCTTAGCACAATTTACAAGCATATATATACACAACATTTGCAGTTATATGCAAGTCAAAAGCAATACAGAAATACAATCCCCTTGCCAGAAAGGCCCCAGGAGGCTCCAGACCCAAACCTCCCTCTTTCCTTCCCTTCAGAAATAACCAGATTGCTCCCTGTGCATCTCACATGATAAACCTTGAGAGATCTGAGGTGAGATGTCAAAGAGACCACAAGGAGGTTAGAGGAAAGAAAGGCTTAGGTCTGATTAAGGCAGATACAGCCACATAGACCAGCAGAAAGCAGGAACAGAAGCAAGAGCTGAGAAGTGAGTCAGAAGTGTCTTAGCTGTATTTTGACTAGTTGCATTTCTCAGCAGAAAAATGAATGATATAGGGTATTGTTTTTCTTTCTTTCTTCTCACAGCTAAGGATTTAATTCCTCTCAGTAAAATATTCCAGTTAGCCTCAAAGCAGCACAGTCTAACATACTGCATTTAGCTGTGAGTGTATGGCTTTGAGAACCGATGTGAAGATGCATTCGTTTGTTTCTCTTTGCAAAACCAACTTGCTTTCCCCTTACACTTCAAGAGCATTGTAGTTACTGAAGTCCATCTACACACTTTAAAGAGTCTGAGCCAGCCTTTTTCTCTTTTATATGTGTTCATAAAGACATGAACCCAGGCTGCATCAGGAGAAGTGTGGCCAGCAGTTTGAGGGAGGTGATTCTCCCCCCCTGCTCTGGTGAGACCCAACCTGGAGTACTGCATCCAGTTCTGGAGCTCCCCTTACAAGAGGGATATGGACATGCTGGAGCCTGTCCAGAGAAGGGCCACGAGGGTGATCAGAGAGCAGCTTACAAGAAGGCTTACAGAGAGGCTAGAGAGAAATGCAGCTCAGAGCTCCCCAAGAAGAAGAAGCGGTGCCTTATCTAGGTTTGGATTCTTCTTATACATCTCAGCAAGCCTATGAGTGAAGTAGACATCAGCATTGTTTCTCTTTCATAGCCTGTGATCTAATCCTTCTCACCAAAACATTCTAGCTAGCTTCAAACTAGCACAAGTGGGCAGGCACTGGAATGAGCTGCCCAGGGAGGTGGTGGAGTCAGCCACCCTGGATGTGCCTAAAGGTCGTTTGAATGTGGTGCTTGGGGATATGGCTTAGGATGCACCTTGTAGAGTAGGGATATCGGTTGGACTTGGTGATCCTGAGGGACTTTTCCAACCTGAATGTGATTCTGTGGTGGTATCAGTATTCCTTAAGTGAGATTCTGAATTTCATTCTCATCCCATTGCTGTGTGGCTGCAGGCTTTTTATCTCCTTATCACACAAAATAGCAGATCGCTCTGGGCAAAATTAAAGCTTGAAAGGGGTCAGCCTTCTAGAGAGAACATCAGAACTCCATAGACTTCAGAAATTGGAGGATTATTAGGAGTATGAATGATCTTAATTGGCCAGATGGTAGCAGTTACTGGGCTGGATTCATTACAGCCATCAGAATCTCTTCTATGAATTGAAGGTGTTTCTCAATGCTTCATATCTGTTTAGGCTGTTTCCATGGAAGGCTACCTGTGGCTGTGTGGGTGGCAAAGCAATACAGGTAGCTCACAGGAACACTCGTGCTCTTCCTATGCCTGCCTTGCTGAGCCACACAAGACAGCTTCCCCAGTTACAGCTAGAGCTGTGTTTTCCATGTCACTGTGATTCCAGCCCCCCTTGTCAATGTGTTGTAAAGTATTTCTGAGGTCTAAAGCTTTGCCAGAAGATGTGGGGAAAAGAGGTGGGGTACCTGTGAGTGACAACAAAGGAGCAGAGACATCATTCTGACACTACCACAGAAATAATCTTTTGTGTATTTTCAGAGTAAGGATCTGATCTCTGTCAAAGGACCAGACCCTTTCAAGCAAAGCAAAGCAGCTGGCAAGTAAATATTTTATATATTGACCATGATTTACAAAAGCCTTTGAGCTAGTTAATGTAAGCCATGGGTAATTGCACCAATCAGCCTGGCAGTAGTAAATCAGGTCATTAACAACATTGCTTAGCTGCATAGCACTGAAGTCCAGTAGGACCCCTAAAGATTTCCTTCAGTTTCTCTAAGAATGGAGAAAGAAATGGAAGCTTTTGCTTTTCGTGGCTCCTGGTTTTGCTCTTTGGAGGTGGCTTCTGGTCTTGCTCTTTGGTGGTTGATTCTGGTTTTGCTCTTTGGAGGTGGCTCCTGGTTTTGCTCTTTGGTGGTGGCTCCTGGTTTTGCTCTTTGGAGATGGCTTCTGATTTGCTCTTTGGTGGTGGCTTCTGGTTTTGCTCTTTGGAGGTGGCTTCCCGTCTTGCTCTTTGGAGGTGGCTTCTGGTTTTGCTCTTTGGAAGTGACTTCTGGTTTTGCTCTTTGGAAGTGACTTCTGGTTTTGCTCTTTGGAAGTGACTTCTGGTTTTGCTCTTTGGTGGCTGCTTCTGGTTTGCTCTTTGGAAGTGGCTCCTGGTTTTGCTCTTTGGAGGTGGCTCCTGGTTTTGGTGTTTTACTCTGTGCTTTAAAATGGAAGGGTATTGTTGCTGTGAGCAACCTGGTCTAGTGGAGGATATCCCTGCTGATTACAGGAGGGTTGGACTAGATGACCTAAGGTGCCTTCTGACCCAAACCATTCTATGATTCCATTCTATGGAAGGTACTCATAAGTTTATTCTGGGGAAATGTGGCCAAGACTATGCCTGGTAGAACTCCCAAAACAATGCATTACGTGTTCATTGTCCTGCTGGCATAAACCATCTAAATCAGAGGATAAACCCAGACTAATTAAAAGAGCTTTGAATCCTGGGCCTGATTTTCACTTTTCAACGTGTTTTGGTGAGGAGCAAAAAGATTGTGCATCTTGTATCTGGCTGAGTATACTACTGGAGTCTGTTTTGCTCAGCAGTGCTCAGCACACAAGCACCTGTAGGTAAATGCCCTTGCACATCACGCTCCCCAGGGCACAACATGCGGTCGCTCAGTGGGAATGATTCCTGGTGTGTCTGGTTGGCTCGTAGAAGCTGAGAAGGGATGAAACATGCTTGGAACAGATGGTGTCTCTGGAAACTGCCAGCATGTGACAAATCTCTGCTGATCAGGGCGAGGTTTTGTTCAAAGTCTCCTCATTTGCTCCGACTCGGATGGGCTTTCTTGGGGTTGCAAAAGGGCCAATCCCTGGCACCAGGAGGACTCTTGTCAAATGTCAGGCAAGCACTTCAATGTGCAGAGCAGCTCCATCTTTTTGGTAAACACTCACATATTGTAAAAACAAACTTCAGCAGAATGCATTTCCCCTGGTGACAGCAAGTAGCCTGAAGCAGGACCTGGAGGGAAACTTTTGAATCTGAAGAGCTATAGCAGGGAGAAAACCATCTTGGAAAAAACAGCATAGCCAACAGTGGGAGTCACCATCAACAGCATCTGTGAGCCACAAAGATGATTACTGATGCAGAACATCTCTGGGGAGACCTAATAGCAGCCTGAAGGGGGCCTTTGGGAAGGCTGCAGAGGGACTGTTTCCAAAGCCCTGCAGTGACAGGATGAGGGACAGTGGTTTGAAATTAGAGTTCTTTCCTGTGAGGGTCGTTGAATGCTGGAACAGGTTGCCCAGGTAGGGTCTTGAGGTCCCATCCCTGGAGATAATTCAAGGTCAGATTCAACAAGGCTCTGAGCAACCTGATGTAGTGAAGCATGTCCCTGCTGACTGCAGGGGGGTTGGACTAGATGACCTTTGGTAGTCCCTTCCAACTCAAACCATTCTTTGATTCTATGACCTTTCTTATGAGGAAAGGCTGAGGGATTTGGGCTTCTTTAGCTTGGAGGAGACTGAGAGGTGACCTCATTCATGTTGATAAAGATGTGAAAGGTGTCTGCTGGGAGGATGGTGCCAGGCTTTTCTCAGCATCCAGTGAGAGGACAAGGGGCAGTGGGTGGAAGCTGGAGCAGAAGAGGCTCCATGTGAACATAAAGAAAACCTTTTTCATTGCGAGGGTGACAGCACAGGAACAGAATTCCCAAAGAGGTGATGGAGTCTCCTTCTCTGGAGACATTCCAAACCTGCCTGGATGCATTCCCGTGTGACTTGCACAGGCAGAGGAGTTGTACTGGATGATTTTTGGAGGTTACTTTCAACTCCTAACATTCTGTGGTTCTGTGTGGTTCCATAACCTCTTTGAAATGTGTAGTTGTGTATTTCAATTCATCAGGAAAACAAATGCCCTTCATCTGGGAAACCATCCAAAAGACAAGAAAACAGCTGCTCAAACTGTGGATTGGCAAAACACAGATGAGGTTTACTGTTGGTTTCCCTTCCTCAACTGACTGTTTCAATTAGACATGAGATCTATGTCCAGTAGCCACAGACCAAATGGCTGAGGCTCAAACTTGCAAAATTCCTGCAAGCAGAGCATCTACGGGAGTAAAGAAGAGCAAAAAAAAACAACCCAGTTTGTGTTAAAACACCCCAAAAGGTCACTTCCATCTCATTTTCAAACTTCTTGGTTGTTCTTCACTTAAATATCAATTAGGTTCGTCTTGGAGTTGTAAACAAAGGCTACTCCAAGGAAAGGGAGTTGCTGATAGTGCCAAATCAAGGAAAGGAATGATTTTATTTAAGGAGCAATATGTCCACCATACCTACACCACCTGCAGAGCATGCTGCTTCCTAACTGAAACTGCCTCTGCCTCTGACCTCTTCAAGGTTTTCTTTTTGCTGGCTGTTGCTTACCTGACCTCTGGCAATAAAGCATTCAGTAGCATTGTTTCCATCTGTCCGCCTGGCTCAGTGCTCTAGTAACATGTTGCAGTTTTGTCACAGTTTAAATAGTGATCTGACTGTCATTAAATAATGAAGGTCCACCTGCAGCCTTCTGGTAGGCTCTCTTCGGGTACTGGCAGGCTGCTATCAGGTGACCCTGAAGCCTTCTCTTCTCCAGGCTGCACAACCCTCTCAGCCTGCCCTTGTAGCAGAGGTTCTCCAGCACCTCAATCATCTTCATGACCCTCCTCTGGGCTCTCTCCATCAGATCCATGTCCTTCCTGTGTTGAGGGCTGCAGAGCTGGATGCAATACTCCAGATGAGGCCTCACCAGGGCAGGGTCAAGTGGCAGAATCACCTCTCTTGACCTCCTGGCCATGGTTCTTTTGATGCAGCCCAGGATGAGATTTAGCCTCTGGGCTGCAAGTGCACACTGTTGGCTCATGTCCAACCTCTCACCCATCAGCACTCTCAAGTCCTTTTTCACAGGGCTGCTTCCTATCCCTTCATCCCCCAGCCTTTATGGATGGTGATGATCTATCCCATCCTTCTCCAAGGATAGCTGAGCTATCTATGGATTGTTGTCAGGCAGGACTGTGATCATGTTGCCAAAACCATCGGTGATGGAGATTCCACACGACCTGCAAGCAATCACTGCAGTGCCTCACAACTGGAAAGCTTTCCCTTATGGTTTATCTGAACCCATTGATTAATGTCCATTGGTAAATTGAAGCAATCTGAGCCCTTAGGCTACCACCATGGGTGAATGTTTTCTGTTTGCATGGGGTTTTTGGTCATTTGCATTAGTGCATTAGATAAAATATAGTCCTGATAGTAGGAGAGAGGGTTTTTTGTGGGTTTTTTTTTTTTTATCACAACTTTTGTCTTGCTAAAGGATATTTTGTTGGTAGGTTTGAGCTTTTTAACATCTGATCTGGTAAACTGTTTGCACTGCTTGTCACACAGTCAAGCAACAATTCTGAGTCCCGGGGACTAACTGGGTGCTGGTCATGTCCCACTCTTCTCTTGTCTGTGCTAAGTCTGTTTGGTGACCTGCAAAAAGCATCTCTCAAGCAAGGCAAGGTCTCAGATGCTTGTGTAGCTGATCTGATGATATCAAAAAACATCTTTTTTTCTCTTGTTCCCTTTCATCTGTTGAGGTGAGAAATTTGATTTGTTGTTTTGTCCTGAAGCAATGTATCTGATACCCAGATGGAGATGGGAAAGTGGTGCTAAATTGTCTATTTTCCACCTTCCTTCTTCAAAGTACTCTGTGGCTCTGCACCTTGCACTGCTCTGAGAAATCAAGTTCTGACACAAACCTGGAATATCAGCTTTTGGGGATAATCCTATGTGCTGAGTTAGATCAGAACTACTTATTTTCTGTGAATTCACTTTCTAGTTTAACTTCTTGTAAGTCACTGCACACTCTGGGGTTTGCTGGATGGCTTTTTGCAGTAACTGCTTACAGTAGTTGATAACAATTGATGTTTATAGCTACTATAATGGATTGGCACAAAGAAGGGCTCTTGCTTCTACTTGGTCCTGTGGGGACCAAAGCCACTGATAAATCTTGGGTGCTATATTGGGATGCACTAAGTAGGAGGACAAACCTACAGGAAGGAGCAGACAGGACAGGTGACCCTAAACAAGGGATTCCATCCCATATGTTATATTCAATATAAAGCTGAGACATCTTCAGTGGTTAGTGTCTGAGAAGGTCTCTGTCTATTTGGCCTTTCAATTCTGACCTGTGTTCCTGAATCACAGAATCACAGAATTAACCAGGTTGGAAAAGACCTCTAGGATCACTGGGCCAAACCTATCACCCTTCTAATTAACTAAACCATGGCACTAAGTGCCTCATACAGCCTCCTCTTAAACACCTCCAGAGACAGTGACTCCACCACCTCCCTGGGCAGCTCATTCCAATGCCAATCACTCTTTTAATGTAGAACTTCCTAACATCCAGCCTAAACCTGCTCTGGCACCGCTTGAGACTGTCCTCTTGGTCTGTCACTGGGTGTCTAGGAGAAGAGACCAGCCCTTGCCTGGCTACAACCTCCTTTCAGGTAGTTGTAGAGAACAATAAGGTCTCCCCTGAGCCTCCTCTTCCCCAGGCTCCAGTTCTCTAATCCAGCTCCTGGATCTGGTTCCCATTTGCTGTTGAATAAAGTCTGGGAGTTCCCTGGTGCCTCCTTATTCATCAGTTGTGGTTAGAGAAACTGGGCTCAATACTGAGTGCTGTGTCCAGGTCTGGGCTCCCCAGTTCAGAGAGAAAGGGAAATACTGGGCAGAACACAACAGAGGGCTACAAGGATGATTAGGGAACTGGAACATTTGTCTTATGAGGAAAGGCTCAGGGACTTGGGGCTGTTTAATCTGGAGAAGAGAAGACTGAGAGAACATCCTCATGTTTACAAATACCTGAAGGGTGACTCTCAAGAGGAAGGGTCCAAACTCTTCAGTGGTGCCCTGTGATAGGACAAGAGGCAGCAGACACGAGCTGGAATGGAGGAACTTCTGCTTTCACATGAGGAAAAACTTCTTTACCGTGAGTGTGGCAAAGCACTGGAGTAGGCTGCATAGAGAGGTTGTGGAGTTGTCTTCTCTGGAGACTTTCAAAACCCACCTGTGTGGCCTGCCCTAGGAGATCCTGCTTTGGCAGGGGAGTTGGACTTGATCTCCAGAGGTCTCTTCCAACCCCTACTGTTCTATGATAGCTGGCAAGTAAGGAGAGAAATGAGTCAGACAGCTTGCACTACACTGTGTGCAAATGACACCTACTATTTAAACAGCATCTGTTTGTCTGGCTTTTATAGCAGCTTTAGTGCTTAAGGGAAAAATATTTTGGAATCAAGAGTTGCCTTTTATAGGCTTAAAAAAAACCCCAACAACACAAAACCTCCAACACACAAAGCAGTGGAAGGAAGGAAGGAAGGAAGGAAGGAAGGAAGGAAGGAAGGAAGGAAGGAAGGAAGGAAGGAAGGAAGGAAGGAAGGGAGAAAGGAAAGGAGAAAGGAAGTGAGACAGTAAGGAAGGAAGAGAGAAACAAAGGAAGAAAGGAAGGAAGAAAGAAAGAGAAAGGAAAGAAGAAATAAAGGAAGAGAGCCTTGCAGAGAAAGGAAACGATTTAGTGGCTCTGACTCTAATGTTGTCACATCTCCAGCTGGGGAAGGGTGGCAGAAGTAACCTGGATCATTCTCAAAGATCAGGTGTCTTTTTGGGAAGAAGGCATAGAATAAAACACAAGAAGAGAAAGCCCACAGGCATGTGTTTGCAAGGTTTGAAACCTAACTTCTGCTTTTCTGTGCTCCTTTGGAAGAGAATTCCTTGCCTCATCTGAGATTCCTCAGGAAAAAAGGTGCAGCCAGAAAGAATCATTTTGGGGGTGCAGAGGGACTTTTGTATTTGCTGAGGCATCGTTTCTCTCTTGCCTGGGACAGCTTTGCTTGCCAGCAAAATGGAAGCTGCTGTGGTGACATGGAAGTGTGGTGGTGTCCACCTGCTTCTCAGGGAGCCTCAAGGCAAAGCAGAGCTGCTCAGCAGACTGACATGAGGTTTGTGGGTTTGCTTCATAGTGGAAGGAAAGCTCTTGCTGAACAAGACACTTCAGGCTGCCTGCCTAGCTGTTTGGCTTTACTTTTTGACTGGGAATGCTGCTGCCTTTTTCTCCAGCCAGAGTGTATAGGGTTAACACTCCTGGGGGAGTGACCCTGAACCTGACCCTAGGGGTCTTGGCCCCTCCTCAGGGGTGGGCCACACTCCAGGTGATGGTTAGCCCACTCCCCCCACTTCCTGTGGTATAAAAGACAGGAGTTCTCCTGTCTCTTCTCTCTTTCTCCCTTTTCTCCTTTACCTGCGTTCATGATCACACACACACTGATACTGCATACCAGCCACGAGGCAGAGACACCATCACACTACTCGGGTTGTATCCATCCCTGTTTGTATTTTGTTGTTTTCCCTTCCTTATCCTTTGTAAACTCCCCTACCTCCAATACCCTTTTCTAAGTTATTGTTAAACTTTTCCTTTTTAACTTCCAAATCGAGTGAGATTGATTTATTGGGGTGTCCCTACCTTTATCTCTCTCCCTGTCTTTTGGGGAAAGGAGGGGGAGGAGGGGAGGGCACTCTATAAACTCTATAAATTCTATAAATTGTCATTGGGTCTACCAAATTTATAAGAGTCTCTGGGAACTTGCATTTGAACCCAAGACACAGAGAAATTATTTTGAAGGGAGAGCTGATACTTTTGCTGCAATATTGATCTGTTTTGGTGTTCCATTGCTATGTCCAAGAGCAAACACCTTCATATTACTGGGAAGGCTTCTAGCCCCACCTATTGTCAGCATTGCTTGATAATTCCATTTATTAGAGTGCCTTCAGATGCTCACAATTTACCCAACTTTCCCCTGGGTTCAAGTTTCCAGATTGACTTTTAAATTTTCATTTCCAGCCAAAATATTTTGGATATTTTAGTGGTTTACACTGTAAGAAAAGCTGGGGGGAAAAAAGAGGTTAGTGCAAGCTGGAAGTCTTAGCCTGTCTCTGCTTAGGAACCAAGATGTAAGATTTGGCATAGCTGAAGCTACTTTGGATGTCTTCCCAGCACTCCTGTTGAGCTGCATATACAAAAAGCACAGGGATTTACTGTAGTGTGCAAAAATGATGCTTTTCTCACTTGTAATAGATGTTTAGAGATATTAAACTGTGTACCCCAAGTCAGTTGAAGACTTTCTATGTCATCTGTCACAGATTCTTGTGTTTATTAGGATGCCATAACTGGGCTAACTGGAAGAGCCTGCAGTGATGAGGGGCAATGGTTTGAAACTGGAGCAGAGTAGATTTAGGCTGGACATAAGGAAGAAGTTATTTACAGTAAGAGTGGTAAAATACTGGGACAGGCTGCCCAGGAATGTGGTTGAGGCCCCATCCCCAGAGAAAGTCAAGATCAGACTGGACGTGGCCCTGGGCAGCTTGATCTAGTTGGAGGTGTTCCTGGTGACTGCAGGGGTGCTGGACAAGATGTCCTTTGAAGATTCCTTCCAATCCAATGCAATCTGTGAGTCTGTGACTCTTCAGTGCATCCTATGAGGATATCTGGACTCATCTCTTAAGGCTTCTTTGAAAGCCCACCTGTTCTGGGAGGAGAGTGGAATGTGTTTGTAATCATTACATTCTGTAACACAGGTATGGGCACAATGGAGCAAAATGTAATCCTAGTCTTTCCTCAGCTTTCAATAACTGGATTGTTAATAATTTACTTGTTAATAAGTTAATAATATGCTTTCAGTGTATTTTCTGTATGAATTTTGTGCAAGGAAACCTAGAGCATGACAGTAGCTGTCCAAAGCATGTGCAAGGACAGCAGCAATGCCCTATAGGTCTCACATCTTAAGAAGGCCCAGGGCAGTGCAGTAACTGATGAAAAGGTGGGGAAATATCTTTATTAGGGGGAGAAAAGTGAAGCTTCAGGATATGATAGATTTTTACATCAAGGATAAATCAAATAAAATTGTCTGGTCTCAGTATCATTTCTGTAATAGTTAAATATCTTTCAATTGTGGATTAATGAGAGGAGTCATTAAACTACCAGAGAGAGAAGTTTCAGCAGCTGGCAGTGATTGCTTAGGTACAAAAGCACTGCTAATAAACCGGTGTGAGGCAGCTGCAAGATTCATTTGGGAGGTTCAAACAGGAAGGCTCGCAGTTGGTCTTGGCACCTATTCAATGAGCTCTGAAGGAGTGCTTTGCCAAAAGCAGACTGCTCTCTAGAGGATGCTGTGGCTTACTCACAGCTCCTCTCTCTGCCATCCTCTTCCTTACCAAAACTCTTAAACAGAAGCTTTGATCTATCTGCCTCATATTTATATTCAAATTGCTTTTCCTCATCAGGTTCTCATTTTGTATGAGTCAAGTTAGTAAAAATCAGAACGAAACATCTAATTTATGGTGAAATGTAATATTTTCTTTGACCCAATGTACTGCTCTGTGATTGTTACTTTGCACACAAGGTACATTATATGTGTGGATTTAGTTATTACTTTCATTTTGCTTTAGAACAGAAAGTGTTTTCTCTGCCCAGGGCACAAAATGAAACAGCTCACATTAGCAGGGCAGGAAGACTACTTTGAATTTTGAAGGTTGAGTTCAAAACTTTTATTTTTTTTGGGGTGTGTTTCAAATGGGACAAAAAGGAGTTGCCTGGGGATTATCTGAGTGCCCAGGAGGCTGAGTGTAAAGTTTGTTGCTTTGTCTGGTGTGGGAATGCAAAGTGAAGAAGGCTAATAACAGGCAGATGCTGATCTTAGTTCCCACCGGCTGCTGGCTAATTTATCTCAGGAGGGATAGATAACAGACACCTCGTTAATGAGGAAAACAAGGAGTGGTTTATGCTGGTGGAGTGGGTTGTCCTTGACTAATTATGCTAATGTGTAGGCGTGTGCCTTGTGCCCTGTATGTATTGAGAACTGAAATGACCAATCGATGTCTCTGGTATAATTCACATTGAATCCTCTGGAGTCCATGTGGCATCACCTTGATCACATTGATCTGTAGGGCCCTGACCATGTTTCCTGCAGCAAGCTAAACAGATTTCTGCAACAGTTTGGGACTAGGACAGCAACTGTGGCATGGTACTAGCAGGGGGTTGTCAAATCTCATGCTTTAAGCATGAGAGCAGAACCTGGTACGTTGCTCTACTCTATCCTTAGGACTCCACACACGTGCTGTGCAGCAGAACCAGTGTCTTGCTTGGCATGAGATGGGATGGGATGTGCCTTTGTGCCCGAGTCTGGAGGGAAAGGAGTCACAAATCACCCAAACTGATAGCTACTGATTAGTTTGGAGGCTGAAATTGAAGACTGTCCTTCCTGCTGCAATATTATCTGCTGGCTACTATTGAAGTAGAGGGATATGGTAACATGGAGAATTTACAGCAACCACTTAAGGTACTGAAAATCAGATAGCAAAGCATAGAGGAATCATTAAAACCTGTTCTCTGGGATGTTTGTTGTAACTGTATCCAATAAGAGATTCATAATTAGGGTGGGACTGGTTTCGCATTGTGACAGTATTGTAACGACCAGCCAAGAGCCACTGCCATCTAACAGCAAATGGTTATATCCAGTTACAGAAAACCAATGCTACATACAAAAGGGACCAACAAAAATGCATCCAGTTCTGCACAAAATAATTAATAAACTAACCAGGAGGTTATCATTAGGTAGACTAAATTTAGAATAAACCAAGACAATCGTCCAGGGTGAAAAAGTAAAAGATTTTGCACTTCAGCCTACTTTAAATAATAGCTGTCCATTACTCTGTTTTTCTTTCTCTTCCTGGAAGGATAGTGAATGATTTCCCCAATTAAAGACCCATCTTGTAAGAGCAGAACTTCATTGGTGAAGGTGTCCTACAAGCCTCTTCAGGTAAGAATGTTTCAGGAAGGTTTAATGGGGACACCTATCAGGAGGTTATACTCCTTGCCTGCTCTGCAGCTGTGTAGATTGAACCTTTTATCCAGGGTTAGTGTCACCTTTATGAAGGAAACCTAAAACTCAGCTGAGGAGTATATTGTTCATCTTTGGGACTGCAAAGCATTTCTGGAAATGTCAATGAATTTTCAAAGACATTAAAGAGACCTGGCAGCTCCTCGAGAAAACACTACTAAAGGCAGCAGCACAAACTGTGCCAATGCAGAGGGATAAAAGATGCAGTTAAGGGATTGGGTTAGTTAAACTGAAATCTTCATTGACATTAAGCCCAAGAAGAGAGAAAGTGGAAAGTAAATCAAATCACTAAGGCTGGATATAAAAAGACGAACTGAGCAAGCAGCAACAACATCAGGAGGCCAAAACATAAATGAAATGTAGATGTGAGGAAACATCACTGGTAACAAGAAACCCTCAGCATCTTCAATCAGTGTGGTAGAAACAAGTGGAAGATCAAAGCCCTTCTGCTAACTAAGGGACAGAAAAAGTGACTAACAAAGGACATCAAGAAAGTACACTTCAGTGGGTTTTTTTGAGCCTGTCTTCACCAAAAAGGTCAACTGTGATCTAATGAAGCTATGGAAAAGAACAAAAGGACAATGTCTCAGACTGGAATATGGAAAGAACAAATTAAGGAGTATATTGGGTAAATTAGATGTTTTCAACTCAACTGAGTCTGACAAACTTAAGATGCATGAACACCTGAAGCAAGGAAGCCTCTTGGAATCAGTGACTAATTTGATCTCTTGGGGAGAATGGATTATTTACCAGGACCTGTCTTTAGTGAAGGAAGGGAAAAAAGGATCTGAGAGATAATTTAGTAACTGTACTACAGTCAATCTAACTTCAATCCCTGGGGAAAAAAAAAACAACAAAACCAACAAAAAAACCCCCACAACAAAATGAAACAACAGCTTTGGAAAAATCACTAGGAGAGAGGTAGCAGCAGCAGACTTGGATTGCCTCTGGGCAATGATTTCAGACCAATACAATTTTGTTCTGTGGTGGTGTAGCTGGCTTATGGATAGCAGAGAGCTAAAGTAACTCAGACAGTTAGGATTCTGTAGATTCTGTATGGTGATGGCTTAAAGCTAAGGGTATCTTCTTCTGCTACAGAAGCTGACAGGCCTAGCAGATTGGTGTGTTTGTTTAGAGTTAATTTATGCACTTCTTTGAAAGCAGCCATTTGTCCCTTTGATTTTCTTGGACTTTTAGTGTTGTGCACAGAGAAAAAGAACAAGACAGAACGAACCCCAGACTATCAGTTTGAACTAATAGAAGTAGCGATCTGAAAGCTTTGGAAGGGTTTAAAGAACTAACCCCACACTTCAAAACAATTACAAGCTCCTTTTATATAGGCTGTGGAACAGGCAAAGCAGCTCAGGAAGGAGCTTGAGAAATGCTGAAAGTGTTGCCAGAATGTCCTGGAGTCCTGTATACCCCAAAATTCCTCTTCCTCCGTGGTTTGGATGGGAGAGCAAAGGTGTGAAAAACCTGTTTCCCCACTCCCTGCCCTGCAGGCGTGAAATGGGGGAGCAGAGGGTCCTTCCAGCACGGGGGTGCCCCGTGCAGATGTCTGAGCTGGAATTGGGCTGGGGATTGGCTGTGGTCTTCATGCCTAGGAAGTGCTAACTCTGCTCCTTGTCTAGGAAGGCCATAAATATTGGGGTTCTCGCCTTAGAGTTCTCCTCTGCTTGGATAGCTCCTGCAGAAGGAGTCCCATGGTGCTCTGAAGGACAAGCTCCTGAGGGACAGGACCGTCCCTGCTTTGGACGGCTACCCACCATAGGCACCCTAGGGCAAGCTAGGGAGCCTCGGATGTCCTTTGAAAGAGAGAGAGCTGAGGTGCTTCTGGACCCCCATTTCTCTCAGACAGCCTAACTCACCCATGAGTAAACTTTGGCTCAGCCTGAAGGGAGGCTGTAGCCAGGTGGGGGGTGGGCTCTTCTCCCAGGCAACCACCAATAGAACAAGGGGACACAGTCTCAAGTTGTGCCAGGGAAAGTATAGGCTGGATGTTAGGAGGAAGTTGTTGCCAGAGAGAGTGATTGGCATTGGAATGGGCTGCCCAGGGAGGTGGTGGAGGCACCATCCCTGGAGGTGTTCAAGAAAAGCCTGGCTGAGGCACTTAGTGCCATGGTCTAGTTGACTGGATAGGGCTGGATGCTAGGTTGGACTGGGTGATCTTGGAGGTCTCTTCCAACCTGGTTGATTCTATGATTCTATGATTCTATGATTAATAGTGGGAATGCTACCTTTAGTAGCTTAGCCTTTCCATCTCCTGGCTTCTAAAATAGTCAAATTTATCTATGGTATCCTTGTAAGAGTTTCTCAATCAAACTGAATCTGCTAATTAAAATTGAGTTAATTTCTGTACATACTTTTGGGGCAGGTTTCAGGAAAATAAAATAATTCTATTTTTATATGTATTCCTGACTTGGTCACATTAATTCCCTGCCTCCACAGCACAAAATTGAGGTGTAGGAAGTTCTGTGTAAACCTGAGGAGGAATTTTTTTCCCTGTGAGGGTGACAGAGCACCAGAACAGGCTGCCTAGGGGTGTTGTGGAGTCTCCTTCACTGGAGATAGTCAAGACCTGCATGGATGCATTCTGTGTGATCTGGTATAGGCGATCCTGCTCTGGCAGAGAGGTGGGACTGGATGAGCTTTCAAGGTCCTTTCCAGCCCCTAACTTTCTGTGATTCTGTGAAAATCAAATTATCTTACAGCAGGCTTTCTTACTCTATCGGGGACGAAGCTTGCACTGCTCATCAAAATAAAGAGGTAACAACAAATAGCTGTGTGCTAAAGTGTGGGGGGGCGGGTAACACCCAAACCATCACAAGCTGGTTACCAGCAAAAGCTCAGATGAAAGGGGTAATTTTTATTAGTGTAATTTTTATTAGTGTCATCGGCCAGAAAGATGTATGGACCCCAGCCTATGAGGGCTTCAAACAGCAGACAGCTAAATGTGAAGACTTTAATGAGTATGCAGCTGAACATTAAAAATGTATAAGTGCTAGTTTCTCTGAGGCAAATGAAAAAGTTAATTGCCTTTCAGACAGAACCTGAAAAATTAACTTCATTTTTCTTTCTTTTCTTTTCTATCTTTTTGTTCCCCTTACTTCTGAGGAAACAAAAGCTGCTCAGTATCCCACTTGCCTGGATTCGAGCTGCACATTTGTGCCCTTTAAGGCCATTTCCTTTCTGAAGCGTTATTGCTTGGTGTTACCATGGCTACAGATCACCAACTGAAATTGCTATGTAATACAGTTTATTTCCAGCCGTACTTGTGCTGAGGCTGTAGCAGTCAGCTCTGAGCAATTAAAGGAGACAGGCTCTGTGGTGGACTTGATGAAAGCCTTGGGAACTCTGGGTGGTAACAAGTGCTGGGATTTAAGGGCTCGTTGTTTTTGACTTCCAAGGTGCGTTTGTGTGCGCAGTGTCGTTACAGAAGCAGCCTAATGTGTAGGAAGTCTCATCAGTGCTATCAGTTTGTGGAGATTGACTTGCTGCTTGTGAAGATGAAGGGCAGAGAGTCAACTCTGTCCTTGAAACAATACCTCTAACATGCAGCACTCCCCACCCTGGTCCTAAAAAGTTAACTCTTCTGCTCCCTATTTTCTGTCTTTGTTTGGCTGGATGTGCTTAGCCTGCTTTGGCATTTGGAGAGAGTGTTTCCTGCTTCCTCAGATGTTAAAACTCACCTCCACACAGGAGATGCACCTTTCCCAGTGAATGGCACCAGGGAAATAGGGAACCTAGAAAAGAGAGGAACCAGCACCCTGGCAGCCAAGAAATGTCTTGGCTTTGTTTTTCAGTTGCAGCTCTTTCACGTTGCACAGGCAGAAGTTGTATCACTTTTATCTAGTCTACAGCAATGGAAGTAGGACCAAGTCCAATGTGAAATAGGGAAGACATTATCAATGCTGCCCAATGACTTAAAAGGCCATCATGGTTTTGTTGTTCACCTTTGCTATATTCATGAATACCCCATACAAAAGGATTCACAGCAGAGCACTTTGTGCTCTGCTCCAAAGCATAGTCAGGCTGAAATGTCTGCCTTGAGACACCAGCAAGTCAGTGACATAACTTCTGGGTAAGAAATGAGTTGCTAATCTCTTCAGACAGTGGGAGGTGCTACGTCTGATTCAGTGGCAATGTCCTGGCTGTGACTCATGTGCTTTATGTTGGAGTGTGTGGTCTGAAAGGTGTCATTGGTGTTACTGTGTTGGCAGTAGGAAGCAGAACCAGCAACCCCACTTTAGCAGGCTTCCAACAGTACTTCTCAGCACATCTACACTACTGCAGCTTTGGTTCCCATAGTGAGTAGAGAAAGCTCATGAGTTCAGTTCCCGAAAGGCAGACAGAATTCAGACCTCTGCCATACCACATTCTTCTTGGCATGGTCTTGTAAACAGATGCAATAGTGAACTTGTTATGTCGCCTTAGGGATGGGGATGCACACTGGTGCGGGTGTCTAATGTACACTAGTGTAAGCATCTAAAAGTTAGATGTCTAACCCTAGGTTAGTTCTCTTTAGAGTTCCTGAGGAGAAAAAAGTTACTTATGGAGCCACTATACCCAAGAAAGATATCTCAAGCTGAGATCTGTTAGGCAGCTGTATTAATTTACTCTCGCAGTGACACTGAGTCAGTCACTCATCTCCCCACAAGGAGCTCTCTTCTCATCCTCCATCTCTCCTGGACCCATGCTGTCATTTTGCTTTGCTGCTCTGTCTCCGACTGCCAGCAGGTGAACCTTCTGTGAGTTGCTTGAATTTGTTCACCCAGGAGTAGGTATTTACTTCTGGTTTAGTTTTCTAGCAAATTGAGTAAGTCGAAACGGCTCACGGAAAGGACTCTCAAGTGTTGATGTCAGAACAATGCAAACGATGGGAGAAGGGTAGATGTGTGAGGGGATGAGCACATGATAGGTAGATCAGTTTTGCTCCCTGAATTTTGCACAGGCAGATGTTGGGCCTATACTGAGGAGCAGATCACACTTTTTCTGTCACGCCTTCAAATTGACCCAAAGCCTCTACCAAAGTACAAGCTTGTGTGCAAAGGCTGTGAAGGTGTCAGGTAAGTTTAGGCTTTAATTTCAGTCCTGCAACTCAGAGCATAAAGATGTTATTCGCTGAGTATTTTCACTCTACCACTGACTTCAGGTCTCCTGAGAAACAAACCACCCGAGGAGGATTTATTTAACTTCTTCAAGCAGTCTTAGAACTGCTGGAAATCCAAGTTAATTTGTTTTGTTTGCCCTCTTTCTGTTCTGGAACTCCCATACCACTCACTGTCATAGGCAATCACCTCCTTTGTCCCTCTTCCCTGTGCTCACAGCAGAATTTTTCAAGTTGGCTACCAAATGCATCTGGTTTTGCATTTGCAGGCATCCTTGCTCTACAGCGTTCCTGTAGTTTTCAAAGTGTGTTTTCAAGTGCTTCCATCCTACTGGTCCCCTGCTGCAGGTCTTTCTCTTCCTAGGAGCTTTTACAAGCCTCATTTAATGACTTTGCTCTCCTGGAAAGCTACAGTGCTAGAAGATTAACAGGCTTTCTGTAGGTCCAGGGAAGAGAAAATGAACAACCCTCTTAAGTGACAGAAGCCATTCTCAACTCGCTGTTAAGAGGCCTGCAGATGGTCTATGGTAGGTTTGGAAGCTTATTGCTATCATACCTGACTGCTTACCTACCTGCCTCCTATGTCCCACTCTGCATGTAGTCAGAACTAAACGTGTTGTTTCATAGAATCATAGAACAATTTGAGTTGGAAGGGACCTCCAAAGGTCATCTGGTCCAACTCCCCTGCAGTCAGCAAGGACATCCTGCACTGATTCAGTTTGCCCAGAGCCTTGATGAGCCTGACCTTGGCGATCTCCAACGATGGGGCCTCAACTATCTCCTTGGGCAACCTGTTCCAGTGCTCCACTACCTCCATGGTAAAGATCTTTCTCCTAACATCCAACCTAAATCTCTTCTCTAGTTTAAAACCACTGCCCTTCATCCTGCCACTTCAGGCCTTTGTAAACAGTCCCTCTTCAGCCTTCTTGTTGGCCACCTTTAGGTACTGGAAGGTTACTGTTAGGTCCCTGTGGAGTCTTCTCTTCTCCAAGCTGAAATCAGAGCATGTTTCTGGCTTCTTGGTAGACATCTCTGCATAACTTGTGAACTGTTGTTCATGATGAAATGTTACAAAATCTTACTGCTGACTTCTACTGCTAACTACTGCTAACTACTACTGCTTGTTACTTATTTCAACTTGATCTCCAAAAACACCCAGCAAAAATATTTCTCTTTATCCAGTCTGTAAAAAAAATAAGCTAAACTGAGAAAGGCAAAGGCAAAGAAATACAAGGAAAACAGGACTGCCCAGACTCACAGACTACTTGCTGTGCAATTTAACGTTCAAGATGACTGCAAATAGACCATTCCATCTTCCTGTGCCCATCTCCAGCCTTTTCCTCTCCATTTCCCTCCCTTCTCCATCATATCCACCTCCTTCTCTCCTGCACAATGCATTTCCCCCTTTTTTCCCCCAAACTCATAACACCTGGGTTCTGTTGGAGTCTCCTCCCACCCCAGGTGTCACCACTTTGCCCTCCCTGCCCACTCCCCTTTTCAATCTGGATTCTATTGCAGTCTCCTCCCACCCCAGGTGTCACCACTTTGCACTCCCTGCCCACTCCCCTTTTCAATCTGGATTCTATTGCAGTCTCCTCCCACCCCAGGTGTCACCACTTTGCACTCTCTGCCCACTCCCCTTTTCAATCTGGATTCTATTGCAGTCTCCTCCCACCCCAGGTGTCACCACTTTGCACTCCCTGCCCACTCCCCTTTTCAATCTGGATTCTATTGCAGTCTCCTCCCACCCCAGGTGTCACCACTTAGCCCCCCAACCCCACCCCCCCACCCACTCCCCTTTATAAGTGGCCCCAGGAGAGGCAAGCCCCAAGCTTGCCCATTTGGGCAGAAGGATCCTCCTCGGATCATCACAGGTGAGTGCTCTGTGGTGCATCACTGGGTGGATGGTGGAGGGGATTCAAAGGCCGGGGGGCCTGGTGGGCCCCCCGGCTAGGCAGGGCTAGGCTCCTGATTGCTCTGATATCACGACGCTGGGCTAAATGCTGTCTTCCCTTACCCTCACCTAAGTCTAAGGCAGCTCTAGCAAACAGAGGACATGCTTTTGCTCTAGCTGATTGGCAGTAAAGTTCTCATCCTTTATTGAAGACAGGACACTGTGTCTGTCAAGGGTTAGGGCTGAGCCAGCCCCCAGACAAATGGCAGATGCTCTCTAGTAAACTCTGTCCATCCCAAAGGGGATGAGTAAGAGAATAAGGGGGAGAGACTGATGGATCAGCTCCACTGCTTTAATAAAACAATAACAACAACATGAACGTTGGCTGTTGAAGAACAGAGCTTAACCCTGCTAACCCCTCAGCTTGATGCCCAATACAAGATGTATTGAATGGAATCCTTTGTTGATCAGTTTAGGGTCACTTGCTCTATCTGCCCCTCCCTGCTGGCATGATCACTTACTTTTCTACACCCCAACACAGCACACAAGATTGATCAGTGACTTTGGTCTCCTCAGGAGCAATGAGAAGCAAGAACTTTTCTGCATGCCAATCCTTGGTAGAACCTATAAGCACTAGCATATTATTGCTAGAAGCATGCAAAACCCATGTGGTTAACTGCAGTCACTTAGAACAGGCTCAGCTGGAAAGTGAAATCACTGACCACAGCCAGCTCTGCTTAGCTCAAACCAGAAGAGTGTCCAAAGAACCTTTTAGAGTAGTGATGAAGGAAACAGCAAATCTTACACACTGGAGAGCTTAGTTATAGTAAAGAAGGGTCCTGCCTTTCTCACAGTAGTGTCTCAGGGTAGCTTGCCTGCCAAAATATGGAGTACAAGATGATTTGCCTGCTCCTATTTTCTTTCCCCCTATTGCAGTGTTGAAAGCTAATTACACAGAGGCAGGGGTCAAAGGCAGATCAGTAAATTTACTTTCCCGAGGTGGCTTTTGGTAGTGCTCTTTTCTGTGTTCTTCTCCAATTAAAATCATTAATATATTTGATTGCCTAAAGAGAATATGGTGGGAATGGGTGGGACTTCAAAGGTAGTTCAATGCAGAATTTGTTTTGTTCACGTAGATGGAAGGTAATTGTGGAAAAGGACTTATTTTCTAGAAGAGATCCCAGATAAGCTGCAGATAGTTGTTGTGGTAGGTCTGATAGGCCCAAAATAGGCTTATACATATCCTGCCTTCCCTAGGCATGTTTTTCTGCTCCAGGTGAGGGGCAAGGATGGGAAGAGGACACAGAAGAACCTGGAGTGGCTGAGTCTGGCCTGCCCAGGGCCCTGTGGTGAACAAGGTACACACACTTAGCTTGTGCCTGCCTAGTGCAAGGCCTGTGCTTTTCCCAAATTAGGGAAAAGTGAGCCTGTGGCTTAGCCTAATATGGTAAGGTTTGGCTAACTGCCATCCTGATTGGGTATTCTCGTGTCCAAAGGGCAGTTAATCTGGACCCACGTTGATAAAAGGAGATATGCAGGTGAACAATGTGCTTTTTCTTCACTGCTTTTGCTTCCCTGCTCTTTGCCTGCTCTCTCTGCTGTGCCCAGCCCTGCTGCTCTTGCACACTGCCTTATTGCTGCCTGCTAAACTCCACTGCCGCAAGTTACCAGAAGCAGACCCAGGATGCCTGCACGCGATCAGCCTGTGTGGCCAGAGTGACATCATGCTGAGACTGCACCACATCTGTCTCTGCACCTGAAGGTCCTGCCTAGAGTTTCTGGACATATATATGCAGATTATCCAGAAGAAGCCAGGAGACAAGGTCAGAGATTGTCTGCATCCTTTCCCCAGGAGCCAGGAAGATTCAAGCCCCAACATCCAATAATGCAAAGTCCCCTGAAAGCATTTGGACACTGTCTGGACTGTGGCCAAGCCCCACGAGTGGGTAATAATAATTTGTGAGCAAATGCTTAAATGTCTCTTTGTGATTCTCCACTGCCTTCTGCCCTAGAGCAGAAAGAGCTTGAGCTCATCTACTGGGCACGCGGCATATTGACTGCAAGTGACATTTGACCACGGGAACCTTCTCTTCCAGTTCAATTAATGTATATGTATTTTGCTGGTTATTGCTAGATCTAGATATTATCCACAGAATGTTTCCATGACCGTGTAAGAACCCAAATATTATTAAAATCAGTGGTTCTGAATAGCAAAATTAATAAACAATATTAATTTTGGAAAAATATCATCTTGCACCAATTAATTTCCCCTCCTCAACAACAGTGTATTCCTAAAAGCAATAAAGGCAGCTCTCATTCTTCCTTCTCTAGACTAAAAGTGATGTTTTGCCCTCAGGGCAATAGAACATTCCCCTTCCGTGTATAAGTGTTAACAACAGAATCACAGCTTTGTAGGATAGCTGAGTTTGGGTGGGGGTGTCTGGAGGTCATTTGTTTAACCCCAGGCTCAAAGCACTGGAATGCAGAGCACTGAACAGGCTCCCCAGGGATGTTGTGGGGTCTCCTTCTCTGGAGACTTTCAAGGCCTGTCTGGATGTGTTCCTCTGTGATCTGTGTTAGTATTGTCCTGCTGTGGCAGGGGGGTTGGACTCAATGATCTCCTTGGGTCCCTTCCAACCCCTAACATCCTGTGATCCTGTGAAAGCAGCAATAAGAGCTTTGTCCAGCAGAACTTCTAATATTCCCACACGTGGATATTCTCCACCTTTTCTGGGTTACCTGTTCCAGCACTGAACTGCTCACATGGAAAAAAAGCATTTTCCTTGCACCTAATTGGAATGACTCTTGTTGGAACCTGTGTCTGTTGCCTCTTGTGCTTTTCGTTGCTTGGCCCTGAGGAGAGTTAAGTTCATTTACTCTACAGAAAAGATGGGAGTTACCTTCATAGGACAACTAGTCCATGTCCCTGTTCTGAGGAGGACTAAGAACACTGACATTTCCCCCAGCATTGGGCTCCTGAGATGGTCTTTAAAATCTCCAGTAATGAGGATGCCGCAGGTTATGTAGCTTGCTGATGGGTATTGATCTTCGTGGTTAGGAACATGTTCCATAATATCCAAACCATATCTTGTCCCACAGAGAACTAATTATTTTCTTCCCCTCCCTGGAAATGAAAAGTCATGTATCATCACTCCTTCAACTATGCTCTCAATACTGGAATTTTTATCATTCTCCCATGCTTCTTTATTCTAAAAATAAACTGCATTACCTCTGCTCTGATGGATTGATCACATTTTCTGCAGTCCCTCAGCATTCCTGTTGCTCTCAGTGTGACTGCCTCTCTCGTAAAGTTTAGTGCCTTCAAGCTACGTGGAGACAAAAAGATTAATTGCTTCATAAGTTCTGCGGCTGACAGTCCTGTTCATTTGGAGTGATGATTCGCTTTGTTTGTAACAACATTGCATTCTCGTCCTGTCAGACCGTTTATGGTCCCCAACAGACCTCAGTGTCTTTTCTCCAAGGGAGCATTTCACTCATCTCTCCTTTTTTTGGGGTCTTTTAAGAAAGAATACATTCGTGCTGCTGCCTTTTTCTTCCCCCGAGCTGGGCTTTGCTGCTTACCGATGTTTTGTTTTGTTTTGCTATGGTTTTCAAACTCTTCCCCCCCCAGTCTCAAGTAATTATCCTGAATTCTGATGCTGTCCTCAGCGGGGTGTGCAGTCTGCTTTGTGCATTGATGCCTTGCACGCTTTGCAAGAGCCTCTGCTGCATCAACTTGCCCGTTAATCACAGCGTCCAGCGACGCTCAGGGGCGCAGGTGAGTGCCCTGTTACATCTCTGTGCCAGCTTGGTGGAACCTACTAACATTTACTCTGCCACACTTGGCTGCAAGGTCACCGTTTGACAATTTCATCTAGACTAGACCTCTTTCCTTGAAAGAAGGTTAAAGAATGTGAGCACTCAAAGCACTCTTTTGGGGAAACTGAGATGCTGCTCTCCCAAGCACCAGTTTTAAACCACTGCCTTTCCCCTAACGTCTGAGAGCCAACATTCTCTAGCAGCTACATTTTCCTGCCTTCAAACATTTCAGCTGCTTAACTGAGAGCTAGCTCATGCCTAAATTGATCCAGGACCTTGAAACTAAAGAGGGATTCTTGCTATTTGGGAGGCCTATTGAGACAGGAGCACCTCAAACGGGCCCTGCCAGAATCTCACCCCAAGGCATTTTCCTTTTTGCCAGCACAGCTATATCCTCTCCCTGTGCAGCAACAGCTTTGTCACAAACACTTCTCTTTAAGCCTTCCTGTGTCTTCACCGTGGATTTTGCCAACAGTGTCATCTCTGCAGGTGATTTTCTTACACCTCTAGACAACACTGGTAGACCAGCAAAGACCTGGCTTCAATTTCTTCAGTTCCAAACAATGTGTTTGCTTTTAAAAGCCCCCTCCCTTCCCCTAGGCACTAAATTTACACTTGTCATTTGAGTGGTGACTCATACCCTTCTGACTCAGCCACAGCTAATCAGTGGCCTATTGAAAAAAACCATTTTTCTCTGACTTTGAAGAGCCGTGTGTCAGTTTGCACATTACCCATTCATACACTAACAACCGACATGAAGAACAATCTAGACCAGACAGTCAGCCCCACATCTAGGTTCCAAATAAGCCTCTGCTCAAACTGTGTCTTTGCTCTGAGCTTCTCCACTTCAAACAGCTTTGCAGCCCTGAAGAGTTTCTTTTATCCACCAGTGGCAGCATGGGAATATTATGCTGGCATTTTTTGTTGCTGAGAGGTTCACAGGATCACAGGATGTTAGGGGTTGGAAGGGACCCAAGGAGATCATCGAGTCCAAGCCCCCTGCCACAGCAGGACCACACAATGTAGCACAGATCACAGAGGAACACATCCAGAGAGGCCTTGAAAGTCTCCAGAGAAGGAGACTCCACAACCTCCCTGGGGAGCCTGTTCCAGTGCTCTGGGACCCTGATAGTAAAGAAGTTCCCCCTTGTGTTGAGGTGGAACCTCCTGTGCTGCGATTTACACTCATTGCTCCTTGTCCTACCACAGGGAGCAGTGAGCAGAGCCTGTCCCCCTGCTCCTGGCCGACTCTCAGATACTTATAAACATTTATCAAATCCTCTCTAAGTCTTCTTTTCTTGAGACTTATCAGCCCCAGGTCCCTCAGCCTCTCCTCATAAGCCATGCCCTCCTGTCCCCTCATCATCCTCGTATGCCTCTGCCGGACCCTCTCCAGCAGATCCCTGTCTCAGTCCAGGTTTCTCTGTCCAGGCAAACAGGTTCAAAGAAGCAAGCATGGAAGAGATTGATGATCTCTTATCTACCTGTGTGCAGATGAACATTAGGTGTGTCATTTTGATTCAGATCAGGATTGGGTATTTTAAATAAATCCTCTCTTCTGCTTCCTTTGTTTTGCTTCATGTCACAGAGCATTCACAGAAGGCAGAAACTGGATTCCTTCTGGCTAGAATCAGGACAGAAGGCGTGCACGTGTATCACAACAGCTGCTAAGGGGTGTCCAGTCCAAGGGAACAAGTTAGAGGCCCCAGGAAACACATGCAGTATGAGCATCCAGTCTTGCCCTTGACAGATCCATTTATACATACTCACACTGCTTGCTAATGGTAGACAGAGGCTTTGTCATCATGCCACAGACCCCTTCCCACTCAGCTCCAAGGTTCTTAGGTGTGCCCAGCAGTGTTTCTGCTGTTTTCCTGGCAGTACATTGGTGCCTTGCAGAGTGAGTCCTTCTCAGGACAGAAATCATAGCAAAGTTTTCTCTTTAAGGAAGGTGAATTTCTGCAATCATTGTGTAACCATTACATCAAGTTTAATCTCTGTCTTGAGGTCCTCTGTGTCCCCTCCAGCTTTTTGGTCTCACATTGAACAGGTCTAGTTCCTCCTTAAGAAGGCAAATAGATCAAGTGGTGCTCCAAAAGAGCTAAATGAACTCTTCAGTCTTTGCTCTGTTGCAAACATTGTGTGTTTCCATTTGCCTTCTGAGATCTGTGCAAATGTGTCTCTCTCATATGTTTCTTCTTTAGATGAAGCCCAGGCGTTTGGAGCATCACTTCTAGAGGTTCACAGTCCCTTCTTGCTGAAGAAAAGAGGAAGTTAATGAGGAATCTTATACTGGTAGAAAAAAAAAACCCCAAACCTATCTTCTTTTTGATTTTTTGGTGTGTTCTGGAATTGGTTGTCTGTGATTTAAACCAAAATGTTCTTTTCAGCATTCTCATGTTATCCTCCCTTCCAGAGACTTACAGTTCTGCTGAGGATTTTCCTTGTGCTCATGCATTTTTACATTGAAACCCAAGTGATGACCAAGTAATCACGGAGGTTTTCTTTCAGTTAGTGTCTAAATTCCAATTACTTAGCCTTGCATAATGGAAAAATCCCTGCCATATCAGTCATTCACCTTTGGCAGCTCGTTATTCCAGGCACTGATTTTATACCGATAGACACAACTTAGCCTATGAAATACTTCAGGAGCTGAAGCATCTAACTCAGAGCAGTGGATTTCAAACCATAGGCTGCCATAGGGCAATTCATGTCACACAGGCTGCCACAGAGGCTATTCTAGGCATCAATCCAGGATGGGAGATGAAAAACTTTGAGAGCAGCCATGCAGAAAAGGACTTGAGAGGACTGGTGGGTGAGAAGCTGAACATGAGCCAGCAGTGTGTGCTTGCAGCCCAGAAGGCCAGAGCATCCTGGGCTGCACCCAAAGCAGCATGGCCAGCAGGTTGAGAGAGGTGATTCTGACACATTGCACTGGTGAGATCTCACCTGGAGCATTGCATCCAGGTTTGGAGCCCTCAACACAAGGACACGGACCTGATGGAGAAGGTCCAGAGGAGGGCCACAACAACAACCAGAGGGTTGGGACCCCTTTGCTAGGACAACAGGCTGAGGGATTTGGGGTTGTTCAGCCTGGAGAAGAGAAGGCTTCAGAGAGACCTAATAGCAGTCTGGCAGTACCTGAAGGAAGCCTACAAGGAGGCTGCAGAGGGACTGTTTACAAAAGCCTGTGGTGATAGAATGGGGAACAATGGTCTGAAATTAGAGAAGAATAGAATTAGTTTGGATGTTAGGAACAAGTTCTTTACCATGAGGGTGTTGGAACACTGGAACAGGTTGGCCAGGGAAGTGGTTGAGGCCCCATCCCTGGAGATATTCAAGATCAGGCTTGACTGGGCTCTGGGCATCCTGATGTAGTGGAGGATGTCCCTGTTGACTGCAGGGGAGTTGAACTAGATGGTCCTTTTAGGTCCCTTGCAATCCAGATCATTCTATGATTTTCTACACTCAGGAATACCTGGAAGAGAGCTAAAGTTTGACATCTGACCACTTGAATCTCTTAATAGCACTTGAAACATGAAGCTTTTCCTCTTGGGACATTAAAAGAAAGGAAAAGAACCTGTCCTTTTTCAATGCTAAATAATAACTTGAAAGGGGTTGTGCATCCTTTTTATTAGGTAGCATAACTCAAAATACCATCACAGCTTTACAAGTTGTAAATTAGCAGAAAGGAAATCACTTCATTGAAATACCTATTTCAGAGCACGTCCATTTAAAAGGCAGAAAGAGACTGTGACAGCTTTTATGCCAGCGTGGAGATCTATCACCATCACTGGAATTAATCTGAACTCTGTCCTTCATTATAGAGGCAACGGGCAGCTGCCTGTTGCCACAGTCACAATTTTCACAATGTACATTAGAGGTGCTTCAATCAGATCATCAGCTTCTACATCCAAGTGAAGAAGGTACTAAAAACTCCTATCAAGCCCAGAATGTCTAAAGCTAAACAGTAAAGCTGAGAAAATGGTGATGCTGCACAAAGGACAGTGAGACAGCACCATACTGCAGAGACACTCAGTGTGGTGCATAGCTCATGGACCATGTCCACTAACAGGGCAGGTTACTTCTGGAGAGAGGGAGGAGTGGAGGGGGAAAGAGAGAAGGGAAAAGAGAAACTTCTTTCCTCTGCCAGGCCAGGAAGAGCAGCAATTTGAGCAGAGCAGACTCACAGGTAACTGCCTTCCTCTGGTGAAGAGGTGGCTGGTGGTAGTGCAGTGGTGGTAAGGATGTGGTAGTGCAGTGGTGATAAGGATGTGGTAGTGCAGTGGTGATAAGGATGTGCAATGCAGCATGTGCTAGAGATGAAGATAACAAAGATATTGATGACTACCGTGGTGGTTGTTGTGGATTTTTTTCCACTATGTACTTTGCATTGTGAGTCACTCATGATCCTCACACTCCTTTTATTGCTGCTTATGGCACTCATAGCACTGACTGGAGTATGCCAACAGGGCGCAAATTTTGCACTTTGGCTGCATGTTAAGGTTCTGGGTGTGCAAATTATAGGATAACATGGATTGAGTATTTGAATTACTCCTCTGTACTTTACTGTTCAATAAGTATAGTTTTCTCCAAGATGAGCTAAGGTCTACAAAACAAGAGGTAAGCAGTAAAGAAGAGGAGGAGCAAAGTTCATAGATTCATAGAATGGTATGGGCTGGTTAAAGATCATCTAGTTCCAATTCCCTTGGAGGAGTTGCACCTTCCACTAGACCAGTCTGCTCAAAGCCTCATCCAACCTGACCTTGACCACCTCCGAGGAGGGGACATTCATGACCTCCTTGGGTAATATATTCCTGTCTCCTACCACCTTCACCCTAAAGAATTTCTTCCTAATCTCCAGCTAAAGCTGTTCTCCCCAAGCTTCAATCCATTCTCTCTCATCTTATCACTACAAGCCCTGGTAAAAAGTTCCTCCTCAGTTTTCTCATAGGGCTCTTTCAGGTACTGGAAGACTGCTCTAAGGTCTTCCCAGAACCTTCTTTTCTCCAGGCTGAAAAGTCCCAGCTCTCTCAGCCTGTCCACACAGGGGAGTTTCTCCAGCCTTCTGATCATTTTCGTGGCCCTCCTCTGGGCCTGCTCCAGCAATTCAATGTCCCTCTTATACTGAGGACACAGAATTGGATGCATCACAGCAGATGAGGTCTCATGAGAGCTGAGCAGAGGGGCAGAATCATCTCCCTCATCCTGCTGGTCACACTGCTTTTGCTACAGCCCAGGAGGTGCCTCACTGTGAGAATAAAAGCAGAAAAATACCATTACTGAGACTCCTAGAAACATGTGGGAAAGAAAAAACAGGGCTCTGAGTGACCTGATCTGGTTGAGGATCTGCAGGGTGGGTTGGACCAGATGGCCCTCGGAGGTCCCTTCCAACCCAGACCATTCTATGATAGAGCCCAGTGCAATAATAAGTGCCATTTTGTTTTGTATCTTTTAGACATGCTTAGCTGAGAAGTATCAGGAACCTCCATAAACATTCCTATTCTAATTTTACCTGGACTTTAAAAAGAGTCTTTGACACTTGACAGCTATCAGCATCAGCTCCCCTGTAACCTGTTGCTGTTGGGATTTTTACAAACTTCAAAAGATATTTCCTTGTCTTAAGGACTTTCTGTTGTATATTTACAGAGTGCAGTCACCCCCAAGTAAGCAGGCAGCACCACAGTACATGTAACAGAGTAAAATAATAGGATCATAGAATGGTTTGGGTACGAAGAGACCTTCAAAGGTCACCGAGTCCAACCCCCTCTTCAGTAAGCAGGGGCAGCCTCAAGTAGGTCAGGTTGCCCAGAGCCCTGGTTCTCACAACACTGATGGGAGTTAATGCAAAGCAGGCCAGGTTTAGATGGTTGAGTATGTTCCTACATAAGGGTCTCAGACACTCCTGTCAGCCTTTGTGTACGCTCTCCATTAGCTCGAGTTGTGGGTGAGCACTTGGGCGAGCCCAGTGGGTCTGCCCTGCACAGAGCAGGAGCAGGGAGCTCCACCAAAGAACCAGAAATGCTTTTGTATTCTTTCTGGGTTTCTATTTGGTCATGTCAAATAACCTCAGATAAAAATGCAACTGCTGGAGCAGGTTCAGAGTAGGTAACAGAAATGATCAGACAGCTGGAGAACCTCCCCTATGGGAACAGGCTGAGAGATCTGGGGCTGTTCAGCATGGAGAAGGATCCAGGGAGACCTTATAGCAGCTTTCCAGTAGCTGAAGGAGCCTACGAGAAAGTTATGAAGGGACTTTTTACATGGGCTTGTGGTTACAGGATGAGAGTGAGTGGATTTAAGCTTGAGGAGGGCAGGTTTAGACCGGAGATTATCAATAAATTCTTTACAGGGAGGGAGGTGAGATACTGTTGAGGAACGGAGTTTAGGGGAATTTTGGGGAATAACATGCAAGGCCAATGTATAAAAGGAAAGTTTAAATGATTTATTAATAAACACTAGAAATCCCCTTCCCCAAACTTACTTATAACTATCCCACGTAAGTTCTTGGTTCGCGGTTGCAAATTAAAATACAGAATGGCTAAAATGAAGAGAGTCTGTGATTTTAAGAGAGTTCATTTGAGTCTTGAGAGATTATTCAGTCTCTAAATAAAGAGTTTGTCAGTTACTCACTGTCCAAATGCAGTTTCTGAGAGGTTTCAGCTGGGCCCTGGCTCCTGAGGCTTGACGAGGATCGGGCGCTGCCGTGCTGGCCGTAATTCTCCATGCTGTGGTGCGAATGCCGAGCGATGCGTGTGCAGGCAGGGTATCAGTCAGAAGAGGAGCAGGAGAATGCTCTATTAAGGCAAATGCAGCATTTTTATAGTGATCAAAAGAGGTGTGTTCAGCCAGTTCAGGCGGTTTTACGTCAATTTTACAGACTGGTACAAAGTTATAATCAATTCATACAATTGGATAATTCTTACCAAAAACTACCTGTAGAACCACCCAGGGGTCAGCCCCCAACAGATGTTCATCGGGTGTGAGAACCAAGGTCTTTTACTTCAAAACATAGCCTATGTTTACCTTTTGCCCCCTCTGGGAAAGAAATCTTCCCATGGGCTGTTCAGCCCATGCAGGCAGACAGGAATATGGTTTTGGTTTTGCGATGGCTAGCCTTCATGTGAGCCACGATCCTGTGTATGAATGGGGTCCTGCAAAAGGGCTCTGCTACCTTCCACGACAGACACTGGAACAGGCTGTCCTGGGAGGTCATGGATGTCCCCTCCCAGAAGGTGTTCAAGGCCAGGTTGGATGGGACCTTGAGCAGCTTGGTCCAGTGGAAGGCATCCCTGCCCATGCCGGGGGGGGGGGTGTGGAACTGAATGAGCTTTAAGGTCCCCGTTGGGTCACAGAACCCATTCTGTGAATCTATGACAACTGTGACCAGGAGGCACACTGGCATTTGTGAGAGGTGCAGTAGTAAAAACTGATGGAACACCTGTGGCTTTAAGAAAAAAACCCCAACCCCCAAAGCCCTAAAACTCTGTCTCTGAGGCTCCTCTTGAAAGGTATGAGGCTTCTGTACAGCTCCTTGTCCCACGCCAGAGCTGGAACGTCGAATACAACTTTCACAGGAAGATGACCTTTCATGACAAGATTTTTTAAGAGCCTGACATTTGGAAGAGAATTGAGGTTGGAGTGGGAAGCGGTGGAAGTGGCCACAAATGAATATTTGTTAAAAGGTTTTAGCTTAATGGATTGTAATGAATGTAAAGATATGCAAAACTATTAGGGGAGCGAATCCAGACCAGGCAAATTAGAATAAATTAAAATATTGCTCAACAATATAATTAACCTTTCCAGATTGCAGGAGGGTTGTCTTGTTCCTTTGACAGAATTCAGCTCCAGCCCTGAAAAACAGCAAGGCCCCAAATTTCACACTCAATTAAGTGTGTTGCAGATCTCCTACATTCGGAGGAATTCCTCTGACTTAGCAGATCCTACATGGAAACTGGTGTGGGAGCCTCACTCTCTGTCTGTTTCTACTTTCCTTCTAGTGCTGTCTCTACAGCCCACATCTTCCTGTTTATGATCATTATTCCCCCAGCCAAACTCAGTCATTTAATAGCCTAATCATTCCTCTGAGCTGGTTGTTGCTACTGGTAACAAAACTGTGCATTTGCTGTGCGTAAAAGCAGAAGCCCAAACCAGCCTTCTTCCACAACTAGTTCTTTAGACAGAAAAAAACCCCAATCTTGCACCCTATAATCAGGCCTGCATAGTGCATAAAGACACTTCCATAAAGTAAAGAAGAGGAGATGAAGGGAACACTGGAGAATTTGGTCTCTGAAGATCCTATGGCACTTAATATTTAGGGACTGGCGTTTTCAAAGCATCTCGAGAGGGTTCATCTGATGAGCGTGGTGGGGAGAATTCACGTGTGCAGCTCTGAAGGGTGGAGCAGTGTGCATGAGCTTCAAGCTGGTCTGTTAAACAGATGCTAAATCACATTAAGCTCACAAAGTGCTGCAGCTTAGGTTTTATGCGATGTTGCCCTTTGGTCCCCCTCTACATCTGCATTTGGGTGCAGTCTGTTTCATGACTTCCAAATCTCCCTAGGCTACAGCCTTGCTACTCTCTTTTATTCTTCTCCACTGCATTTCCCCCTCACTTAATTCTCTGGCTCTGACAATCTTTTCTCTGTGAGGGGTTTACCACTTCCCTGCAGTCAAGCCAGGTTTCTTCCTCCTCTTCCCATCCAGGGCACCAACGATTACATCCTTGCCAGCCTAAAGAGATGCCTTTCACTGTGCCTAAGCTGTGTACCACAGTGCTCCAATCAACAAGGCTGGGGTAAATTGTAGTCAATGTTTGCAGCCCAGAGAAGCTGTGGTCCTTGCAGAAGGTGCCTGAAGGATTTACCTCTTAATCAAATCCCACCTAAGATTTCTGGCAACTTCATGTTGTGAACTTTGATAGTTTTGGGTGAAAATAAGAAAACAACTGGCACCAGAAGAATCCTCTTATAAAGACTTCTAAAATTCCTTCTCCCAAGCTAGATATGATCTGCTAAGCAGTGGCAAGATTTGTTCACTCACAGTTGGGTTGGGAGACACTATCCAGTTCAAACTCCCTCTGCAGGCAGGATCAAGAGAAGCTGTTTGTCCGGAACTGTATCCAGATGGGGTTTGACTGTCTTCGTGAATCACAGTAAATAAGTGTTTGGTGTGTTCAGATGTAGCTTTATGGTTCAGTTTTGCATCTACTGGTTTCTTGTTGCCAGGCCCCAAAATATTATAAAGACACATTTGTTCAGCTCTGCCTTGCTGATTTTAGGTCTCCAATGAGGTAATTTATCCCTCCCTGCAGAGCCTGCTCTAACAAGAAACTTTTACTCATCTGTGTTCAGAAAGATGGTAAATGAGGAGATCTTTAATGGCAGTGGATATGGCAATTCCATGTAGAAATGGCAACTCCGTTTAGAATCAACCAGGTTGGAAGAGATCTCCAAGATTATCCAGTCCAACCTAGCACCCAGTCCTATCCAGTCAACTAGACCATGGCACTAAGTGCCTCATCCAGGCTTTGCTTCAACACCTTCAGTATTATATATATATATATATACACACACACACACACACACACACATATATATATTATATAGAATTAGCCCTTAAAAAGGTGTTTTTTTTCTCCTGTTCATCTAATAAGACCACACTCTGCCATTTGTGAAAGTCAACTGTTGATGTGTGATGTGATCAGGAGAAGAGAGCTGGGAAGAACACATCTTAGAATCATAGAATCATAGACTCGACCAGGTTGGAAGAGTCCTCCAAGATCAGCCAGTCCAACTGAGCACCCAGCCCTGTCCAATCAACCAGACCATGTCACTAAGTGCCTCATCCAGGCTTTGCTTCAACACCTTCAGTATTATATATATATATATATACACACACACACACACACACATATATATATTATATAGAATTAGCCCTTAAAAAGGTGTTTTTTTTCTCCTGTTCATCTAATAAGACCACACTCTGCCATTTGTGAAAGTCAACTGTTGATGTGTGATGTGATCAGGAGAAGAGAGCTGGGAAGAACACATCTTAGAATCATAGAATCATAGACTCGACCAGGTTGGAAGAGTCCTCCAAGCTCAGCCAGTCCAACTGAGCACCCAGCCCTGTCCAATCAACCAGACCATGTCACTAAGTGCCTCATCCAGGCTTTGCTTCAACACCTCCAGGAACAGCAACTCCACCACCTCCCTGGGCAGCCCATTCCAATGGCAAATCATTCTCTCTGGGAAGAACTTCCTCCTAACATCCAGCCTGTACCTCCCTTGGCACAAATGGAGACTGTGTCTCCTTGTTTTGCTGCTGGCTGCCTGGCAGAAGAGCATGCTTCACCCAGCAGCTGAGCCTTGAAGAAAGCACGCCAGCAGGCTGATAGAAGGTGAGCCATAAGCTTAGTGTGTTGAGTTGGCTTTGAGTTTTGGCTTAAAAGGGAGTAATGACACTAGAGCCAGTCAGAGTGCTTTGCTAAACATCCTTGCAAACAGCACAAACCAGACTGAACTTTAAACTACTCGTCACCAGCAGGCTCTTAAAATCTGCTGGTGAACTTCAAAGGGAGACATTAATTTGTTGTTTCTCATGAGTGTGGTGGCTGAGGCTGGTGCTCTGCAAAGGAGTCACAGGTGAAGCATAACAAATTGTGAGGAAATCATGACTCTTACGTGGCTCTGGTTATTTGTGTGTGTGTTTGCACTTGTTGCTTCTAATCTCTATCAGATGGGCTAAGAGTTTTCTTCCTGTCTCTTCATCTGCCCTATGAAACACATCAAACCCCTGTTTTGGCTGAAAGGAGGGTTAGAATATGTCTTTCCCCTCACAAGTCTCCCCATAAGAGCAGTGGAGAGGCAGGCATAAAACCTCAGCAAAGCCAGGTCTGTTTTCTCCCCACAAAAGCATCAGGAAGCTATGTAAAAGGTATGAGACTGGGAAAAGGGAAATCCAACAGGAAACCTTGTGCTGCACCAGTGTCTGCCCATTACCTGTGCTGGAAGAGACAGAACTGCTCACAGGGCAGGAGGAGGCTGAAGTATCTTCACTTACCTCACAAGGGATAGCCAGGAGAAGAGGAGGTTCTGGGGAGATCTTACTGCTCTCTACAACTACCTGAAAGGAGGTTGTAGCCAACTGGGGGTTGATCTCTTCTCCCAGGCATCTAGGGACAGAACAAGAGGACACAGCCCAAGCTGTGCCAGGGCAGGTTTAGGCTGGATGTTAGGAAGAAGCTCTTCACAGAAAGAGTGATTGGCATTGGAATGGCTTCCCAGGGAGATGGTGGAGTCACTGTCTCTGGAGGTGTTTGAAAAGAGACTGGATGAGGCACTGAGTGACATGGTTTAGTTAATTAGAAGGTGTCAGATGATAGGTCAGACTGGATGATCTCAGAGGTCTTTCCCAGCCTGGTTAATTCTGTGGTTCTGTGACCATAAACATGAGTCTCTGTGTTTGCTGCACAGAGCTGTGAAAAAGTGGGTGTCCCAGCTTCTTTGCTTGGCTATTCAGCATCCTTATAGCTCAAACTCATTCTGAGAGACAGAGCTGATATGGAGCCAGACCTCCTTTTTACCTTTACTTTAACTTCAGACCCAGAAACCCTGATACACTTCTGAAAACAGAAGAAATTGGCTTCTTTGGCTCTGCACTCTGTTGGTGCATTTCCACCAGCTTCCTACCTCTGGACAGCTCAGGTAGCTTTCCCAGACTGCTCAAAGTCAAAATAATAATTCTAGTATCTCCTCTGCAAGTGAACTGGTGTCTTCCAAGAAGGTTGGACAAGGTTACTAGAAGCTTTGTGGAGTAATTTATTTAGTGAAAAATAGCTTCTTATTCTTTTACAGGAGAGTAAGCCTCAGAAATAGAGAATAAGTTTGGTCTGATCTGTTGTAACAGTTATGGCTTTTAAAGTGGTTTTCTGACCTTACAGCAAAACATCCTGGAGGTTCACTCAGCTACTGCTGAACCTGTAGGGAAGACTCGCTTCAAGTGTTACTGAGTTCTTCAAAGCTTTAGTGAGCTAATTTTTCCATCACAGGAATATTCCTGGTCCAGTGATTGTAAGGAAATGTCACCAGCTTTTCTAGACTGGCATGTTTAATAGGCATTAACATACTGACAGCACTGAGGACTGGACAAGCCAGGGTGACCAAAGCCCAGTCCAGCTCTAAATTGAGTTGTAAAATGAGATTATGGCACATAGCAGGGGCTACTTATTGATGAGGTTGCCTTTATGCTCTGCTCTTAAAAATGTACTTAGTGGCAGCTTCCTCCTCTCCATGTCATGTCCAATGCTGTGCTGAACCAGGCACAGGACAATGCCAAAGTCTACTTCTTCTTTTGGTGAATTATGGCCATTTATGCCAGTTTGTGTCCTTTCAGAACAGGGGGCAGGACCTGCAGTGGTAATCTGCCCACACAGCATGGGGAAAGCAGTATTGCCTCAGAGAGGCTGAGGGAGCTGGGGATGTTTAGCCTGGAGAAGAGGAGGCTGGCTCAGGGGTGACCTCATTGCTGTCTACAACTACCTGAAGAGACGTTGTAGCCAGGTGAGGGTTGGTCTCTTCTGCCAGGCAACCAGCAATAGAACAAGGAGACACAGTCTCAAGTTGTGCTGGGGGAGGTCTAGGCTGGATGTTTGGAGGAAGTTGTTGCCAGAGAGAGTGATTGGCATTGGAATGGGCTGCCCAGGGAGGTGGTGGAGTCACCGTCCCTGGATGTGTTCAAGAGAAGACTGGACGAGGCACTTAGTGCCATGGTCTAGTTGACTGGCTAGGGCTGGGTGCTCAGTTGGACTGGCTGATCTTGGAGGTCTCTTCCAATTTGGTTGATTCTATGATTCCATATCACAGCCATATAGATTAAGAAATGGAATGAGAGCTTTAGTATTAGAGTCATAGAATGGTCTGGGTTGGAAGTGACCTCCAAAGGTCAGTGATGAGAAAAGGAAAAAAAACCCTCAAGTATTTCATTAAGAAACAGTCTTAAAGATTTACTTTCTTGGCATAGGTAAGTGGTCTCATCTAACTGTGACATTAACAAAGGAGGGGTGCTAGAGACTGGACACCTTATCAACAAAACCAAGGCTACACGGCTGGAATCCTGCTATTGGAAAGATGAAACCATTTCCATGGTAACAGTGAGTAAATTGTTCTGTGAAAAAGAGATTGAGGAAAGAATGTGAGTCAAACAGGGACTGCTCAGTCCATCTCCTAAGTGGAAAACAGATGTTTTAAGTAAGAGAAAACAGAAACATAGCATATTTAAAGTGCCCTACTAAAACATGCTACCCTCCTGTGCCTGTGATAGCCTTTTTTTCTGCACTCTGTTGGAGACTTCCTGAGCTCATGTCCATGGGGAAATGATGTTTCTCTAAACTTTCTTGTTTATATTCAGCACATTGTGTGTTTTGCTAGGACACTGTTCTGTACTGCAGCTTCTCAGGACAGTGCTATTGCTGCCTAGGCAATGAACGTGGGATTTGTGTAGCTGTGAAAGTTCATTGCAACTGGAGCTGGAATTTTTATGCCTCTTGATTTCAAGGAGATTTGAAACCTTCATTCCCATCACTGTACTTTGGTTCTTTGAGTGGATTTCATTACAGAGACATTTCTGTTAAAATAACCATGCACATGGCCCTTTATCTTCCTCTCTGTGGTCAGAAATGTGACCTTTTAAGTCAGCCAGATATTGTGGAACTGTTACCCAAATGAAATGCTTTTCCTAAGTGAATCTTTTCACTTACAAAGCAGTTTTATCCATGAGACAATTTAGAGTGAAAGGTCTGGAAATACTATTAGCATGTTCCTATAATTTTCAGCAGCTGTCATTTGTTCCACCTGAAGAAGTTGTATTGCAAAGCCATATACCCTGGGGGAAACAGCATTGACCTTTAAACCTGTGCAGCAATAACCTGGAGGATATTTTCATCCAAGATGCCTCAGACTGGGGGAAGAATAAAAGAGGTGATGGTGTTTGTTGTGAACCTGGGATGGAAGAAGGTGGTGAAAACATAGAATCATTGAATCATTCCAGCTGGGAAAGACCTTTGAAATCATCAAGTCCGACCATTAATGCTACTCTACCAAGTTCATCACTAAACTGTATCACTAAGCACTGCATCTAAAGGAAATTTAAACACATGCAAGGATGATGACTTAACCATCTCCTTGAGCATCCTGTTCCAGTGCATGACCACTGTTTCAGGGTAAAGCTTTTTTCCTAATGCCCAGTCTAAATCTACTCTAGTGCATCTTGAGGCCATTCCCTCTTGTTCTATCACCTGTGAGAAGAAACCAGCACACCAACCTCACTCTATTGTCCCTCCAGATAGTTGCAGAGAGTGATAAGGTCCTACTCAGCCTCCTCTTCCTCACACTGAACAGTGTCCTCAGTTGCCTTACATCAGACCCATACTCTATGTCCTTCACCAGCTTAGTTGATCTTTGCACATGCTCCAGCAGCAGCACAACAATTAAAGCAACAACAACAGCAACAAGGCAAACAAAGAAATACTTCAGGATTCTAAGGTGCCTGGAGAAGAGGAGGCTCAGGGATGACCTTATTGCTGTCTACAACTACCTGAGGGTTGGTTGTGGCCAGGAGGAGGTTGCTCTCTTCTCTCAGGTGGCCAGCACCAGAACGAGAGGACACAGCCTCAGGCTGCGCCAGGGGAGATTTAGGCTGGAGGTGAGGAGAAAGTTCTTCACTGAGAGAGTCACTGGACACTGGAATGGGCTGCCCGGGGAGGTGGTGGAGTCGCCGTCCCTGGGGCTGTTCAAGGCAGGACTGGATGTGGCACTTGGTGCCATGGTCTAGCCTTGGGCTCTGTGGTAAAGGGTTGGACTCGATGATCTGTGAGGTCTCTTCCAACCCTGATAATACTGTGATACTGTGAAATCATAGATCAGTAGGTAAGGAAAATTAATCACAGATTCACAGAACATATTTGGTTGGAAGAGACCTCCAAGATCATCCAGTCCAACCTTTGGCCCAGCACTGCAAGATCAACACTAAACTGTGTCCCTAAGTGCCAGGTCCACACACTGCTTGAACCCTTCCAGGGATGGTGACTCCACTTCCCAGGCCAAACCATCCCAATGTGTGAGAACCCTTGCAGTGAAGGAGTATTTCCTAATGTCCAGCCTAAACCTCCCATTGCATCCATTCCCTCTAATGTATCTTTTACAAGGGTAGGTACAGTTGGAGACTTCTTGACTCAGTCTTATTTCCTCTTCTGTTCTACAATATTTGAGAAGAGGTTTTTTTTGTTTGCAGTTTGTTGGTTTTTGTTGTTGTTTGTTTGTTTATTCTTTTAAAAAATAATATCCCAGTAAGGTATATTTAATAATTCTTTGGCTTGAGAATAAATCCATCCAGACTGCACAACTGATGATGCTGATGCTCACCCACTGCTGTAGCCAGTTCAGATGACCCACTGCAACGATCACTTCAGCTGCCTCTGAAGTAATCTCACCTGACAGTGCTCAGCACTGCTGCAAAGAGCAAGAAAGGTTGATGTGGACTTTTTGAAGATGAACTTTCACTTAGGCCCATAAAACACACTGACTTCATCCCTGCTGACCTGTCCTCACTGGTTTTATTGTATTTTAAATGTAATGGCTTTGGGAGAATGGGAACAGCCAAGTATTTTTCTGCATATGTTATCAGTACGAATTAAAAGGCTGAAAAGAAAAGGAAAAGCAAGATTAAACTTTCTAACTGCCTTTTAGGAGAGAAGATGGTGTTCAAGTACGGTGGGAGTAGAGAGAGATGTAAGACAGTGCGTGCATTATTTCTTCTTCTGAAGTTCACTCTTTGAACCTAAAGCCTCCATTCTCACACAAAGCTAAATAGCAACTTCATTAATAGCAGCTTTCTTCCCTCAGATGTGTCTGGCCTGGATTTCCAAATGAGTTCATGCTACAACAGCAGTGCCCTGGTGCCACATGGTGCCTCACAGCCTGCCAGCTTGGATAGATGAAACTCTTTTGTCTAGAGCACGAATAATTCACCCAGGTTCAGTAGCAGTGAGCAAATGGCTGTATTTGTTTTAGGGAGCTGTTTGCTCTGGCCTAGCTCTTAGCACTGTAATGATCCTGCTATTGTACCTTTTAATTCGATGCTGCTTTGTCGAAGTTTCCTGTGCTCATCAAGAGGCTGTAACCTGCGCTGCGGCGGTTTGTCATTCAGCTTGCTTTTGTGTGGATGCTCTGGCTTTGTCTTTGTACCTAGTGCCAACCTGGTCCTACCAACCACTTCTTTTTAATTAGTGTTACATTATTTTGAACCTCTTCCTGTGAGTCACTGCTTGCTTTCTCACGATGGTACATTGTCTCTTGGCTTTTCTCATCTGCAGACTTTGGCAGAGTGATTTCCCTAGCCGTAGTTATTGCAAATGACTCAATATACTGAGCATTACCTGTTAGAAGGTTTTGCTCCAAAAGCCTTCCCTTCTTTTAATTTCCTGGTTTGTCTTTTTGTGTTTTGCACACATTTGGCCTTGTAAATCTTCCCTTGTAAATGTTTCATCTTCGCTTCTTGAAAAATACCTTTCCTTTATGTCTGTATGAAAGTTTATTTACTGGGCTTGCTTGAATGTGTGGCCTTGGAGAGTCTGTGTGCATTGTCAATGCTTTCATACTCAGGAAGGCTGGGTAGGGCTGTTTAGATGGGCTTGTAACAGTGGGGCAAGTGGCAATGGTTTGAAACTGGAGCAGGGTAGATTTAGGCTGGACATAAGGAAGAAGCAATTTACAATAAGAGTGGTAAAACACTGGAATAGGCTGCCCAGGAATGTGGTCAAGGTCCTGTCCCTGAAGGCATTGAAGATCAGACTCAGCGTGGCCCTGGACTGCCTGATCTAGCTGAATATGTCCCTGATGACTGCCAAAGGGGTTGGACAAGATGACCTTTGAGGGTGCTTTCCAACCCAATGCAATTTGTGAACCTGTGAATCTTTGTCCCCTATTTCTGATCTCTTCCTATTTCTGATCTCATTTCGCAGGACCTAGCAGCCCTGTGAATGGGTGACCAGCATGAGTTAGCAATGCAAGGATGCAGTGGCTGCACAGGTCCTTGGTTAGGTGCATCAACTCAATCAAGCACCTCTAATGTTCTCCTGAACATACAGTGTGTTGTGAGCAGAGCAGGTGAGAGTGAATTGCCCTTATTCTGTTTTCCTCTTTTATCCTGAGCAGTTCTCATTTTATGCTGGTTTGGGGTGGGATAGAGTTAGTTTTTTTCCATATTAGCTTGCATAGGACTATGTTTTGGATTTGTGACGAAAACAGTGTTCATAGATTCACACTCAGGTGGCTGAAGAAGAAAGGAGGAGGGGGGATGGGGGTGGCATTTGGAGGGATGGTGATTTCTCTCCCCAGGTAACCGTTATGCGCAGTGGAGCCCTGCTCTCCTAGAGAAGGCTGAACACCTGCCTACCCTTGGGAAGTAGTGGATGAGTTCCTTCACTTGTTTTCTCTCTGTGTGTAAATTTTGCTTGACCTCTTAGTCTGTCTTCATGCCAACCCACAGGCTTTCTTACTTTCATTTTTGTCTCCCCCATCCCACCAGGTGGGAGCAAGCAAGAGGCTGTGCGGGGCTTATTTGGTGTCCGGGGTTAAGCCATGACACATTTCCATTTGTATTTGAAAGTATGGATTAATTTCTAATTAAATTCTAATTAAATCTAATTAATTTCTAATTAAATTCCTATTCAGGCTCATCTGCTCTGAGTGTGGCAGCGTGAGAGTAATTTGTCTTTTTAAAATTTAATTTCATTTAATTTTTTTGTATTTGCATTTCTGTTTTGCTACATTTTCCTTCCCCCATTCTTTTTAGTCTCCTGTTGCAGGACTTGGAAGTCTGGACAGATTGGGTTTGCTAAATCATTTGCAGGATTTTAATTCTGAAAGTGCAGAAAGATGTGCAACATTTAGCCTTTGTGGTGTAACACTCCAGATGTAATTTCTCAGTAAGCAGCTACTGAAAGCACTTACTGTTTAGTGCTGCTAAACTAAAACACGAAGACCTTGAGATACATAAGCCTGGAGACAACCCTTAGCCATCATAGAATTATAGAATCCACCAGGTTGGAAGAGACCTCCAAGATCACCCAGTCCAACCTAGCACCCAGCCCTATCCAGTCAACCAGACCATGGCACTAAGTGCCTCATCCAGGCTTTGCTTCAACACCTCCAGAGATGGCGACTCCACCACCTCTCTGAGCAGCCCATTCCAATGCCAATCACTCTCTCTGCCAAAAACTTCCTCCTAACATCCAGCCTAGATCTCCCCCAGCACAACTTGAGACTGTGTCCCCTTGGTCTGTTGCTGATTGCCTGGCAGAAGAGATCAACCCCACCTGGCTACAGCCTCCCTTCAGGTAGTTGTAGACAGCAATGAGGTCACCCCTGAGCCCCCTCTCCTCTAGACTAAACAAGCCCAGCTGCCTCAGCCTCATAGGGTTTGTGTTCCAGGCCTTTCTTGTTGGACTTATGTAACTTTACATTACCCTTGTCCATAAATATGTAAGCCTAGGTACAGCTTGTGTAAAAGGCTCCATGCTCACCATGCCTTTAGAGGCAGAAAGGTCCTGAAATGAGCTACACAAACCTCAATTTGAGTCTGACTTCAGAGACTGGTATGCAGGCTTGCACAGCTCAAAAATTAGTGCTTCATAGTGAAGGGCTCCTATTGTGGAGAAATGATGGAGCTGAGCACCATCATCTTCCACAGGTTACAAGGGGTAGTGCCATTATAGAAGCATTTTCTTCCATTAGAAACTGAAATTCTAGAGAATAACTTGATATTCCTTGCTGAAAGATTTATCTGGGGATGATGACACTGTTTTGGTCAGAAAACGTGTTCCTTGTCGGAGTCCAAGTCAAAACAAAACCTCATTGTTCAGTTACACCTCCCTGATTGTATTTTTCAGCATGTTGTTTGAGGCTGCTGCAGTGTAGTGCAATGACCATTAATTTCAAACTCTTTCAGAAGTAGCTGTCATTTCCCAAAGGATCAAGCAATTTAGGAGCTTGGATCCCACTTTCAAAGACAACAGGCATATAGGAGCCTGTGTTCCTGATTTACAAGGCCATTATGTGCTTTGCTACCTCTAAACCATCCCTGGAAATGAAGCTTAAGCTCCTACATCTTTAGAGACCATTACACTAAATCAGTGTGTACATCCCTTTTCTTGAGTTGCTGGGTGTCCTGGGAGGGTCCTTTAACTTTCTAGAAGTTGGGCAGCTGGTCAGAGGTGCCTACTGCTGCCCATACTGAAGAAGTTCAACAGGAAATTAATTTCTCTCATCTGAGACATGTTCTGATGAAGGCACAGATCACATTTTGTGTCTGGATCCCAAACAACTGCTTTAGACCAAACGTCTTTTGGAGGACTGAAGCTAAGTGAGATGAAATCACTGTCACTCATTTCCTTCTAATTGCCTGCCACTGAAATCCAGGGATCCTACCTAACCTCCTGAAGCTGCTGTCTCTTCATTTATCAACATCTTCCCCTGGCTTTGATTATTTTGTAACAGCTGTTTTCTCTGGCTTTAACCTCAGGAGCCTACAAGAAATGTAATGCATCATGCTATCTGGGCAGATCCTGACAGTACATGACTTGCTCTACCTTACAGAGAAGGGGAAAGAAAAGCCATCTGCAAATCAAAACAATTGCTCAGAAGGGCACGACAACGTGTGGCAATGGTCTCCTGTTTGGATATTGACTTTCCTGTGACCTGTGAAAGCACATAAAGCATTTGGAGAATGAGGTGGGCATTGATTAGCTTTCCACAGCTCTGCAGGTTGTCCATGCAGCTATTTGTCTTGCTTGGCAAGCAATTTGAAAGGGCTGTAGCAGGAATCTTTGGGCCCAACATGGTAACATCAAACCTGAGCACAGCACAAGGGTACCAGCAAGAAACAGTGAACTGGACCTTTGCGTTTATCCATCTTAAATCCCAAGTGGTGTGGGGCAGACAGGATGCTGTAGCTGTTTCCTGTTCTGTCCCAGTGAAGAGCTCAGAGAGCCCTTGGACCTAGTTCACTCTAGCTCTGGGCTGTTTGTGCTTTACTGCCTTGGGGATGGTGTAGAAGAACCATATGAGTTAAATCTCTCATGTTTGCCATGGTGCCTTCAAACCCTCTCAGAGCAAAAGCTTCAGTGTCAGGCAAAAACAAGCCCCATCTGGGCTGCTAATGCAGCTCCTGTGCTCTCCTCTGTCACACTCCTGCTGCCTCTGCTCTGCAAGTCTCAATTTCCCTCGCAGGAATATCTGAGCACACCACAAGGCTGCATGCACGCTGCCGTGTTTACAGCCCAGAGCACCATCCCGGTTCAGCTGCGCTAGAGGACAGAGGTAAAGCTGCCTGTGGGGCGAGTATGCAATCCTCTGAAACATCCAACCCGTGGAGCTGGCCATGCTTAGGAGAGGAGTGGGCGAGGTAGCTGCTAACAGGGGTAACTGCTTCTGGCATCTCAGCTTATCTGCTGCTGCACAGGATGACAATGCTTGGAGCAAATACATGCAGTCATCTTAATGTGAGACTCCCAAGGAGTCATGAGTGCCCTGGCAGGCAGGCACACGGATACAGGCAGCCTCCTGCACTCCACAAACCACAAACTGACAGTGCGATTTCAGGTGACCTTTTCCCTCACAGGAGCAATCTACCTTACAGCATTACTCAAGATCTTGCCCCGGGAAGTGACTGATGGTGTCTAGTCTAAATGCCTCCCATGAGGTTACAAAACCTGTCAGAACACAGTGTGTGCTTCAAGCAATTTGTCCTTCCTTGACTAAGCATCTCTGTCCTGTTTTAGGTGCTATCAGAATCTGAGATGCACTGCTGAGTAAGTGTCTTTGGACCCCCTACTCACCCGGGAGATGTCTTCTTGTTGTCATTGTGTAACAAATGAAAAGCTCAACAGTTTGCAGTTCAACTTGCAAAGTTCAGCTCCAGCACCTGAGATGCCTATGGGGAGGGGCAAGTATCTCATCAGATCTCCCAGTTCCTGTCCAGCTCCAGCTGTAACCTTTTAAAAAATGCCTTGAGGTGCAATTAGCTGCTCTGCAGTTTGGCTTGGTTTGGTTCTGAGTTGCCTGAGACTTCAGAGTGTAATAGACCTTCAGACTACAGGGATGCAATAATAACACATTCCTTGACCTTTTATTCTCCTTATAAATCATTTAATGGGGCAGGCTTCTTTTGAGCTCCTTTAAAACACCAATGTGATGCCATGTCTGTTCTAAGCCTTTGCACAATCATCTAAGCACCCATCAGACATGGTTTTAAATTACTTTAAACTACCACAGATAGTGGCTTTAAAGGAAATCTAAAGCATGGCAGAAAATCTACCATAACCCTTGGAAAATAACACAAGAGCAGGTTATTGACAGGTTTCTTTGGAAGAGTGGAAGGGATGAGTCTTCACATGAAATGTAATCAGTGACTCTTGGTCACACGACAGTTAATTGCATTTATAGGAATGGGCAGCTGGGAGAGGTACCTGCAAGGAACCCAGGCAAAAGTTCTCTGTGACACATACCTCAGAAATGATGTTTTACTGCTGCTTGGTGTTGTATATACCTTCCCCTGGCTCTTCATATTGACCTTTCTTACTCAGGTTCTTCCCAGTAATTGAGATTGCTCCACCATGGCCTCACTGCAGTTAATCTTATGTGGCCATTGTGGCACTGAGGGTTGATAGAGCTCAGAAGAGAATTTTGCAGAGATCAAAAAATGAGTCCTGCTGTAACAAGCCACAAAAAGCTAACCAAAGTTACTGGGAAGTCCAAGTACCCAGCATAGTCTATTTGTTTTAATGGGGGTCACTAACCCTTCCTGGCAGTCTTCTTGTTCCTTTTGGTCTTGCTGGAACAAGGGCTGGAGCCTCTCAGCAAAGGTGATGGTTTCTGCAGTAATCGAGGGTGATCCTTTGCTGCAATAGTCAGATCTGCAGCTATGGCAGCTCAAAAAGGAGAGTACAGAGATGGCCTTTATGCTACTTTGGCCTTGATTCCCTCTGTTTCTGGGAATAAAAGGTGACTTCTGCACTAGAATGATACCTTTAATGGCTCTCTCTTCAGATCTGGATTTGCTATCAGGTGTTGAATCTCTAGGGTTAGTGTCATATGACCTGGTTTACCTTTTCTTGCTATGGAAGTCTTCATCTGTATTTTAACTTTAGCTGCAATTTAATCATCCCTGTGGACAATGACTACATCAAGGCAGCATGCCTTTCCCTTAGCCATTCCTCTAGTCTCTGGGAATATTAGGAGATAACAAATATTACCATCAGTGACTTGTACTGAGGTTGAAAAGCCTGAGAGTAGTTCTGAAAGCTATTGAAGAATAACATCACTACACCTGGAATACTGTGTCCAGTTTTCAGCTCCACAGTTCAAGAGAGACGTGGGTCTGCTGGAGAGTCATCAGAATGACTGGGGGGCCTGAGCATCCCAGTGTGCAGCCCAGAAGGCAAATCACATGCTGGGGTACATCAAAAGAAGCGTGGCCAGCAGTTCAAGACAGGTGATTCTGCCACTTGACTCTTCTCTGCTGAGGTCTCACCTGGAGTACTGTGTCCAGCTCTGTAGTTTCCATCACAAGAGAGACATTGACCTGCTGGAGTAGGTCCAGAGGAGGGCCACAAAGATGATTGGAGGGCTGGAGAACCTCTCCTGTGAAGACAGACTGACAGAATTAGGGTTGTTCAGCCTGGGAAGAGAAGGCTCTGGGGAGACCTCAGAGCTACATTTCACCATCTGAAGGAGACCTACGGGAAGGCTGGGGAAGAACTGTTTAGAAGGGCTTGTGGTGAAAGGATGAGTAGTTTGAAACAGCATAGGTTAGGTTGGACATAAGGAAGAAGTTCTTTACAATGAGATTGGTGAAACACTGGAATAGGCTGCCCAGGGATGTGGTTGAGGCTCATGAAGATATCCAAGGCCAGACTTGATGGGGCCCTGGGCCACCTGATCTAGTTGGAAATGTCCCTGTTCACTGCAGGGGAGTTGGACAAGACGACCTTTCAGGGTTCCTTCCAACCCAGTGCAGCCTGTGTGATGGTCTGCAGTGCCCAGCTCTGGCAGTACCATGTGGACACCAGCAAAGCTATGGATGAATTTAACAGAAACCACTTGGTGTCCTTGCTGAATTAACGACCCTTCTGACTCTTTCCTCCTAAACCAGTCTGGCTGGGGGCTTCATTCCAAAGCTTGTGTGTCTCGAGGTGCTCTCATGGCTTTTTTGTCTGTAATGAATACTTGAGAAAGCAATCCCTCAGCATGATGCTCTGCTACTTTCAAGTCAAACAGCAGATGGCAGGATAGTGAGATTACCCAGCTTTAATTCTTTGCATTAGCATATTCAGGGATCAAACTACCAGGGAATCAGAATGCAGTGGTGGTGCATAAAAACATCTAATTCAGGACATGGACTAAGCACAATAGAGTCTCACTGCCCTTTCCCTAGCATTGCTTCTGTCCAGAGGACCATTTCTACAGCAGTTCTAGAAAACAATGCACTTTCCAAAACATCAATGTCCAGTATTGCCAAATCAGGGGTGTTTTGTCTACTTACCTTCACTCTCATCCTTGCTGTGGTTTCCTAGGTCTTGTTTTATGGGCTTAGGTGAGAGGCCAGCCAGAAAACACAGAACTAATCTGAAGGTGTAGTAACATTGAAGATCTGCAACAAAATAACCTGCAGTGAAGGAGAATCATAGAATCATAGAACGGTTTGGGTTGGAAGAGACCTACAAAAGTCATCTAGTGCAAACCCTCTGCAGTCAGCAAGGACATCCTCCACTTGATCAGGTTGCTCAGAGCCCTGCAAGCCTGACATTTAATATCTTCAGGGATGGGGCCTCAACTACCTCCCTGGGAAACCTGTTGCAGTGTTCCACCACCCCCATGGTAAACAACCTGTCCCTGACATCCAATCTAAAACTGCTCTTCTCTCATGTCAAACCATTGTCCCTCATCCTATCACTGCAGGCCTTTGTAAACAGTTCCTCTGCAGCCTTCTTGTAGGCTCCCTTCAGGTACTGGCAGCCTGCTATGTAGGTCTGCCCAGAGCCTTCTCTTCTCCAGGCTGAACAACCCCAGCTCCCTCAGCCTGTCCTTGTATGAGAGATGCTCCAGCCCCTGATCATTTTTGTGGCCCTCCTCTCAACCCCTCCATCAGGCCCATGTCCTTCTTATGTGCTTCTCTGACTCGAAGTGAGGTTCCCTTTACATACATGTGAAAAAGAGGAGAAGGTTTCAAACGTGAGTGCTGTACAAACGTTTAGCTTTCACCCAGGTTCCCTACCCCTTGTTTCACAGCTGGTGGCTATCCTGTGCTGATGGGCATCAGTTTTTCAAGACCAGGATAATTCTGTTTCCTGCCAGGTTTATTCCTATTACATCATTATACTGTAAACAAGATGTCAGATCACATTCCTTGCCCTGGAATGACAGAGTGTGACTAAATTGCAGATGATTGCTCCTTCCAAGAAACTTAAAGTAGTATATTATTTCCAGATGGAAGAGCTGCTGTGCATTCACATAGCAGTTTTCACAGTGGGAAAACAACAGCAAAATAGCATGGACTAATGAATGCAAACACACATCATGAGCACTGCCAGGCAAAGCCTACCTGTTTCCTTGAGTTCCACTGATTTGGAACCAGTCACTGACACATCTATTTTTTGACACTGCAGGTTTCCTCCATGCTGTTTAAGTCTGAGCAAGGTTTTTTTTTGTCACTGAAAGCATCTTTGCAAAAGCTAAGGGAAGCAGGATGCTGCACATACAAGGAAAATGGGTTTGCAAGGAAGAGTGTCTTCGAGTAGCAATTATCTCCACCAAGCTGCTTGCAGTAGATGGAGTAGAGGAAGTGAGCCCTTGCAGGCTGAAACCGATGCTTTTGTGTTTGCAGTCCTGGCATTTCCTTTGCCCCACTGCAGTCTGTGCTGTGCTTGGGAGATGAAGGTCTAAATAGGCACGGCTCAGGTAAATCTGCTCTGGGCTGCTTCACAATGCCAGTGGTAGCAGCAGAAAGTAATTTCCCTGCAAGGAGACAAACTACTGTTGACTGAGACAGAGGTAGTGAAGGAAATGGTGCATCCAGGGTGATCCCGAGGGAAGTGGGTTGAGTATGTGTCACAGGAGGTTACTTTAACAGAGGAAAAACCAGTTGGTCCTGCAAGGACTGCTCAGAAGCACCAGCCAGCCTTCAGGAGGTTTCATTTCACTCTTTGCAGCATCAGGGCTTCAATCTGCAGAAAAAAGCCTTGGGTGCTTCCAGGAAAGAGCCTCAATAAGTGCCAGGAGCTCCTTTAATCTTACACAGTCCTTTTCATCCAGGGGAGAGAGTACAAGCGGTGCAGTTCCTAGAATGTAGCTGTCTTGTGGAGTGTTTCATACACACTGTGGTTGGTAATTGAAGGGACCAGTGCTTCACTGTCAAACTTGAAATGGAGATGCAGCACTGGTTGGCATTTGGCCATGCACAACTGGCATTTGCTGGAGTCTTTTCTAAAGGCAATGCCTCTGCAGCCTGTGCTCCTGCTCCTTGGTCATTGGCCTTGCCATTATCTGAATTCACTGATGCTGAGCTTTAGTGACCTTTGGGGATGTCAAATGGACATGTTATGAGTCTGCCCTGCCTGCTGAAGTGGAGTAACACAGCACTCCTGCCAAAGACTAGTCTGGAACCAGGGTTGAGTCCTTCACAGGATAACCCAGAGGGAAAATAGGATCTTTAAGACAGCCCCACACAGCTCTGGCTGCTGAACATCTCTCAGGACTGAACTGCATTTGCAACCCTGCACTGTTATTCTAAATGAAAGGTTCAAGGAAAGTGTTGCCAGTAAATGCAGCTCTTTGTGATCTTAATTTTAAAGCTGTGTAGAAATGCCTTCAAGAGCATAATCAAATATTTAGCACTTCATAACTAATGAGCAACTCCATTTTAATGTTATCTACGAAGAATGGCATTGCTAGGAATGTATTTATAAGGCAGAACGTAAAAGAATGGAGAGGATGATATTGTTGAGATGTGAAGTGCATGTTTGTTTTGCTAGCAAAATGATTGATTTATGCCAGAGAGGAACTATTAGCTTTTCCCATTTCCTCCCCTTTTCTCTCCACATAAAATTTCCAGCAGCCCGAATACTTCAGCTTAGTATAGACATAATTGCACTGTACATTTACAGGTACTGGAGAGAAAACATATCCCTCTTGTCTGTTAGATCATAAAGATGATGAAGAAAAAGCACTTTGGTAGAATCCAGATCTCGGATTTTGTGACCTTTTGTGCTAAATTCCAAGACAGTTAAATTCAAGAATGTCAGCAACAGCATTAATTAAACACAGTTTTACAGCAAGCTTAGATGAATTAAGTAAACATCTGTCACAGCAACTGAAAAGAGGATCCAACCTGAACAGATAAAATCGAAGATTAAAAGAGAAAACTGAGAGAGTTTATAATCAGGTGAAAGTGTACTAAAAAGAAGGCTGCTCATAGCTATTGAAACGCAGAGTCATTGGAACGAGGGTGAGTACAGAGTAAGTGTCCTTATGAGGAAGGAAGTTAGTTGTTGATAAAAGAGCTTTTTGACGTGGTCTCAAGATGGTCATGCTATAACAGCAGCACATTGTGCTGGAAGTTTGCACCTTAAGCTTGTGCAGTTCTGGGAGCATAAATCAATGCACCCACATGCTGCTGCTCCAGCTCTTCCGACATGGGAACCAGCCAGCAACATGAGCTGTGCTTGAGGACTACATGCCCTGCCTGGCAGATAGCCTCCAGGAGCGCTGGATGCTGTCTGTAAGGAGCCATACTTTCACAGGTCGATCTCTGAAGCAGTGACACTGGGTGAAGAGTAGCTGTATGCAAAGCCAACTGGCATTCAGCTGAAGGAAGCAGACTGTGACAAGGACAGCTTTGCTATCTGACACCCTCTGATTGATGCTTTCACACTGTTTTCTTGTTGTTTGAAATCAATGGGAAGAACTCCAGGACACTTCCCTCCCTGCTCCATATTTATGTCTGTCACTCTTTGTGGGCAAGAACTTTTGTTTCTGTGCTTATAATCTTCTGGGTGACTAAACTGGCTGACACGTGGAAGTGGTTTCCTCAGAAAGAGCTAGAATCATACAGTCACAGAATGGTCCAGCCTAGAAGGGACCTCCAAAGGTCTAGTCCAGCCCCACCCCACCCCTGCAGTCAGCAGGGACATCCTCAACTAGATCAGGTTGCCCAGAGCACTATCGAGCCTCACTTTGAATATCTCCAGGGAAGGGGTCTCAGCCACCTCTCTGGGCAACCTGTTCCCGTGACCCACCACCCCTAGAGATGTGTGTCCAGCCATGCAATCTTTCCTAGCAGACTGGAGTGGAGAAGGGAGGCCATTGCTAACCCAAGCACTGACCCCCACTTCCTGAAGCTAGGTGAGGTACCTGGTGGCCCTTGCTCAAGCTGAAACATGTACAGATTCCAGTGTTTTTACTATTGGTGTTTGAAGAGCTTGCTTCACCTAGCAATTGGGCTGGGGTCAGCTGGGAGGAACTGGGAGCCTGGGCATCTGGGGCTGATGGGCAAGGTCTGGGAGGGTCTGGGAGGAACTGGGAGCTTGGACATCTGGGTCCGTTGGCCAAACCCAGTGAATACTGGAAGGCAGCAGCTCTCGTTCCTGTCCCTCAGAGCAGAGACAGCAGTCTGGGCTCTCAGGTTCTGACAGAGGAGAAGGTGCTGTTTCCCATGGAGACTGGCTGCATCTCAGCACTAGATGAGTCAAAGCCAAGCAAGGCTGGGGGCAGAGGCATTGCAAGTAGCCAGAGCACCCTGAATGCTTTGTAGTCTGACTGTCAGGGGCTGTGTCATTTCTGTCCCACCTCAAGGACAAAGCAAAGCAGGGTGTCAGGCTGTTGCTCCCTGAGATTGTGCTGGGTTTCCCTGAGGGCAAGTTCTCTGAAGGTGTGCTCACTTAGAGCTATTTATGCTCAGCCTTGCTTTTCCTAGTTAGCGTGAGCCTCACTGAGAAATACATTTACAGACTTAGTCTGGAGACAAACTTCATAATTCATGTGTTACTACGAGCCTTCAGGAAGGCACCGCTGAGCATAAATAAAGGGCTGTTTAAGAGTCTCCATTTTCTTTGCCTTAATTATCAATATCGAATTTATGAACACCTCCTATCAGAATGGATGAATCTCTTAAGAGTTGCTGTTCTAAATTCAGTAACCCGTGTGCCTCTCACATTTCCTCTCTCCATTTTAGATGGTATGCTGCAGATTGCAGGATACAAACTCCTACCATATTTACAGCAGGTATTTTGAAGCTAATTTTTCCATGATTGGAAATGTGGGAGTCAGAAGTTCTTCTACAAGGAGTGTCTATTTTAAATGTTTTTATTTTGAATAGCTAGTTGGTTGAATCACAGTGGCCTGAGGACTTCAGGACATCTAAACACTCTCACTGTCAGACTGTATTTGTGGCATACAGAAAAGTTAGCTGGACTATGCAGGTTTGAAACTTAGCCAGGAAGCTGACCAAATTAATTGTAGTTAAGACAGTGAAGCTGGAACAGATGACGTGGTTTTGCTTACTGGACTGAGGCAGAACAGGATAGCCTGCCTAAAAAGCCTTCAATGAAGGAGGTTCTGCATCCTTGGTAGCCAGCCTCTGCCAGCATTTCAGTGCATTTATCATTAGGAGTTATCTATGTGCTATCTAACTTCTAACTTACTGTGATGGTTTGGGTGTTACTTGCCCTCCCCTACACTTAAGAAAATCACCCAGACTAGATCCAGCAGCTGGAAATTAAAGAATGAAGCTCTATGTTTACAGCTTAGCACAATATACAGCAGGTATTTACAATGTAGGGATGCAAAGTGAAGAAGGATAATGATAGGCAGATGCTGACCTTGGTTCCCACCAGCTGCTGGCTAACTTATCTCAGAAAGGATAGATAACAGACACCTTGTTAATGAGAAAAACAAGTCATGGTTTATGCTGATGGAGTGGGTTGTCCTTGACTAATTATGCTAATGTGTAGGCGTGTACCTTGTGGCCCTGAGGGGATATATTGAGAGCCAAAATGATCACTTAAGGTCTCTGGCATAATTCACATTGAATCCTCTGGAGTCCATGTGGTATTGCCTTTGATCACATTGATTTGCAGGGCCCTGACTACATTTAGCAGCAAGCTAAGTCAGGTGTTTTGCAACATTTACAATATATGCATCTATAGACAGAAATACACAAGTTAAAAAGGTAATACAAAACCACAACACCCCTCCCAGAAACCAGAGTCCCCAGGAGGGGCTCTCAACCACACTTCCACCTCCTTTCCACCCCTCTACCTTATCCCAGACTCTGCCTTACATTGAAGGTGAGTTTGGAGAATCAGCCAGGGGGGGTAGGAAGCAAATGGATTAGTTAGACAGCAAGTTAGGGAGAGAAGGGAGGCAGCCAGAACCCAGAGAGCAACTGTGTTATCTGTATTTATGTTCTTGTTTTCATACAACTCAGCAAGCCTCAGAATGCAGTAGACATCACCACTGTTTTCCTTTTCACAGCCTATAATCTAATCCTTCTCACCAAAATATTGCTCATAATTAAGCCCCACTTTAACATCACCGATAGATTTTTTTATTGGCCACTGAATCATGAGAACAGTTCTGACTGAATCCAATGAACATTTTAATTGTTTTTCCCAGCAAATAAAGATACTGAGTATTAAAAAGCATCCTTCAAAAGCACAAAGAAAGATAAAGGCAATGAGCTCTGTATTCAATTGCTGCATGCAATCACCGCTTATGGAATGCCAGAAAAGATTTCCAGAAGCAATGTGCTACATTAATATAAAAGTAATAAAGCTTTAAAAATATCCACAGGAGAAAATCTTCCAGAGTCAGTGAGGCCAGTCAAAAAATGGAGGTGTGGAGTGGAACTAAACCTCCCAGAAATATGGGAGGATTGCACCAGTGGGAGGGAGAGCACTGAATTTAGGTCTGTTTTCAGAGAAGTCCAACATTTCTGATGAGGGGTTTGGAGAGCACTTCCTGTGAGGAGCAGCTGAGGGAGCTGGAATTGTTTAGTCTGGAGAACAGAAGGCTAGGGGGAGATCTTACTGCTCTTTATGAGTTCCTTAAAGGAGGATGGAATGAAGCTGCTGTTGGCCTATTCTCCCCAAAACCTAGCAAGAGGATGAGAGGAAATGGGTTTAAGTTGTGCCAGGGGAGGTTTAGGTCAGATATTAGGAAAAAAAATTCTTTCCTGAGAGAGTGGTGAGGCATTGGAACAGGCTGCCCAGGGAGGTGATGGAGTTGCCATCCCTGGGGGGCTTCTAGAAGCCAGAGAAGCCCAGTGGTTCCAAGATTTGCCCATAATCAGTATTTCTGCATTCTCAGGGTTTTCTATTAAAATTTTAGTGGTCCATAGAGCCTAAGCCTGATTTCTGGCGTTGAGCCCTCACATTCTTTTGTGCTCAGTGTTCACTTTGCCCAGAACCATTTCTGACTGGGTAGCCAGAGCTGAATTTTGCCATTTCTGTTCATGAAAAGCCTGGATGAGGCACTTAGTGCCATGGTCTAGATGACTGAATAGGGATGGGTGCTAGGTTGGACTGGATGATCTTGGAGGTCTCTTCCAACCTGGCTGATTCTATGATTCTCTGATTCTAGATACGGAGCTTCAGGTGTGGCAGTCATGGTAGTTTGGTTAGCTTTGAACTCAACGGTCTTAAAGGTCTCTTCCAAGCTTTATGATTCTATCACTCAGAGAGTGCCAGCTCCTAGCTGTGAACAAGGAGGTATGTGTGCACACATTTCTCCTTAGAGTCCTTCTACTTCATTTCCAAGGAAGGCTGTTGGAAGTGGTGTTTTAGTAAGAGTCATCAAAGGAGCTGTTGTCTTGACATTTTATCTGCACAAGCTAGATTATCTATTCAACTAGTTATAGAACAACTTCTCTGCTTTTATCTTTTTTTTTTTTCCCCTAAGCATCTGGTAAGTAATATGAGCAGTCTAACAAAACATTGTGGCTGCTTGGATAGCATTCAAGGGTCAGTATAAATAAAAATAGGATAGCACTGCTTGAAAAAGCCTTGCAGCTAATCGCAGCTCTGCGAAGAAGAAGGAGACTGTAGAATAAGTACCTGTTACATTAACACTATCGTTTCACATCTGTCATGCAGGGTCCTCAGGCAGCTGAGCAAGAGTACTTCTGACTAAATTGGTTGGCATTTCTTGACAAAGACCTTGCTTTAATACCAGCTGCCTCTGTATGGCTGCACCTAACCGCTGCTTATCTGTTTTCCTGCATCCATTCTACTTCCTTCTGTAAATTGGCAGCATGCAATAACAGCTCTTTTATTTGGTCCTATTTAGCTTCATTACCTGACCTCGACTTCAACAAGTTAGAAGAAGCAGATATGATCCTCAGGATGCAGGCAGGAGGTAGAAATGTATTTTGAAAACCATCAGGAGTGGGTTTTTGCTCTCAGGAAGGACTCTGCTCACATATCACTGTCAGGTGGGGTCAGATGAGTCACACGGAGGGGTTGCCCTCCTTACTTTAGTTTGCAAATACTGCTGTGACATCAGAACCTAAAGACTGCAGGCCCTAGAGCCCACCTGAGACATCCTGGATCAGTCATCACTCTCCAAAAACTATTGTTGGGCAGGTTTGGGAGTTCACATGTGTGAGAACATCTCTTAGTAGCAGGCTGGTTGCAATCAGAAATGGAGTGCAGGAAGAACACAGAGGCCAAAACACAAGGACACGGCAGGTATGGAGCTGGGCTTAGGAGGTGAGGATCTCATTTGTGGGTGACAGTATGCCTTGTGCATTGAGAAATGAAGCTCTGCTCACCATAGTTCAGCCAGCCTGCACACCACGTGGCACAAAGTCCTGCAATACTAATAAAACACACACAAATATTACATTTATCCTCAAATGATGAAATCAGGGTTAAAGGAGTGAAATTCAAGCACTCAAATAATGCATTTCTGTTTCTCTCAGATTCTGCTTTCAACATTACAGGTTTTAGTTCCTGCAGATTTTCCCTCTAGTCACAAAAGGCAGAAACTTGTTTATGCAAGTCATAAATGCAAGCTGAGACTCTTACATAATTACAGGTCTCCAAACAATATACATGCAGGGGCTGGCAAGGATACACTGGATAATCAGTTTTAAGACAGAGCAGCCTTTGAAACAAGCAGAGAATCTCATTACCCAGCTGTACCAATCTGTGGCTCAGCTTCATCTTGAACTTTCATGTGCAGGGCTCATCCTCCAGTGTCAGAAAACACAGGCAGTAACTGAGAAAGATTGAGACTGAACAGGGTGACAGGGATGTCCAAAACCAAGGAACTGTTTTTGAAAGGCTGGAACAAGAGCAACTAAGTAAACACTAGCTCAGCAAAGAGGGAAATTGGAGTGGGGAGTCTGGAGAGGTGGCACAGCTTCTGAAAGTGCACAGAGAGGTGCATGGGGAATGCCTGCTCATGGTATCTGCCAAAGCAGCAAGGGCAGCATAACAGGAGGGCTAAGCAGATGGCAGACAGAGCAGATGAAAGGATGAGCTTCTTCACATGGAGAGCCACCAAAACGATTAGTGGGGGCTGGAGCACTGCTTCTGTGGCGACAGGCTGAGGCAACACCTCTCCTATGGGGACAGGCTGCTCAGCCTGGAGAAGAGAAGGCTCTGGGCAGACCTAATAGCAGGCTGCCACTACCTGAAGGGAGTCTACAAGAAGGGTGCAGAGGAACTGTTTACCAACACCTGGAGTGACAAGATGAGAGGTGATGGTTTGAAATGAGAGAAGAGCAGATTTAGTTTGGATGCCAGGAACAAGTTTCTCACCATGTGGGTGGTAGAATACTGGAACAAGTTTCCCAGGGAGGTAGTTGAGGCCCCATCCTTGGAGATACTCATGGTCAGGCTTGACAAGGCTGTGAGCACCCTGACCTAGTGGAGTATGTCCCTGCTGACTGCAGGGGGATTGGACTAGATGACTTTATTGGTCCATTCAAACCATTCTATGATTAGATGATTCTATGTTGTGAACTGGACACAACTGATTAAAGAAGAAAAGAAAGTAATCAAGACTGATTTTTAACTGCAATGTCAAAGGGGTTTAGTCACCCAAGCACCAGCCTTTTCTCTCATTTGAGCTCTCCACCTCGATGGGCAATTTGTTCCTCCCACGGTGCGAGGAGGCAAGCTGCCCTCTTGCAAACTGGTCCAGGCACACAGGTTCAGCTTTTGTAGGGAAAATGAGAGCAGGGCATCTGTGGGAGGCAGAAGGAAGTCTGCAACACAGAGCTGGTGTTACGTAGGGCAGCGTGGGCAAAGGGAAGAGCAAGGTCTGTGTCTGGAGATGTGGGCTCTGGGATGAACTCGAGGGGCGGCGCAGGTGTGAGTGCGCTTCCCCTGGCAGCGGTGCTGAAGGAAGAGTGACGCTGAGATGTGCTTGCACCGAGAGGGGTAAGATTAAGAAGCAGCAGAAATGTTCTCATTTAATTTCTCTCTTTCCCTGAATGACTGCTTCTTAACATTAAGCAGGCAATCCATCTACAAATGATGTCTCTGAAGGAATAACTGCGCATTGCTCCTGATAAGGAGTGCGTTTTCTGTGAGGGATTGGATCAGACATCAATTAGCACACAAATATCTGTGCTGTTACTCGTAAAGGACAGTTAGAGAATTTCATTATGGCAATGTGAAGTATACCTGACATGAAAATTAGCAGTGGTCTCAGCATATGTAACCTCTGGCTGGGAGTGCGTGGGTAGATAACCTGGTGCTTAGCAGTGGTATCTGTTCCAACACTTCCTCCATCACTTTGCAGAGCACCATTTTGCTTCCAGTCTTCAGACACCTACTACTGCATCTAAAATTAAGTCCTCTGATTGTCTCAGGCAGTATTTGCAGTGATTATGTGACTTTGGAAGGAGCGTAGGAAAACAGAATTGTGCCATTTTATTTCTCTTCACAGCTATCCAAACAGCATTAAAATGAATCAGAAGCTCATTGCACTCAGAACAATTATATATATATATATATATATATATATATATATATACGTATATATATATATATATATACGTATATATATATATATATATATATATATATATGTATATATAAATAAATATCAAATCCCTCCAACAGAGTCAGTGCCATTGGAAAATCAGCTGGAGACCTCCTCACCCTCCTCACTAAACAAATGCACACTGCACTTCTGGAGCAATCCAATGTAAATACATACCAATGAGGGAGGTTCTCCAGCCCTCTGATCATCTTTCTGGCTTTCCTCCGGACTTGCTCCAGCAGCTCCATGTCCCTCTTAGTCTGGGGGGCATCAGAACTGGACACAGTACCGAAGGTGTGGTCTCCTGAGAGCAGAGCAGAGGGGCAGAACCACCTCCCTCGCCCTGCTGGTCACACTACTTTTCATAGAATCATAGAATCATAGAATCAACCAGGTTGGAAGAGACCTCCAAGATCATCCAGTCCAACCTAGCACCCAGCCCTATCCAATCAACTAGACCATGGCACTAAGTGCCTCATCCAGGCTTTTCTTGAAGACCCCCAGGGACGGTGCCTCCACCACCTCCCTGGGCAGCCCATTCCAATGCCAATCACTCTCTCTGTGAAGAACTTCTTCCTAATATCCAGCCTATACCTACCCTGGCACAACTTGAGACTGTGTCCCCTTGTTCTATTGCTGGTTACCTGGGAGAAGAGGCCACCCCCCACCTGGCTACAATGCCCCTTCAGGTAGTTGTAGACAGCAATGAGGTCACCCCTGAGCCTCCTCTTCTCCAGGCTAAACAGGCCCAGCTCCCTCAACCTCTCCTCATAGGATTTGTGCTCCAGCCCCCTCACCAGCTTTGTTGCATCCCAGGACACAGTTGGCCCTCTGGGCTGCAAGCACACATGGAGGTGGTTGTTCTTGATAAAGCACTTTCAGGAGTCAGTGGAGAGATGTGAACAGGAGTTCTCATTGTTTTTGTGTCCCTGCTGCACCAGGCAGGGCAGTTCTGTGCCTTCTTTTCCCCATCTGTAAAATCAGGATAGAGCAATAATGAGTTCTTAGGTTTTATGATTCACTGAATGTTTGCATAAGCACTTTAAAAAACATCAGGAGTAAGATAAAAATAATAACTACTGGACATAGTATAGCAAGCACAGATACTTTCAATTCCATCACTTTCCCTTGTGCTGCTTCTATATTTTATTGAATTATGGCTTGCAGTTTTTATGTAACGAGAAATAGTTTACTAGGTAACTTAGAAAGAAAATCTGGCATTAAACACTGCAAAACCAATAATTTCCATCCCAGAAGAAACAAAGGTATTTAAAAGCTGCTTTTACAATAAAAATAAACCATGAGAAAGTTGGCAGGGATTCTCTGGGCATAATTGCAGCTACGCTTGTTTCGAAACGCCCATTAAATCTGATTCACCAGCACTGTGCTACTAGCCTGCCTCTGCCTATGGGAAAAGCCTGGGAAATAATTCCAGCTCCTTTAAATTGAAAATTTAGGGCTGTTATAATTAATTTTGAATCATTAGAAACAAGCTCAAATAAATAAATAAATAAATACACCCCCCCCCCCCCCAACACAACAAACCGAGGTTGTTTGCGACATCAGAGATCGTTTGCCAGCAGCTGGAGAGCCCGAAGGTTTGCCAGGCTGCAGAGAATCATAGAATCAGGCAGGGTTGGAAGGGACCACAGGCATCCTCTAGTTTCAAATCCTTGCCATGGGCAGGGACACCCTACCCTAGAACAGGCTGCGCACAGCCTGTTCCAGCCTGGTGTTAAAAACATCTCCAGCCATGGGGCCTCAACCACCACCCTGGGCAACCCATTCCAGCCTCTCACCACTCTCATGCTGAACAACGTCCTCCTCATGTCCACTCTGAATCTACCCACCTCCAGCTTTGCTCCATTCCCCCTAGTCCTGTCACTTCCTGAGAGCCTAAAAAGTCCCTCCCCAGCTTTTTTGTGGGCCCCCTTCAGACACTGGAAGGCCACAAGAAGGTCACCTGGGAGCCTCCTCTTCTCCAGACTGAACAGCCCCAACTCTTTCAGTCTGTCCTCACAGGAGAGCTGCTCCAGCCCTCTCAGCATCCTCACGTCCCTTCTCTGGACATGCTGCAGTGTTTCCACATCCCTCTTGTGATAGTGGCTCCAGAGCTGGATGCAGTACTCCAGGTGGAGTCTCAGCAGAGCAGAGTGGAGGGGGAGAATCACCTTCCTCGACCTGCTGGCCACACTTCTCCTGATGCAGCCCAGGCTCTGGTTGGCTCTCCAGGCTGCAAGTGCACACTACTGGCTCATGTTGAGCTTCTTGTCCACCAGCACCCCCAAGTCCCTCTCCTCAGGGCTGCTCTCCAGCCACTCACTGCCCAGCCTGTATTTTTGCTTGGCATTGCCTTGACCCATCTGCAGGATCTTGCACTTGGTCTTGTTGAAGTTGCATGTAGTGCAAGAGGGAGAAAGATAAAGAGATTTGCTACAGCATAATTGTGCTTCTATACCAAAACTCAAATTTACTCTCCTATTCTCCAGCAATGAGCTGCCTTTGGGTTTTGTGAAACCCATCCTCACCACTCAGGTTTCATAGATCTCAGTCGAGTCTTTGTGGCTGTCCTTGGAACAGAGGCAACCTGAGGAGTTCCAACACTGTAGCTGCCTTCTGATTTTGTTCTGAAGGGGATGTGATGAGGATTTGGTTCTGGTGAAGGGCCTGGAGAACAAATCTTATGGGGACCAGCTGAGGCAACTGGGATTGTTTAGTCTGGAGAAGAGGAGGTTATGGGGTATTGTCATTACTCTCTACAGCTACTTGAAGGAAGGTTGTAGTGAGGTGGGGGCTGGTCTCTTCTCCCTACTATCAAATGAGATAAAACAAGAGGAAATGGCTTGAAATTGTGCCAGGGGAGCTTTAGGTTGGATATTAGGAAAAAAATTCTTTACTGAAAGAGTGGTCAAGCATTTGAACAGTCTGCCCAGGGAGGTGGTGGAGTCACTGTCCCTCGAGGTGTTTGAGAGTGGACATGGTACGTGGGGACATGTTATAATGATGTTTCGTTGATGGTTAGATTTGAGGATCTTAGAGAGCTTCTCCAAGCAAAACAATTCCATGTTTCTATGATCCTATATGGTAGATGTGCCTGTGTGCTCAAACCTCCTTCTCATAATGAAGCAGATTTTATCTTTAAATCACAGGGTTTTGGTGTGTTTTGGGGCTGACAAGCAGGCTTGGCAAGTCTCATAGCATTCTCATGCACTCATGTGCCTACAGGGATGCCTTCAGAGAGAAGCTAATGTCTGTCTCATGCTCACAAGCACAGCAACAGAAAAGAGTGTCCTAGAGAAAGTTAAGAGGTCACCTGCAAAGTAAGGCCTTTTTTCTGTTTTCCAATGCATAAAAGCTGAATACTCCTGTCTTGTTGCTATGATCTCAGTAACCACTAACTTACGCTGGTGTTTTGCAGGCTCTTGTTCTCCTAAACCCCCTCTGCATCACTAAGGTGCACATCTGCCCAAAATTGTCCATTGAGACTCCTATCAGCTAAAAAGCATTAGTGATGGCACAGGTATTCCTCACTGGGCCACTGTAATCTGGACAAGAGAAAAGATAACATTCCAGAGTGATGTGATTCTGGCAGATAACCCCCCACCCATTAGCCTTAGAAAGCCTGAGTGTCCTGCACTGAGAGTACAGATAGTAAGATCAGATCTGGGAAAAAACCCCAAGACTTCAGTCATGCTGTCCACACACTTCCAGTCAGACATTTTGGTGGAACCTGCTGAATCTCTGCCTATATATTTAGTGAAAATCTAATCACATACTCACTTTGTAGCCAGCTTTGCAGTCTGGCATTCATCCAGCACAGTCAGGTTTAAAATGTGGGAATCGCTTTGTGAGAACAAACTTGTCACAGAATCAGTTGTCAGGGTTGGAAGGCACCTCAAGGATCACCTGCTTCCACACCCCCTGCCATGGGCAGCTACACCTTCCACTAGATTGGGCTGCTCAAAGCCACACTCACAGTATCACAGTATCACCAAGGTTGGAAGAGACCTCACAGATCATCAAGTCCAACCCTTCACCACAGAGCTCAAGGCCAGACCATGGCACCAAGTGCCACGTCCAACCTTGCCTTGAACTGCCCCAGGGACGGCGACTCCACCACCTCCCCGGGCAGCCCATTCCAGTGTCCAATGACTCTCTCAGTGAAGAACTTTCTCCTCACCTCCAGCCTAAATTACCCCTGGTGTAGCTTGAGTCTGTGTCCTCTTGTTCTGGTGCTGGCCACCTGAGAGAAGAGAGCAACCTCCCCCTGGCCACAACCACCCTTCAGATAGTTATAGACAGCAATAAGGTCACCCCTGAGCCTCCTCTTCTCCAGGCTAACCAATCCCAGCTCCCTCAGCCTCTCCTCGTAGGGCTGTGCTCAAGGCCTCTCCCCAGCCTCGTCACCCTTCTCTGGACACACTCAAGCATCTCAATGTCCCTCCTAAACTGGGGGGCCCAGAACTGAACACAGTACTCAAGGTGTGGTCTAACCAGTGCAGAGTACAGGGGCAGAATGACCTCCCTGCTCCTGCTGACCACACCATTCCTGATGCAGGCCAGGATGCCACTGGCTCCCTTGGCCACCTGGGCACACTGCTGGCTCAACTTGGCCTTAAAAACACCCAGGGATGGGGCTTCCACCAGGTTCCTGGACAACCTGTTCCAGTGTCTCACCACCTTTATGGTGAAGAACTTTCTAATAGCTAATCTAACCCTGCCCTCCTCCAGCTTGGATGCCTTACCTTCTGCATCTCATTGTTGGCAGTGGCTTCCCACAGCAGTTTGTGCAGGAAAACAGAGAGAACAAATAAAATCCTCTACTTTTTCTGGGTCTGTGATTTTCTGCTGTTACATAAAAAGCAGGCCCATAGCTGGCTGTGAGTAGCTGTTGTGCTGGAACAGCAGGGCTTGTGGCTCTTCTCTTCATAACCCACTTCTGCAGTTTGAAAGAGAGCAGTAGACTAAAGGAGAGAGTGCAGTCAGACAGTGGCCAGCTGAAAGGAATAGACTCCATCTGAATGGTGATTCAGAGACACCTTAGCATCAGCTTTAGATGTGCCTTTCAGAAGGATGAGATGCAATTACTCTAAATTCCTCTCCCGCAGTAATTTACAGCTGCCTATTATAAGCTTGTGCAAAGTGTCAGCGAAGATGCTGAACAGATCCTAGCAATTGAAATCTCCCTAAAAACATAAATCTTTCTGTGCATTTGCACAGCATTCTGTTCCTGTCTGGTGGCACTGTTTTATTCTATTCTAGAGGAACTGTGTTCTATTATTCATGGCCAGTTTTAATTACTCTATCTATCATTCCAGCCACATCCTAATTTGCCACGTTGATTGTCCATTGAGATCCTGTGAACTGTAAACTGTTATTTCCATCTCTTCCTTAGCAATCATGCCAGTTATTCAGTCAGTCTTCCCACTGCAGAATTTTCTACTCAGAGATAAAGTTAGCTGATTATTTATTTTTACAGTAATAGTGTCCAAAGCAGTTAATGTTCAGTGGACTGCACATTTTCCTCATTAGAAGAGTTAGAGCTGCAAGCTGTACTATGTAAATCCAAAAGTTTATAGAGTGAGAGAACAACTTGGTCTCTCTTCTCATTCTCCTGGTTGCAAAAAGATGCTGTTTTCAGCACGGTAGCTCATGCTCAAAGTCGTGATCCTTGCCCAGCCATTTGAAGTCTAGGAAGCAAGATCTACAGGTGGATGTGTCGGTCCTCAGCAAATACATACTCGTCAGTAAACTGTCCCCTTTGGAAGCTGAGAAGCTGTCAGGTTTGAGAACTAAAACTGCTTGCTGCCTACAGATGGGAAGGAAGAGCCAGTGCCTCTTTATTCTGCCATTCCTCCTTGCCCAAACCTTGCTGCTCTCCTTTCCCACTCTCTGCCCATGGCTGTTGCCTGCAGCTCCCATCCTGGGCTGCTTGAAGGAAGCAGAGGTCCACAAGCAAAAGGGATGCCTCGGTTGCTGCAGGACTCACTGAGAAGGCTCCCCCATGCAGGACAGCATGGAATATTATGACAGACTTAGTTACAGACATTTCATCACTGCCCATCCTGTTGTCATTACCTTCTCCTCTGGCATCCAGGCCAAATCTGGACCCCTGTTTCACTGCAAAATGTACACACAGGTTGCCAAGGCACCACTGCACACTTTTCATTCAGCCTCAGGAAACAGACTCGTCTTTCCTTCACCACCTTTTTCCTTCTTTCCTTTCCAGCAAAGTTTCAGCTGTTAAACTTAGTCTATTTCCCAACCTATTCCTCTAAGCCATGGAAGATCTATGCAGTCTTTATATTCTGCTTCCTTTTCCTCACATCCCAGAGTGCGCTCTTGAGTTTTAAGCCTTCTTTGTTCCAGTTCTTGTAAGCTCAGTCTTGCTTTCTGCTTGGCCTCTCTTCCCAGCTCTGGGAACTTCCAGATAGCACTGTCTGTGGGAGCAACTTTCAATTTATTATCCACCCACTTCTATCCTTGCCTGTGTTTGTTCTGAGGAGCTTCCCATCATAGAGCTCATTAGATCTTCAGTGCCTTCAGCCTACAGATAATTCAGTGTGAGTACAGAGTCTGGGCTTGGTACACTTCTGAAGTACAGCATGACCACAGCTGAACTATGTGTTTGGAATGCCAGGGTATTATGGCTGGTTCTGTCTCTGCCTTTCCATCCACTTCAGCCCACCAAGAGATGGCTGTGCAATGGATTCAGCCAGGGGGGTTCTGCTGTGTACTCATGTAGCGCAGAAAAGAAAAATCATCTGGTTTTGGTGGGTTTTGTTTTTTTTAAATCAGGACTCATCATTTTCATTTTAAATTTCCATGTAAGTGCATTAATAATTGAGACATTTTTCCCCCTGCCTAATAATTCTGCTTTGCTTTTCCTTTTAGATGGATTTTGGCATTTTTAGGCAGTACATGTGCAAACTCTTCCCTTCTATTCTTTTAATGCCAGCAAAACTTAATATGCTAAAATGGAAATAAAGTAATTTAGCTGCAGAGATCTGACTTTATTGATCTTTATTGATGATTTGGATGAGGGAACTGAGTCCATCATCAGTAAGTTTGCAGATGACATCAAGCTAGGAGCAGGTGTTGATCTGTTGGAAGGTAGGAGAGCCCTGCAGAGGGACCTGGACAGGCTGGATGGGTGGGCAGAGGCCAATGGGATGAGATTTAACAAGGCCAAGTGCAGGGTTCTATACTTTGGCCACAACAACCCCAAGCAACTCTACAGGCTGGAGACAGAGTGGCTGGAGAGTAGCCAGGAAGAAAGGGACCTGGGGGCACTGGTAGATAGTAGGCTGAACATGAGCTAGAAGTGTGCCCAGGTGGCCAAGAGAGCCAATGGCATTCTGGGCTGGATCAGGAACAGTGTGGCCAGTAGGACAAGGGAGGTTATTCTTCTCCTGTACTCAGCACTGGTCAGGCCACACCTTGAGTCCTGTGTCCAGTTCTGGGCCCCAAAATTCAAGAGAGATGTTGAGATACTGGAACGTGTCCAGAGAAGGGTGACAAAGCTGGTGAGGGGGCTGGAACACAGCCCTGTGAGGAGAGGCTGAGGGAGCTGGGGGTGTGCAGCCTGGAGAAGAGGAGGCTCAGGGGGGACCTCATTGCTGTCTACAACTACCTGAAGGGAGGCTGCACCCAGGTGGGGGTTGGTCTCTTCTCCCAGGCAAGCAGCAATAGAACAAGGGGACACAGTCTCAAGTTGTGCTGGGGGAGGTCTAGGATGGATGTTAGGAGGAAGTTCTTCCCAGAGAGAGTGATTGGCATTGGAATGGGCTGCCCAGGGAGGCATTGGAATCACCACCCCTGGATGTGTTCAAGAAAAGCCTGGCTGAGGCACTTAGTGCCATGGTCTAGATGACTGAATAGGGCTGGGTGCTCGATTGGACTGGGTGATCTTGGAGGTCTTTTCCAACCTGGTTGATTTTATGATTCTATGACTGAAACCAAACAAAGGAAAAGAATGTGACACTCAGAAAGAACAACTAAAACTTCTCCTTTGATCTACTTGCTGTGAGGTGATTCTTCTCCTGGTATTATTGACTGAGCTACAGAGACAGAGAACAAGATTTCTTTAGTTCCTTTTAATTCCCAACAACTCATTCAACTCAGCACCTTTTAGTGTGCACTGTGAGTTTGCTAACTCCTTTGGGGATACTAATGAGTATTAAATGTCTGGATGGTGAAACAGATTTTAAATGTTTGTAGCTGCACCATCTGTGACTATCAAAACCTTCTGCAGTACCATATGTGAAACCACTTCAGATACACTACAAACCCAAGCTGGGAGAGAGGGCATACATTTTTGGAAGCAAATATTTATCTGAAGATGAACAAATGGCAGAAATGTCTCTGAAAGGAAACCATTACCATTTCATGTCTGCTGGAAAATGAGGGAAGAGACTTGCTTTTCTGGACTGGATGAGCCCCAGTATCTCCAGCTATCTGGGTATCTATGGTAGAAGCCAGGCATTTTGGTAACTATGAAAGGTGTGAGCATAGTTGTCTCAGAACTGTGAAGCAACACAATTGCCCAATTTTCAAATGGTCTTTTGATGTGTTTCCATGCTGCACTTCACACCTTCTCCATCAGCATCCCAAAAGCTACAGCATGAGAGAGCCAAGGAGCTTGCCTGAATGACACTGGGCCACTCAATTCAAGAGAGATGTTGAGGTGATGGAATATGTCCAGAGAAGGGCAACAAAGCTGGTGAAAGGTGTGGAGCACAGTCCTATGAGGAGAGGCTGAGGGAGCTGGGGGTATTTAGTCTGGAGAAGAAGAGGCTCAGGGATGACCCCATTGCTGTCCCTAACTACCTGAAGGGAGGTTGTAGCCAGGTGGGGGTTGGTCTCTTCTCCCAGGCAACCAGCAATAGAACAAGGGGACACAGTCTCAAGTTGTGCTGGGGTAAGTATAGGCTGATGTTAGAAGAGAGTTCTTCACAGAGAGAGTGATTTACCATTGGAATGGGCTGCCCAGGGAGGTGCTCAACTCACCACCCCTGGAGGTGTTGAAGAAAAGACTGGATGAGGCACTTAGTGCCTTGATGTAGTTGACTGGCTAGGGCTAGGTGCTAGGTTGGACTGGATGATCTTGGAGGTCTCCTCCAACCTGGTTGATTCTATGATTCTATGATAAGAGAACTGACTTGGGCAATTTCTTGTTCACTTTGATGCAAGAAGTATCTGAATGGAAAAGTAGTTATTTCTGGGTAGATGGACAGGTCTGTTTGGTGTCCAGCTGCAGGTATAGGTTGTAGTAAATACATGAATAACATAGAATGGCTTATGTTGGAAGGAACCTCAGAGATCATCTACTTCAACACCCCTTGCCATGGGCAGGGATGCCTCTCAGCTGGATTTGGTTGTCCAAGGTCTGATTCAATGTGGCCCTGCTCCAGGGAAGGGACATCCACAACTACTCAGCTTAAAAAAGTTTCCTCTAGTCCTGTTGCTAGATACCCTTATGCAAAGTCCCTCTCCAGCCTTCCTGTAGGATCCCTTCAAATATTGGAAGGCAGCTATAAGTTCCCCTGGAGTCTTCTCTTCTCCAGGCTGAAGGACCCCATCTCCCTCAGCCTATCCTCATAGCAGTCTTGAATCATATTTGCTCCAGTCCTTGGATCATATTTGTGCTCCTTGGATCGTATTTGTGGTCCTCATCTGGACTCACTCTGTGTCCTTCTTATGCCAGAGACACCAGAACTGGCCACAGCATTTAAGGTGAAGTCTCCCCAGAGCAGAGTAAAGGGGCAGAATCATCTCTCTTGACCTGCTGGTCACACTCCTCTTGATGCAGCCCTGGATAAAATTTGCCTTCTAGGCTGCATGAGGGCACTGCCAGTTCATGTTGAGCTTCTCATCAATCAACATCCCAAAGCCTCTTTCTTCACAGCTATTTTCAATCCCCTTTGCACCCAGCCTGTATTTGTGCCTGGGACTGGCCCAATCCAGCTGCAGGACCTTGCACTCATTGAACCTCATGTGGTTGCCACTGGCCCACTTCTCAAGCCTGTCAAGATCCTTTTGGATGGCATCCCTTCCATCAAGTGAGTCCATCTTGTTCTCCTTCCAACTAGGTAAGAGTAAGTGTATAACTTTTTTCACCCCTGCTTGATACCATTTCCTCCCTTCTCCCCTGCTGAGGGGGCACTGGTGTCCCACTGTTAATGTGAGCCCAGAGGGGCACCCATTGGGCTGGGAGATGGCTGGTAAGTTTGGAGACATACTGAAAGGCTCTGCTAGGTAAAGCCTTTCTGGTTTGCAATCCTATAAAACTGCCCCAAACCATCAGATGCCAGCATGTGGACACACCTCCTGCTACAACCACGTACACAACACAAAATCCTTCAGTGGAAATGTCACTCAGTCTGATGCAGAGTCAAAATGAAAATAAGAAAGGGTATGAGAGGAGCAGAAATTAGTGGTGTGGGAAAGTATCAATGAAAAAGCACATTTAAAAAGCATCTCTGAAATGAGTCATTGGGAAATGAGGCCTAATTTGGATTGAAAAGGGGAAAAAAAGTGTATTAAAGAATTAAGGCTTGAACATCCTGTTTTTCACAAAGCAGTTTGTCTGCTTTGCAAAGTCCAAATAATCTATGACAGCTTCAGGCTGCAGGATGCCCTGATGGATTGGTTGAGAGCTACATGTCAAGCAAAATGTCAGTGGGTCACAGCATTTAAAAGGAGGTGATGAATTTATCAATACAGATAACAGCAGAAGGGAGTCTTGCGTTCATAAAGAAGGTTGACAGCTAAAGGGCTTGTTGAGAGCCTCACTCCACAGACTGCAGCTATTCAGAACTCTGCTGCTTATCCTCCTCTGCCAGTGTATTTGAATGTTCAGTCTCTCCCCCAGCATCTCAAAGGGAGCTGAGAAGGGTATGTCTGATAGCTCTTGGAGTCCTGGTGAGGACATACAGGAAAGCTCCACAGCCTCACCTATTCCCAGAGCCTTGAGTCAGACACAGGCAGCAGCCACATTCAGCACTCTGCCACAGAAATTAGGGAACCTAATGAATTTTACACCTGCAGCTAAATCTTATGCCCAGAAAAACAGAAATCCTGCTGTGCTAGTTTGAAGCTAGCTAGAAGGTTTTGGTGAGAAGGATTAGATCACAGGCTGTGAAAGAGAAACAGTGGTGATGTCTACCTCACTCATAGGCTTGCTGAGAGGTGTAAGAACAAGAACCCAAACATAGATAAGGGAGTTTGAGCACAGCCTGAGCTCTGAGCTTCCTTTGTCTCTAACCTCACCCTCCGTGTCTCTGATTAATCCACTTGCTTCCTAACCCCCCTGGCCGACCCTCCAATCTTCCTTGGGGCACAAGGCAACATCTGGGGTAAGGTAGAGGGGTGGGAGAAGATGGAAGGGCAGTTGGGAGCCCCTCCTGGGGACTCAGGTTTCTGGGAGGGAAGCTGTGTTTCTGTATTACCTTTTACCTTGTATATTTCTATATATAACTGTATATACTGTAAATATCTGCTTGTATATTGTGCTAGCTGTAAATAATAAGCTTCATTCAATATCCAGAGCCAACTGAGTCTAGTCTGGGTGATTTCCAATGTGTGTGTGTGGTGAGTAACACCCAAACCACCACACCTGGACTTGTAGTTGAGGGAAGGAAGAACAAACAATCACTTTAACATTTCAATATCCGTTATAAAAGGGAAGGTTTCCAACAAATCAAAACCTTTGGCTTTTGTGGCCTGTACCTGCAGATTAAGGATCACATTTGGAAGCAGGCAGTAAGAACACAAAGATATTTCCAGTTCAGGTGTAGATATTTCTGAACATCTGTCAAGGAGGTGAAATAACAATAATAATAAAAAAAAATAAATCATGTTACCCTCTCCATCCTAAAATGACATTCTGAGGAATTACTTCTGCCTCTGCAGTTCATTGTGGAGACATGACCTCTAATGAAGCAGCTGCAGTAACAAGACACACTGAATTACACAAGTGGTCACATGTGGTCATGTAACAGAGGCACCATCAGGGGTAAAGGAGTGAAAAAAAGGTCAGCCAGAAGCATCCCTGCCCAATTAGCAGGATGAGAATAGAAATCCTGCAAACTGTGATTAATCATCACAGAGTTGTCTTAGGGCTGAATGCAAACAGTTGAGCAAAGCACACTCACTGTGCTCACCTAGTTCCAGCAGCACAGACTCTTCTGTTAGAACATAAGTTGAGTCAGATGCTAAGTCACCATAAGTAGTAATAGAGGACCTAAGGGTGATCATTAGAGAGCTGGACCAGGGTCCAATGTCGAGAAACTTCATCATTAAGTGCGTTAATGTTATTTGTTAAGGGGAACTTGAGGATCTGCATATACAGTGAGAGAAGAAACAAATGATAGGAATAGTGAGGTAAATCTAAGCCAAGGAGTTGGGAGAAATCAGGAAGGCTCCTGCATTTTAAGCATTGTAGAGGCTTACTGGCAAATAAGAAGATAAAATCGATGGCAACCTGCGTGCTGATATTAAAAGACAGCAGTTTGATAAACGATGAAATATTAAAGGCTTGGTTAGACCAGATAGTGACAAAATGAATTCCAGACGTCATCAGCAGAATGAGCATTAAGGGAATGAAATCTGAATGTGTAAGTATGATGGAATTATAAACAACACGCAGCGTAATCGGATGTTGAACAGCTGGTGCTCTAAGGCTGTTACAAAATTAGTAGGTTATGCAAAGGCAGGAGATAAAGTAGGTAGATTTCAGTCCCCTGTTTTGTATAGCATCCCATGAATACATGAAAACCTATGAAAAAACTACTGAGTAGTCTGAAGGGTGAATGCAGCTAAGACAAATGGCAACTCAACTAACTGGTGGAGGAAGCGCACGGTTTGCCTGGGACCTTTATCCACAGCCTGACTCCTTCTTTTGAGGTGAAAGAGTTTGTGGGGGGAAAGGCAATGCTTCAACACTGCTCCAAAAAGAGATCAGACAAAGTAAAGTCCATCCTGTGCCACATGCATGTCACCTGAAACACAAGGTGCAGTAGGAAGGGGCCAGCGTTCCGTGCAGCCTGGTGGCCGCAAGCCTGTGTTCATTTATGCACTCTATAGATGTTCATTCACAGTGTCAGCAGCCAGCACATCCTTCACTCACACAGCAGCCCACGCAGGCTGATTATCATCCAAATTATGCATAACACAGAGAAGTGATGGCCAAGGAGAGCAGCAGAGGCAGAGAATAATAAGAATACCAGCCCAAGTGGTTGGAGGACATATTACACTAGAAGCCAGTTGAAATTGGATGAAATGGGATGAGATTTGACTCAGAGATTCATGAATTGCTGCTGTGCACAGGATTTAGGTGTGCTGCAAATGATGTGAGTGTTGCTGCTTGAGGACATGCAGAGTCTGCAGTGAAGTTCCTAGGGGAACGTGCTTGCAAGTGTGTTTAGAAATCTTGTGTCCAGTTGGGATTCTTTCTCTGTGGCTTTAGAGAGAAATATCCCCACAAGGCTCCATGCTTTGGTCTGTCCTCCTTTCCCTCTTTGTGTTTTTATGATCCTAGACAAACACAGTTGCTCTCCCCAGTCACTTTGTTCATAGATCCAGTGTTTCAATATCCACCAGTTATAAACTCCTCCTTTGTCTCTGGCATGTTGCCCCATGTAGCTCAATGTCAACATAGTTGAGAGACACTTTGAATTCCCTTTCTTCCAATAGTTATCATTTTCTTGTGGGATCCCTGCAGACAGCACCACTCATCCTGCTTGCTTCTTATATCCACTGGTAAGAAACTGCCTTCACCCTGACTTAATTCTGCTGGTCAGAGTTTATGCAAGCTTCTTTCTCTGGAGTTCTTGGTCTCTTTCATGGTTTACCTGCATGGTTGTAAGACTTTTCTAGCCTTTTGGTGCCCACAACTGATTAATTCAGCATCTTTTTCTCTAGTTACACTGGCAAAGGCATTCCCATCCTGCTCACTGGCCACCATCCTCGCCTGAGGAGAGGCTGAGGAATCTGGGGGTGTTTGGCTTGGAGAAGAGGAGGCTCAGGGGTGACCTCATTGCTGTCTACAACTTCCTGAAGGGAGGCTGTTGCCAGGTGGGGGTTGGTCTCTTCTGCCAGACAATCAGCATCAGAACAAGAGGATGCAGTCTCAGGTTGTGCCAGGGGAAGTCTAGGCTGGATGTGAGGAGGAAGTTCTTGCCAGAGAGAGTGATTGGTATTGGAATGGGCTGCCCAAGGAGGTGGTGGAGTCACCATCCCTGGAGGTGTTGAAGAAAAGCCTGGCTGAGGCACTTAGTGCCATGGTCTAGTTGACTGGCTAGGGCTGGGTGCTAGGTTGGACTGGATGATCTTGGAGGTCTCTTCCAACCTGGTTGATTCTATGATTCTATGAGAAGAGATAGCTGAGCACATGGAAAGGCAGTGACTCAGTCTGCAGTGGATCCTGTGTTTCTGGAGCAACCACACAGACTACAAATTGGCATGAAATTTGTCATTCTGTCACTCTAAGGTTTTGTCCCTCCCTTCTCAGGCTGGTAAATAAATGTGCAGGTACTTGCAGCTTGCCAACACCTCCTGAAGGTGCATGCCACATGGCAGCAGTGAGACCCACAGCACAACCACAATCCTGGAACATCTTTCTTTTTCCTGTGTGAGCAGCTTTGAGGGCTGCACGCATGGTTAGCTCTAACTCTATCCTTGCACTAATCGACCACCAGGCTGCTCCCCAATTAAATGTTCTCTCTTACAGCTTTGTGTTCAAGGTGCAAACTGGTGTTCTCTCAGCAGCATCTGCACCCCAAAAGGCTTCCATCTGCTTTCTGCTTTTGTGTGTTCCTGCTCAGCAGGAAGCAAATGTAAGCACTTTAAAACCAGACTGGAGTTATTTTCCCTTTTTGTATTGAAAGTTTGCCATATGGTTTTGGAAGGGATAATGGTAAACCTAAAGGGGTAATTCTCACTGATGCTGCTGAGAATGTACTTCCCCTGGCACATCGTTTTAAAAGGTTGCCCTAACACTTGTGTATTTTAAACACAGATATGCAAATAACTCCTCCTTTCCCCCCACTCTGATACCTGAACAACCAAAGCTGATTTTCTGACATGCAAACCTAGGGCAGCTGTCTGATCTTCTAATCTGCTACATATGTTTTGCCTGATGCTCTCCCTATAGGAGAACACGAATCTGCTGGAGACATCGTTATGCCTCTTGCTCTGCAAATTCCAGCCCTGCACCTGAGAGCTTTCCCAAAGTGAGAAGTAGTGTGCATGGGGGATCTTAGTCAAAGCTGCTAAGTTGCTGGGGGACTTAGGAATTATGCTGTATGCACTCTTCTGGCCGCTGAGCCACAGGATTTTGGAAGCAGCTAGCTCTTTTCCCTCTTATCATTTTAATCAATTAAAAGGGTTATCCATCCTGTGCTAATCTCCCTTCAACCCTTACTAGATCAAAAGACTCCAGTTGATTATTGCTGCAGATTAACAGGGTGTCAGACAAATGTTAATTTGTATGTTACAAAGTCAGTGTTAGCATTTACTGCTTGTCTCCAAGGCCTGCAGAACAGAGATGAATATGATTAAGAAAGGGAAAGGAGAAAAGCCTGAGCTATGGCTGTTTTCTTGTTCTCCAAATCAGAGAAAGACAGAAAAGGCTGTCCCCACAGCTCTGCTCAGGGAACAGAGATGGGAGATAAATGCTTATATTTTATTCATTCATACCTTGGCAATGCAAAGTCCCTGACCCAAGCCCTGTTTTCTCCTCTTTCCCTATCACTCACAGTCAATGAGTCAAAAAAATCACCTCCAAAATTTGGGTGTGGAAGATTAAATTGTAGGACAGAGCAATAGGAAGTCCAAGTGGTCTTGCAGAGTGGTCCATTGCCTGTTTGGAGCACCCCTCATTTGAATAAACTTATGATCTGTCTTTTAGGTGGAAAAACCCAAACATTGTTCCACAGGGAGTGGGAATGAGAAGGGCAGTCTGCCATGCCAAACTCAGCAGCAGCCAGACAGCCAAAAGCTCTGGGCAAGCCCACTGTCACCAAGTTCATTCAATAAATGCCATGACAGAGCAAGAAACGACAACTACATGTTTTAGCTGGCATGCCTCAGTCTCTGTTTACTGGAGGAGCTCTGGAGATTCTTTCATCCTGGACTGTGCCACAACAAAGGCATTTTTGGTGAGTATGCAGTACTGAAAGTGGTGATCAGAGGTAGTGGTCATGGCACTGCTCCTGCTGTTGAGTTGCCTTTTTAATTGCTTTAATGATGGACTCAGGGGCTTCCATTTTAAAACCAATTCTAGTTACCCCATGCTGTGACAAAACTTTCCTCTCCAGAGAAGAAGGGTACATGCACTTGTGCAATTCCCAAGCATGCCTTTGTAACAAAGAGTTTTGTCTTTAGCTGTATGTCCATACACTGTGCTTATGGCTCAGTCAAGAGCCTGACAGTCATGCCCAAGACAGCTTGGGAACAGGAACCACAGCAGGAGATGTGGTCCCATGTTCTTCAGATCTTGTGACCCCAGTGAGCTGACGCAGGCACTGGGCCAGGCAAACCCACCTAACATGCCAGGACAGCATTATTTAGCTTAAGCTGCCTCTGAACACTCACTGATCGGGCTAGAAATAACAATCTCCCTTAGAGAAATGTGTTAAGGTGCAAGAGGCAGCTGTCTGGGCAGGAGGACCTTGCCTTGCTGATGTCAGCAGGGCAGAGAGACGTGTGGCAGATGTGAAAGGCAGTATTATCCCTAGTGCACATCTCCTGCACATCTCTCCTGGCTGAGGTTTTGTCTGAATTTCCAACCGACAGGGATAGAGAAGGCTTTGAAGGGTGAAGTATATGTCCAGACTTGCTTCTGCATGGTGTCAGGACGTGGCTGATGGGAGACAGGGCAGGGAGAAGACTTTGCAGAGCTCTTCTTTCAGAAGCCAAGGTTGACTGCTTTCACAAACTGGCTGACTCCGAATTCAAACAGGCCTCTTTATGCTTTTCATTGACTTTTCCCTACACCTTTCATGACCTAAGTCAGAAACTCAGTAGAAAAAGCACACCAGCTGTAATTGTACACCTGATAATACTGTGCTGCTCAGCATTTATTGTGGTTTAAAAAGTGTACTGGAATTGCAGTTAACATCTATAATCAATCACTCAGTACACTCTTACCTATTGTGGAAAATCACCAACACACACACACTTGCTGCAGTTACAATTATCACTTGTACGTGGTGGGCTTTGCTCTTCTGGTAGGTGATGCAGAAGCTCAGGTTGAGGGGAAGGAGAGGACCTAGTAGCTTAGAATAATGGACTTTAATGCAGGCAGGGACAACTGTGATAATCTCATTGAGTTTCTGTGTATCACAGGCCAGAGATTTCCACACACTAATGTCAAGACAGGACTACCTCCTAGCCAAGGATTTGGAGGGAAAGAAGACGGTGAGCCATGGTGGAAGTGGCTGTGCTGTGGTGGCGTGGCAGCAGCAGCAGAATCAAGTCAGTGCCTTGCATGAGCTAGCCCTCGTACATCTCTCTTCTTGTTTTCTTCAGAAGATCAGGTATGGTATTCAGAGCTCCCCTGCAGTTGTTTATAGCAGTATAAAGCAAGGACTTGCAAAAGCTGTTAGTCTGTTCTGATGTGGCATCATGGGCATTCATGTGAGGGCTGGAGTGGTGCTGGGGCAGTGCAGCATCAGCCTCAAGAAGTAAAGTGAGGAGTAGCTGTAGCACTTTTGTCTGCTGCAAGAACTGGCCAAGATTTCCATCAGTAAGTACCCAATCCATCATGATGCTGCTTGGTAGCAGACTGATTTCTAACATGTTTGATATTCCATGAGGACGCATCTGGGGATGTAGAGACAGAGAAGGGAATCTTGATTCCTAAAGGCTAAGGTCAGCTATGGCACTTGTGATAACCTGTCATGGTCTTCTGCACAGCACAGGCCATGGTCCACCTCAAAGTGTAGAACAAGAGAAGGCGGACACTTACATGCCTCTGTGAACCACCCAGTGGTATTTGCACCCAACCAGCAGCTTCTGGTGGAGTCCCAGCAGCTATGAAAGACTTCCTGTCCCAACGTGATGCTTGTGGATGCAAGACTCACCTCAGCCAGCTGTCCCAGAGCTTAATGTGCCTTCCTTTGAAAATATGGTCTCTGGGTTCTGGTCTGAATTCTCCAAACTGCTGATAGTGTATTTTGTTTTGCTTTCTGATTGCAGTTAGCTTCCTGGCTCTGATATGGGCTTTGCTATATAATCTTGGACTACTTATCTCTTCTTGCCTCAACTCATTGTTTCAAGGAGGAGGTTACCTTTCTCTTTAACCTCTCTATTGTGTCAAGATCAAAGACTCCCTTGGGAGTCGACCTTTTCTATATCTTGGCCCACTTTCTCAGGTGCAGGTGAAAGTACCATTGTTTTGGCTGTGGCTGGTGTAGCTGAGCTGGACTTCACCTTGAGAAAACATTTTTTTCCTTCACATTAAATGTGTCAGCATCTTAGCAGCTTTCATGTTATTTATGTTGCAAATTAAGAAACAGAGTAGGTAGATGAGCCAAGTCTTGATTGCTGCAATATTTTTTCTTCTCCCAGCCCACACCACAGCACTCACCTAGCTGTCCAAAGAGGCTTCACATCCTGAGGAATGATACTTTAACATCTTCCTCCCCATCCTGTCTGAGCAGAGCTGCTTAGATTTGGATTTTGCCAAAGAGCATCCTTTCCAGGAGAAGCAGTGGAGTGTCTGAGAGGGCTGCAATGGCCCAGTAATCTCATCTGGGTATTGTGCTCCTGCTTGCTGACACCACCAAATGACCAGAAAGTAGACCCTTTCGCCTTACAAAGTAGCGGGATCCTGCTGCAAGTACTGAGCCCTTTCTCGAGGCAGTCAGGTATATGAACAGAGAGAACATCTGGCCACTGCCTGGGAAGCTTGCCATCACTTACTTTCTGAATGATCTACTTCCTAGATTCTGTGTTATTGTTTCTCTACCTCTATGGCTGGTAAGACACCTTAGAAGTTTTAATTCTGTCAGATGCATTAATCAAAGCACAGTTTTATTACACAGAGATAATTAAAACCAAACCAAACCACCCCCCCCAAAAAAAAAAACCCAAAACCAACAAACCAAACAAACAAAATTAAAGAACAAACCCAACCCAAAAGCAGAGAATTTAAGATGTACAGCAGCATCCTTATTAATAATCTCACTAAAGTACTACAGAGATTTATACAGGACTTCACAGAAGTGTTGTCACAGTGGGATCTAGGTGGTATCCGCATCACTTTAGGCCACCTTACAGAGATGGAAACCAGATCAGCTTTGAAGGACAGTGTATTTTATCCTACAGCGACTATAGGTCTTGCCTCTTTAGCTTGAGTAATGCAGAAGACACTGTCCTAATGTTTTACCCCTAGATGGCACTGCCTGGCAACCTGGCTTCCTTTTGCCTGCCATCCTTTACCTTGGTTTCATAGCCAAGATTTCTACTTCACTCAAGACTGGATGGAAAATAGGACAACAGAGATAAGGGAATTAAATTTCTGCCTCTCGTGGTCGAAGTGGCAAATGTTCCCTTGTCTGATACTTGCAGGTGAAAGAGCAAATAAGTCTTCAAGCAGAGGGTTATAAAGCAGGGATTCCTATATGTGTGCAGTGTGATAGTGTCTGGGGGCTTTTGTGCATGCAGCAGAGATCTGTTCTGACAGGGCTCCCTGCTGTTAAAATCAATGTTCCAGAGGAATCAAGATGGGAAGATGCATTGTTATGAGCTAATGACCTATTTAATTCTCCAGCAATCGTTGGGAAGCATGGTTAATGCAACACATTTTTCCAAATTAGCCACCTTTCCCTTTCTAGCCCATCCTGGTGCAGCTTGCAGCTTTAAATGATGTGTCAGTATTTCAGAGCATTTTATGCTGCAGATGAGAAAGTCCTTGTGAAACACCAGGTAGCAAAGTGATACCTGAATATTTATGATGGTTGGATTCGCCTTACCTGGATGCATTCCTCACGAGGCAATCATAGGTCCTCAAACTCACGTGGATAATTGGCTCAAGGTTTGCAGTTTAACAATAACCCTAAACAGGGTTTTAATTTTTAAGTGCTGTGATTATTTCAGTTATCATTGATTTGCTTGTGCATTTACAGAGAAACTATGAACAGGAGGAAGAAACCACATGTTTAAGGGCTGATTCTATGTAATATATGTATAATACTGGAGGTGTTGAAGGAAAGCCTGGATGAGGCACTTAGTGCCATGGTCTAGTTGATTGGACAGGGCTGGGTGCTAGGTTGGACTGGATGATCTTGGAGGTCTCTTCCAACCTGGTTGATTCTATGATTCTATGATACTGGCCAAGTACTAGCTGTATTTGTTACAATTCTTTCCTAATCTATCCCTAGGTTTCCTTTCTAGCCCACAGAACATGCTGTAAGAGTATGAATAGGCACATCCAGCTGCGGGTGCTGTAAGGAAGCATTCTGTGCATCCTTGTAGATTCATAGAATGGTTTAGGTTAGAAGAACCTCTAAGATCATCTAGTTCCAAGCCCTCAGCCATGGGTGGAGACACATTGCACTAGAGCAGGGTGCTCAAGGCCTCATCCAGCCTGACCTTGAACGTCTCCAGGGAGGTAGCATCCACAACCTCCCTGGGCAATCTGCTCATCACCCTCACTCTACAGAATTTCTTCTTAATTTGTGCTCTAAATCTGCTCTCCTCCAGCTTCAACCCACCCCCTCTTGTGGAGTCTCCTTCTCTGGAGGCTTTCCAAACCCGCCTGGATACATTCCTGTGTGGCCTGCCCTAGGTGATGCTTCTTTGGCAGAGGGGTTGGACTCGATGATCTCTGGAGGTGCCTTCCAACCCCTAATGTTCTGCAATTCTGTGACACCCAGGCTGCTTTCTGAGGGCCGTCAATGAGCTACTGGAGAAGCCCACAGAGACCCATGAGCTATGCCAATCAAGTTAATTATTAATGAATGAATAAAAATAGATTGTTCAAACTGTACTGTTATCAAATGATGAATATCCAAACCTGCATCTAAATCAGTTGTGCAGCACCCTCTGATTTTTCCATGAAGCTGAAACGTCTCAGACATGCCATGGAGCTTTGAACTGTGAAGGGAAAGAGATAGGAAAGGGTCAGTCTTGACACTGATAAATACACAGCTTGTTTTGCCACATCTTCCACAGCGCTGCTCTATTCATTGTCTATCAATCAGCCTACCTGGCAATCTCTCATACTCCACAATCTTTTCCAACCTTTATTATAGGAGTCCAGTGTGACACCAAATATAGACTTGTAACACTTGGATATGGCCTGTAGGTCTTCCATAATCTTCTTTGACAGTGAACTGCAAGTCAAAAGATTATAAGGCTTAGTAAGTAAAGCAGCAGCCTTTCACCTGCCAGACAGACAAGGTTTAACCTTGCTTTATGAGATGACTTTGATTCCAGCGTGCTTCTAAGCAGATATGAGTTTGTGCAAGCAGAAACTGTTGTACTGCACCTTGGGCAAAAAGGTGAGGCTTGGGTTTGGAGCCTGAAATTTCAGGTCAAAATTTAGAACAGAACACTATTTTTTAAAGAATAGGCTTATATATGTAGGGTAACCTGGTCTAGTTGAGGATGTCCCTGATGACTGCAGAGGAGTGTTGGATTAGATGACCTTTGGAGGTCCCTTCCAGCCCAGACCATTCTATGATGATTCTATGACAGGATTCACAAAGGCACTAAGATGCCCTTCGGGCAATCCTTCGAAGGAGACTCTTATTTGTGCATATTAAAGGTGGTTTTTAAATATGAAGCCCAGGACATGTTTTCAAGCTTTAATTACCACTTCCTCAGAAGCTTCTTGCCCAATGTTGCACTGAGGTACTTGAATACCTTCCTTTCATAGCCCAGGCATGGCATCCACTAGTCAGTACCACAGGTGTTGCCATTCTAGTCTCAGGATCACATCATAGAATCATAGAATCATAGAATCATAGAATCAACCAGGTTGGAAGAGACCTCCAAGATCATCCAGTCCAACCTAGCACCCAGCCCTATCCAATCAACTAGACCATGGCACTAAGTGCCTCATCCAGTCTTTTCTTGAAGATCCCCAGGGACGGTGCCTCCACCACCTCCCTGGGCAGCCCATTCCAATGGGAAATCACTCTCTCTGTGAAGAACTTCTTCCTAAAAGAATGTCTTTCTCTAAGGTTACAAGAGAAGCCTTTGGTAAACAACTATAACAGTTCAGTTCAGCATCTCAACCACAATACAAGCATTTCTGTCTTATGTTACAGCTTAGAATCATAGAATCAACCAGGTTGGAAGAGACCTCCAAGATCATCCAGTCATCCTCTCAGTTACAGGGACATGAGCACCTATGAGTTTGTTAGTGAATCCTAATCTTAGTGTCTTAAACTGCTTTTGAGGTTGTGATGATTGTCCACAGGACCATATGCTGATATTCTCTTTGATTCTGTGCCCTGGAAGAGAGAAGCTTGATGTCCACCTGGGTGTCTAGCCTGAGGAACGAGCATCACACAACCAGCGTTGTACCAGAGCGTATTCACCTTCCTTTGCTTAGTATTCATGGCAAGATGTGTAAAGCAGGGGATTATTTATAAGATTTTCAATTAAGAGCATCCAAAAAGCTGTGGTGATTGAAAACCTAGTGTCTGGTAATAATTGTAGCAGGCTATTGCAGCTCCCCAGGTATCTTTTCACCTGGCTTGGTCAATAAACACCTCCGCAGCAGTGCGTCAGAGTAGTGGCAGTTTGCGGTCTAAGGAATTGTTTTTCTGTGACGAGGGCAGAGCTGCATTTCTTGTGGTAAACAGCTATGGACTGATCTGCTCACGGGAGAAACTGGTGTCAGGTGATACTGCTTGGCAGAGACAGCAAAGCCTCAGAACCACAGCACTGGTACCCACCCTACCTGACCTTCCCAGAGGTGGTCTTTACACACGGAAATAACTGGCTCACTCTGCTTTCAGCACATCCATTTCAACCACTGCCGTAGCATCCCTGAAGGACAATTCACCTGAGTATGATTTCGGTCAGCCTCTCCTGTTTTACTTTCACAATTAAATACACTTGCAGAGTAAGGCAGAATGTGAAGTTGTTTATGCCTGGTCAAAGCCAGAGAGTTTTTGTTTGTGTGAATTTGGTGACACAAAACTTTTGCAAGTCTCTTACTGAATATTTTGGTGGCTTGAGAGCGGAGTATATCCATTTCTGGCAAGGTATATTTCACTAATTTGGATATTCATGGAGCTTGTGTTTATCAACACCTTGTTAGTTATGGAGCCACTGCCTGTGGGCAAAAAATTAACTCAGTATTTGTTAGGTCTTCTCCCTGCTCCATAGGCATGCCCAGACCTCCTAAAGCAACCTGAAGTATGTGCAGAGGTCAAATGCAATAGGTCAGCAAGTGAGTGCTCAGAGGTGCTTCAGTTCAGATGAGGTGGTGCCATCCCCACCAGCTGCTCAGTGCTCAGTTCCTCCTGCTGAGAGCCCACCTGCAGAGCCTGACACCAGTTGCTGAACTTTCTTCCCCACAGATGCTGCAAAGTGGCTAATCCAAAGGTGCCTAAGGCCTCCACAAGAAGCTTGACCTCTGGTGAGAAGCTTTAAATACAGATGGAAGATACCCTTTTAAGAGAAGGAAGGAAACAGAGAAGAAACCAGAATGCATTTGAGTTTTTAAGAAATAATGATGATAATGCAGTAAAAAGCAATGTCCCGAGAAAGATGCTGTTGAGAGGCACTGGGAAGAGGGGACATAGAGATAACATCGTGGCTTGTTATCCATCACACTTGCAGCAAGTCCAGAATAAAGCATCTGACAGAATTGCACCCTAATGGCTGGTATTTAATAGCTCATTTCTTTCTGGCATCTGCAGAGTGCTTATGGGGATATTCGTGGTGTAATAGAACTGCTGACAGTGATCAAAAGCGTAGAAATGGGCAGGCAGAGAACCAGAAGCAGAGAAGAAAAATGCCTGCAGTTTTGGGCCGTGCTTTGGAGAGGACAAAAGTGCAGGAGCTGACTTCATGTCACAGGACTGGTCCTGTGAGGAGGCTGAAGTCAGGCTCAGGAGGTGTTTCAGGCAGTGCTGGTTGGCCCAGGCCAAAGTCATGCTGAGGACTAGGGTAGGCGTCGGTGGCCCTGAGCACTCCCAGGGCTGGTTAATTCACTAATATAGATCCAGCCTTCATGCCAGTTCCCTTCTCTTGTCAAAATAACAGAAGGGGAAGACCTGATGCTGGGTTTACCATAATACGATTAAAGAAAGCTCTTCTCAGAGACAGTGGGAACAGAAAAAGCTTCTCTGTGAGCTTCTGTTTGCCTGGTGTTACACTACCTTCATTTCTAGCCCTCTTCTAGGAACTTTGCAGGCAACATGAGGCAGCAATTTCTGCCAGGACCACAGTCACAGAGGGAGTAGCCCTGCTCCAGCTTCTCTTGCAGTTTCATTTTCCTCCTCTATGAGAGATGCTAACTTTCCATGGGACCGATGATAGGAGAAGTGGCCTTACATCCTTTACAGCTTGGTCTTGGTATTCAAAGATCAGTTCCGTACCTCCATCAGCTTCTCCTCCTCACGTTTACAACCTTGCTTGTCACAGAAAAAAAAAAGCTCTGCTAAATTACTTAAAGGCACAGAGACTGCACAGAAGATGTCATCTGAAAACATTTGCCACCATCACAAAGCTGGTCCCAAGACCAGCTTCACCCTGGGACACCCAGGAACTAGTCACAAGGAATGACAGGGATTCTTTCATTGTAAACTGCTCAATAAATTCATCAGGAATCTGGGCATTCAAAACCTTTTTCACCCTGAATTGCAGAAATCAGGCTTCAACAAAAATGCTCCTCCTGTGTTGAAAACTGCCTGGTTTTGAGTGATCACTAAACCAGCTCCTTCATTTTTTTTACACAAATCATTTGAACATTCTCTGTGTACATTTAGAATCCTGTAAATTCTTATTGAAGACTTCTAAGGACCCTGGAAAATCAACTCCTAGCAAACAAAAGGTATGATTCCAGTTCTGGGCCCCTCAATTCAAGAGAGATGTTGAGGTACTGGAACGTGTCCAGAGAAGGGCGACAAAGCTGGTGAGGGGCCTGGGACAGAAACCCTATGAGGAGAGGCTGAAGGAGCTGGGGGTGTTTAGCCTGGAGAAGAGGAGGCTCAGGGGGGACCTCATTGCTGTCTACAACTACCTGAAGGGAGGTTGTAGCCAGGTGGGGGTTGGTCTCTTCTCCCAGGCAACCAGCAACAGAACAAGGGGACACAGTCTCAGATTGTGCCGGGGGCAATACAGGCTGGATGTTAGGAGAAAGTTGTTGGCAGAGAGAGTGATTGGCATTGGAATGGGCTGCCCAGGGAGGTGGTGGAGTCACCACCTCCAGGGGTGTCCAAGTGGTGTGTGAAGCTGGTCTGTAGGGACACGGTTTAGTGTTGACCCTTTGGTGCAGGGTTGAGGATTGGTGTGGTGGTTTGGGTGTTCCCCACCCCCCACACTTTGGAAATCACCCAGACTAGACTCAACTGGCTCTGGAAATATGAATGAAGCTTATATTTACAGCTAGCACAACATACAAGCAGATATTTACAGTATATACAGTTAGATACAGAAATATACGAGGTAAAAGGTAATACAGAAACACAACAGCCCTCCCAGAAACCTGAGTCCCCAGGAGGTGCTCCCAACTGCCCTTCCACCTTCTCCCACCCTTCTCAACCTTACCCCAGTCCCAAGGAAGAATGGAGGTTTGGCCAGGGGGTTAGGAAACAAAGTGGATTAATCAGAGAGACGGCAGAGAGGTTAGAGAGAGTAAAAAATGCAGCTCCGAGCTTCCCAGCAGCAGAAGTGCCTTAACTATGTTTGGATTCTTGTTCTTATACTTCTCAGCAAGCCTAAGAGTGAAGTAGACATAATTCTTGTTTTCCTTTCACAGCCTGTAATCTAGTTCTTCTCACCAAAACATTCTAGCTAGCTTGAGAGTAGCACAGTTGGGCTGGATGATCTTTAAGGTCTCTTCCAACCACGTGTGTTTTATGGTTTGTGTCATACGTATCAGGGAGGTTTCAGCTCTGAAATCTGTTTTGTACAACATAGTTGCAGGCACATATAGAATGCCTATAAATATTCACATGCCAAATATATTCAATAAATGTGCAAGAGGGCAAACCAACACTCTAGAAAATCCTAATTGTCTCTTTTGAAAGAGGGATTTGAGTTTTTATTAATATCTAGAGGACTTTGAATGCTTTCACAGCAGAGAATCAGTGATTTGCTGGTGGCAGTTCTCAAAGGCTATCTGTTCACAGCTATTTATACACTTTTGTCACACAGAGCTATCCAAAGCTAAGCTATCCAAAGTTACACCACTGTATCACACTCTGGTCTTTCAGACAAGAGCCAGATTTTGGTTCACATCATACAAAATATTGCCAGCTAGGATTGCTTCAGTCGTTGCATAAGCCTGTAATCTACAGCCAAGGTACCAACTGCGCTGGCTCCGCACCGTGGAGCTTTGCCTGCTTCAGCCCTAATCCGGAAACATGCTCGAGACGGAGGATTTGCAGTGGCAGGTCACAGAGGGATCTCTTGCTTTTCCCTACCTTGGAAAGTCGTCAGCCTAATGAGCAGCAACACCCTGCTCTTCTCACCGCTGTCCCCAGAGGAACACATATGACAGCGGCTGCAGCATTTGTGGCAAGGTGCTGGCCACCAAAGTGCTCCTCCAGAAACAAAAATAGCAATCACCACAGCATCTCCCTTTTAAACTGATATGTCTCTCCTGAAATAGCTATGGATGGATAGGAATTTAGCTCAACTCCCCTGGAAAACATTGGTGAGAAAAGGCAGAGAGAACACAGTTCTCGGAAGAGTGGCTGGAGAAAAGGATCCTCATCCCTTCTGCCAACATCTCAGATGTCCCAGCACTGCCCAGGGCACAGCAGAAGGGTGAATGGTTTGATTCCCTCACTTCATTTGTCTCCTTGTAGTAGGTACTCCAGTCACAGAGCTCGACTCTCTGGAACTCAGTGAGTGCCACTCTTACTGGTTCCTCATGCAACTGCTCTACACAGCACCAATAACGAAACATGTTGAGGAGTAAAGCTTATCAAGTCAGTAACCCAGCATCAAGTGGGGTGCCCCATCTAGCAGGGAAGTAGATGGCTCTTGGGTACTGCCTCAGCTAGAGGGAAGAACAAACACTGAGCAGTCACTGAAATCAGGCTAGACCTCCATAGGTTGGCATTAAAATTCTCTTGGAAGGCCAGACAAGATATATGAAGATGTTCCACTGCTGTAGTTAAGTTAAAAATAAATATGCTACTCGATGAAAGAAAACAAAACTAAAGCAAAGAATTTTTCATAGCTGAAAAAGAGAGGAAGGTTCTTTGTGCAAGCTTTTGGCTCGCTGGCGATGCTTACATCTGCAAAGTCAGTGTATTTATAGTAGCCTAATACAAAATAGAAAGTTAAGCCCAGGCCTAATTCCTTGATCTGAACTTTGAAACTGAGGTCAGAAAACTGCAGTGTCAGTCATGGGGGTGCCTGAGAGGGTGACCAGCAGCTGCACTCACACAGCTTTCGTCTTCTAGGGTGATTTGTTCTCAACCCTCAAGATCTTTCGCAGACTGCTGGGCTGCCTCATCCCCAAACTTTTAACTGGAGATGTAATGAGCTGCCCCAGCTCTGCAGGACAGTGAGAAGCACTTAGAAACAGCACCCGTTTGTGTACCAGTGCTCTCCTTGGGCAGGAGCCTCACTTAGTGATGTGGAGCTCTTGCAAAAAAACGAATGCCTGCAAGAGAAACTCACTGAAGGAGGACAAAAGAGCAAAAGGAAAGATCTGTGGTCTGAGTGAAGTTAACTACTCAATCACAGGATGAAAACTGAGGTCAGTGTAATGAGGAGAATAAAAATAAATCATTGCAATAACTTCCATGTTGCAGTCTGTGACTGAAACCTTCAGACCCATGAAGAGTTTCAATCATCATGCAGAATGCTGACATTTATAGATTTGAAATTATTGTCCATGGCTGAGTAAAGAAGTAAACTGATTATGGCTCAGATTGATTTGGGGCTAGGAATGTTTATGAACACATAATGTGGATATTTTGAAGGCCTGGCATGATTCTTTCTCCTTTAACAAACCACTGCTCTTCAGCAGAAGGCTCTTTAGAAAGCAAACAGAAATAAGTCTTGATAAGTCTCCTACTGGATCATTTTTCCTTTTTTTTTTAAAAGCACAAAGGTTTAGTGGCAGCTGTTCCTCAATCTTTGTGTTCAATGAGAAGCAGAGGTGTCAAGCAGCAAGTGTTTGCATGAAAGGGTTACAGCCCCAGCTGTTTGAATGCAATGGACTGCCTACAGTCGAAACAGCCTTGTGCTGTTAGCCACTGTCTTGGGTCCAAATGCAGGTTCCCAGAGACTCTAATAAATTTAATAGACCCAATGACAATTTATAGAATTTATAGAGTGCCCTCCCCTCTTCCCCCTCCTTTTCCCAAAAGACAGGGAGAGAGAGAAAGGTAGGGACACCCAAATAAATCAATCTCACTCGATTTGGAAGTTAAAAAAGGAAAAGTTTAACAATAACTTAGAAAAAGGGATTGGAGGTAGGGGAGTTTACAAAGGATAAGGAAGGGAAAACAGCAAAAATACAAACAGGGATGGATACAACCCGAGCAATGTGATGGTGTCTCTGCCTCGTGGCTGCCAGGTGGTGTGCTGGTATGCAGTGTGAGTGTGTGTGTCAAGAGGGAGTGCAGGAAAAAGAGGATGAGGAGCAGGAAGTGCTCCTCTTTTATACCACAGGAAGTGGGGGGAGTGGGCTAACCATCACCTGGAGTGTGGCCCACCCCTGGGGAGGGGCCAAGACCCCCAGGGTCAGGTTCAGGGTTACTCCCCCAGGAGTGTTAACCCTATACAGCCACATGCACTGTGTTTCTAGAAGCGATATTCTGCACGAGTGTGCATCACTACTTGTGCATGTGAACATCCCCCGACAGCTTTTCACCAGCACCTGCAGTAAGAGCATGTGAAGCTGCTTGACAACCTGGCAGCATTAGACCTGCTGATTATCTCCTACTCCCTGAAACGGTGTGTGGCATGCAGTGGGAGCTATCACTTCTCATTGTAGGAAATCTTGTCACAGCTTCTTCTGAGGGGCATTCTCCATGGTTTGAACACCTGAACTGAGTGAAGATGAGAGTGTCTGCTCGGTCCTAAGTATTGTGCTAGATTGAAGCTAGCTAGAATGTTTTGGTGAGAAGAACTAGACTGCAGGCTGTGAAAGGAAAGCAATGGTGATGTCTACTTCCCTCATAGGCTTGCTGAGATGTCTAAGAACAAGACATAAAAACGTAGATAACGACTTCACTTCTGCTGCTGGCGAGTTTGGAGCTGCATCTCTCTTCTAACTTCGCCCTCAGTTTCTTTAATTAATCCACTTTGCTTCCTAACTCCCCGGTCGAACTTCCATTCTCCCCTGGGGCTGGGGTAAGGTTGAGAGGGGTAGGGGGAAGGAGAAAGGGCAGTTGAGAGCCCCTCCTGGGGACTCAGGTTTCTGGGAGGGCTGCTGTGTTTCTGTATCACCTTTTACTTTGGATATTTCTGTCTATAACTGTATATACTGTAACTATCTGCTTGTATATTGAGCTAAGCTGTAAACAATAAGCTTCATTCAATTCCCAGAGCTGGCTGAGTCTAGTCTGGGTGATTTCCAAAGTGTGGGGGGACAGGGAACACCCAAGCCAGCACAAGTATTTATTGAGGATAAGGTGACAGGCAATGCCTGTTGCCTTCTCTGCTCACAGAAAGCTTCAAGTGAGGCTTCCTGAGCAAGATATGGCACCTGCATCTTTAGGTTCATAGGTTCATAGACTAGCTTGGGTTGGAAGGGATCTGAAAGATCATCTAGTTCCATCCCTCCTGACATAGACCCTACCTCTCCTGAAACAGAGAAACACTTGATCATATCACAGGTCACAAACATATCTGTGGAGCTCTTTTCCTGAGATGCAGTGGGTTAGGAGCTTTCTCCCCCCACACTACTGAAATCAACCAGACTAGCTCAGGCAGCTTGGAAGTAAGAGGAAGCTATATTGACAGCAAAGCAAAATGTAGAGCAGTTATGCACAACGTTTGCAAGTATTTACAATTACACACAAATTAGAAATAATACAGGAATCCAAACTCCCTCCCAGGCAAAAGAAAACTGGCCAGAAGAGGCTCAAAGCTACCCTCTCTTTCTCCCTCTACTTTCCCAGACAGGCAAATACAAACAACCAGCAAAGCTTACCTTGTTATTTGTTAGCGGAGAGATGAGCTGAGTGAAGAAGAAGTGAATAGAAGCAATGCTGCAGAACAGAGTGGGGCAAATTGTTTACATTTTGACTTTTTATCCCTCTTAGCAAACCAAGGAATGATACAGACTTCATCACTATTTTCTTTCCACAACCAATGATCTAATTTCTCTTGTTAAAATATTCCAACTGGCCTCAAACCAGCACAAGTTTCAAACGTCAAAGCCTGATATGCAACTCTGAACCACACAAAGAGAAAAAAATGTATGTATATATGGTCCTAATTTATCAATTACATCATTTTTTTGGGACAAGCCATGCCAGAATTTGATGTTGACAGCCCAAGATGCTATAAAAGAGCTGCACATGTGTTCAAGAGCCACTTTGAAGGCTGTCGCAATAAACACATTTGCTTTGTTTTTTACCAGTGGTACAGATGCAATTCAATCTCCCCCAGGACCACCACTCTCAGAAGAAAGCCTGCACTAAAAATGTTTCACCCTTTCAGCAGAACAAACATTAGCTTGCTTCAGCTTTGTAAGGCAATCAAATGATTTCAGTCAGGTGCTGACATATCTAAGGATGGCTTGAAGTGTGGGTAAAGCGTCTGCTGCCAGAGCTTGGAGAGAAACATCCCTGAGTTGTTTCTATATTCATAAATTCACAGAATGGTCTGGGTTGGAAGGGACCTTAAAAAGATTATCTACTTTCAACACCCCTGATATTGACAGGTATGCCTTCCACTAAACCAGGATGCTCAAGACCTCATTCAGCCTGGCTTTGAACATCTCCTGATGCCACCCTGTGCAACCTGTTCCAGTTTCTCACCACCCTTACTGTAAGGAATTTGTTGTTAATCTCCAGTCTAAATCTGCTCTCCTCAAGCTTCAATCCATTCTCTCTTGTCTACAAGCCTTTGTGAAAAGTCTCTCCCCAGCCTTCTTGAAGACCCCCTTCAGGTACTGGAAGACCACTCTAAGATCTCCGCAGAACCTTCTTTTCTCCAGGCTGAACAGCCCAAACTCTCTCAGCCTGTTCCCATGGAGGATGTTCTCTAGCCCTCTGATCATCTTTGTGGCCCTTCTCTGGACCTGCTCCAGCAGTTTGATGTCTCTCTTGCACTGGGTACACCAGAACTGGATGCTGTAGTGCAGGTGGGGTCTCACGAGAGCAGAGCAGAGGGCGAGAATCACCTCCCTCATCCTGCTGGTCACACTGCAGCCTGTCCTGGGGACGCAGGTGGCCTCCTGGGCTGCAAGTACACATTGCCATCACATGTTGAGTTTTCCATCAACAGACACCCTCGAGTCCTTGTGAATCTTTAATGGACATTTTCCCCCCCTATTTTCATCTTAGCTGCTTTTAAACTTATTTATACCTTGGTATCTGAAAGGTCTTTTAGCACTGAGTTTGTCTGATGTGCAGTTCTACATAGCCTGACTTGCTTTGCCCTGTGCTTTTTGCATTTGGCAAGTAAGTTCATCTTGCTCAACTGCCATGCTGTACCTCTGATCATCCTCCTTGCTTTTGTTTGTGACTTTTCTGTACTTTTGAGGTGAGGCAGCCAAAGCCCAGAGTGTGGGAATGTGATGGAGTTTATGTGCTATTCAAAGCTGGTGCTCTACTCCTTGCCTGATAGTACTGAATCTTCTGTTTTCATTTTGAATTATAGGGAGTATTGAGATGACATTTCCATAAAGCAACCCAAAGTAAATCCAAGATCTGTCTTTTGACTGAGTAATACTTAATGTCAAGCTTATTTCCCCCAATTTTTACTTTTCTTTGCAGCTGTCAACAGTTGTTCAGTTAATATAATCCTGGAACTATTCATGATCAGTTGCAACTACCCTAAATAATTTTGTCAAGTCAGAAAACTTAACATGTACTTATGATTTACTATCACCTTATGCAACCCCTTCTCTGCTTCATGTATGAATACAACCATCACAGCTCTTTCCAGACTGATATTTCCCTGTCCTCTTTCCTATCCTTTAGCCAACCATACTCTAGAGAGAGATTTTCCTCATACCCCATAGAATGGCTTAGATTGGAAGGGATGTTAGATATTGCCTACTCCAACCTTCCTGTCATGGGCAAGGATGTCTCTGAACTAGGCTCAGCTGCTCAAGACCTCATCCAATCTGGCCTTGAACACCCCCAGGGAGGAGGCACCCACAACCTACCTGAGCAGCCTATTCCAGAGTTTCACCACTCTCATACTGAAGAGCTCCTTCCTAAGGTCCAGTCTAAACCTACTCTCCCTCAGCTTAAAACCTTTCACCCTTGCCCTATTGCTAGACACCCTTATGGAAAGCTCCTCTCCAGCCTTCCTGTAGGATCCCTTCAGATATCTTTCTCTAAGTCAACCACCTTTCTCTGAGAGCTTTTGGGAAGGTATGTGATCAAAAGCCTTTCTGAAATCCAAGCCCAGGAAGTAAAGTAGCTTAGGGGTAAACCAGTGTTTAATGAGTTGTCCATGTGCTGAAACAGGTTTGAGGCTCATTACCTCTCCCTGCAATATCTGTGGTGGTTCTCCCCTATAAAATCACATCAATTCATGTGCAGTGAACTCATATGCTGGTTATTGGAGTTTCTGCTAATCTCCCCAGTACAAAGGTATGTACTTCCTAGCCTGTGGTTTCTCAGATTCCCCAGGAGTCCTTGTTAAGAACTAGAGTTGTATTTGCTGTCTTCTTTTCCTTTTGTACGCAGGCCAGTTTAAGTGATAGGTTACACAGCAGAGCTGAGAGTGTGGCTGTTTCAGATCTGGGCACATCCTATCAGTACTGGCAATGCTCTACTGACTTTTTGGTTTGTATTGTCCTGAAATGTCTTTTGCTGACTGTCCTGACCAAGGTAGTTCTCCTACTCTATGTCCTGTCAAGAAAGGCTGAGGGGTTAAGACCAGACCCAGGCTTCACCATACTGACTGCTGCTGCAAATATTTCACTTAGCTTTTCTGCTGCTTCTTTATCTTCCTTGAACAATTCTTTTGCAACTTGACCACCTTTTGGTCCTATGATTTTTCTGACAGTTGTGCCATTTCTATTACTGTTGGGGGAAAAAAATCGCCACTACCATGCTGCTCCTCAAACACATCCTGGCCTGTTTTATGTTCAGAATGCCACAGTATATACATATTTTTTCCAGTTTTCTAGGTTGCAGAATGTTTGAGGGAAAGCTCCTTACACCCAGAAATGTCTTTGCTCTGCTGCATTCCGCTGCATGAGTGCACAGTCTTTCCTGACCTTTTAAACTTCTTTTGGATAGGAATATATTTACTGTGACCTTCTAATCTAATGCTTTTATGCAACCTCCCTGCCACCTACCATCATTTTGTTCTCTTACCACGACTTTTCCCTGTCCTTTGAAGAAGCTGCATTATTTTTATGCAGCTTCTGGTTTTGGAGCTGAGCGATACAGGAGTGTGAGGTTAGGATTTTTGATCCTGTCCTTTGGGAGGTTTTCTCAGTTCTGCAGGCTGACAGATAGGTGTACAAGATTGTTGTTTAATAATGCTTCAGACTAGGACCTGGGAGCTAATCCCATGAGACCTACACCAATGCATCCTTCTCTGCTTGTGACTTTTCTAATTAGTTGTGCCAAGAGATAGTAGCTTTGCACTACCTAGCATGTCCAAAAATGTAGCCTCAGTACAGCCTCTCACCAGGGGATAGATCTAGGCACAAGGGTGTGGAAGAGGAACGAGAGCTGCCTTTTATTGACATGTTTTCTGCCTTTGTGGATTCTCTAATAACTCCCCCAGCAGTCACACTCCAAGTGGTCCCTCCCTTGGGTGATAATAAGACAACTTCATTGTGTGTCCTTCGTGTAGACCTGAAGTTGCAGTTGCTGGGGATCCTGTGCGATCACCAGGGATGCACTGGTAAGGAATGCTGTGTGCTGGTGAAACTCATTCATTTCCTCAATGTGCTGCACCCTCCCCTGCTGGAACAACCCATTCTTAAATCCCTATTCTCTTACATAATTCATTTTACTTTTCCAAGATTAACTTCCTTCTATCATGTCTCTGAGGTCCCTACTACATACCGACAGCCACATATCCTTGATATGTCTCTGTGTTGGTTCCTAGTCCTCCTTGCCATAAAGACCTGTTTATGTAAACAAACAAGCTTGGGTCTGTGTAGTAAGCACAGTGCTATCTGGGGCTGGGGTATGCCTCTGACAAGTCTTCAGTTTTTCTCCCAGAGGATAGTGCAGTGCTCCCCACCGCACATGCAGGAATCCGGCTCATGCCTACAGAAAATACCTTTCCTTCTGCTGAAGAGAAAAACCAAACCCTTGTGTGCTTTCTAATCTATGGTACCCTTCACATCGATGTCATTGAGTCTTTTAAGAGGCCTTGAAATGAGCTGGTAGCATTAGGTCTTCAAGGGAAACAAACGTAGTTAAAACATCCAGAGCAGAAGGTGGTTGTTTTTCACATCAGTTTTCCTGAGCTCTGCTGTTCACTTATTGGGCTGAGGTGAACTTGGTAGCATGCTGGGGGCCAGTTGTGTCCCCACCTACCCAACCACTGCAGAGGCTGGGAAAGCAAGGCTGTCAGATGCTATCTGCTTCAAACAGCCAGCCCAGGAAATAGCAAGCTTTCATAGCAGCTATTGGAGCTGAGAAATCAGGTAGATGATAAGCCAGGGGAAATAGAAAATTAACAGACTAGTTGGCCCTGTGTGGGGCTCAAACCCAAGAAAACAGTCCCAATCTCCAACTGATGCCAGCTTTTATTCAAGAGATGTACAAACCTCTCTTACGCAGTTTACAGATGGAGGCAGGGCAGTTATTTCCTCGGTGGTAAACGCATTCCATGCTGTCAGGTTGTGTAATCTCTGTGTGGCTGTAAATGCTGTACCTGCAGCAAAAACCTGAAGATATGGCAGTGTCTTTTTGCATATTACTGGAACTGCACTGTGCAGTGGGTGAAGCAAAGTTAATGCTGAAATATTCCCCCTGTGATGCAGGCTTACCTTGAAGCTTGTGTTCATTTAAAGAAAAGATGATTTTCAAGGCAGAAAATAACTGGGTTAGAAACAGCTTAGTCTTGAGAAGACTGAGAGGGGGTCTTATCAACAATGTCTGTAATATCTGAGGGGTGGGTGTCAAGATGGAGGTGATGGTCTCTTTGGTGGTGTCCTGTGATAGGACAAGGAGCAATGGGTATATGCTGGAACACAGGAGGTTCTACCTCACATGAAGAGAAACTTCTTTATGGTGCCAGAGCACTGGAATAGGCTGCCCAGAGAGGCTGTGCTTCTCTGGAGACTTTCAAACTCCACTTGTATGTGTTCCTGTGTGACCAGCCCTAGGTGATCCTGCTTTGGCAGGGGGAGTTGGATTTGATGATCTCTGGAGGTACCTTCCAATCCCTAACATTCTGTGATTCTGTGATCCACAGAATGTCATCAGGCTGTTTCTAAAGGCTAAACAAAAAATGATGCAACCTACAGCTCTAACTCAGACATGCTTTCTAGTAAGCCAGAAGCTATTGATTCCCTCTTGTGCTAGTTTGAAGCTAGCTAGAATGTTTTGGTGAGAAGAACTAGATTGCAGGCTGTGAAAGACAAACAATAGTGATGCCTACTTCACTCATAGGCTTGCTGAGAGATGCAAGAAGAAGAATCAAAACACAGATAAAGGCACTTCTGCTGGGGAGCTCAGAGCTGCATCTCTCTCTCTAACCTCACCCTGACTGATCCACTTTTCTTCCTAACCCCCATGCCGAACCTCCATACTTCCTTGGGACTGGGGTAAGGTTGAGAGAGATAGGGGGAAGGCGAAGGGGCAGTTGGGAGCCCCTCCTGGGGATTCAGGTTTCTGGGAGGGCTGTTGTGTTTCTTCATTACCTGCATTACCTTTCTGTGCCACACCTCGAGGATGATTTGCTATCACATCTTCCACTGAAGCCCCAGGGCACTGACCCCTCCAGAATCCCACCAGCAGAGCAGAGCGCATCTGCCTGGAGAAACCTGGGCACCGATGGGCGAAAGTGAGACTGATCCTGGGAGAAAGGCACATTTCCTGGAAGAAAACTGGCATCTAGGCAGATCCAGACAAACACAGAAATGAATAAGAAATCTGCTGAAAATCAATGGCTGTCTGCTGGCCGATGAAAGCTGAAGGCAGAGAAACAATTGGCTTGCCTCACATTCCCAGCTGACCTGTGAACATTGAGGTGAGAATAACACAACTAAACTCTCTTATATTACTCCTTTCCACTGCAAGCTGTCTGGTTAGGGGTGACAAATTGGCACTAGAGATTGGCTAATATTATTGTTGGGGACTAGAAATAGGAAGGTGACTGTTAATGACACCAATTTCTCTTATAACGTAGAGATGGGGGGTGGTAGGAAGGATGTTGTTGTCAAAAACCCCAGGCAGCTCACAAAATGCCTGCTCTGGTTAGAGCCTGTCGTCTGAACTTAAGTCAGAGAGAGTCTGTTACAGCCCTTTACACAATTTCAGCTACCAGGCAGCCATTTTCAGGAGAAAAACTGATACCATAACATTTTAGTTAGCAAAGGCAGTGGAAGTTTGACATAATAAAAGTCTAGTTGTAATTTTCCACTGTGCTCATAGCTGGTACTCACTGGATTTGAATGTGCTGCTTCCCTCTATTTCCCCTCTATCTGAAAAGAGCACACAATATTTCACTTCTGGTGAGACCTCATCTTGAATACTGTGTTCAGTTTTGGGCTCCCCAGTTTCAGCAGGACAGGGATCTGCTGGAGAGAGTCCAGTGGAAGGCTGTGAGGATGCTTAGGGGACAGGAGGGCATGGCTTATGAGGAGAGGCTGGGGGACCTGGGGCTGCTTAGTCTGGGAAGGGGAAGACTTAGAGGGGATTTGATAAATGTTTATAAATATCTGAAGGCTGGCCAAGAGTGGGGGACAGGCTCTGCTCACTGCTCCCTGTGGTAGGACAAGGAGCAATGGGGGTAAGTTGCAGCAAAAGAGGTTTCGCTGCAACACGAGGGGCAACTACTTTACTGTAAGGGTCCCAGAGTACTGGAACAGGCTCCCCAGAGAGGTTGTGGGGTCTTCTTCTCTGGAGACTTTCAAGGCCTGCCTGGATGTGTTCCTCTGTGATCTGTGTTAGAGAGTATTGTCCTGCTGTGGCAGGGGGGTTGGACTCAATGATCTCTTTGAGTCCCTTCCAACCCCTAACATCCTGTGATCCTGTGATCCTGTGATCCTGTGATTTCAGCTTCTCCAGTCTGAAGTCTACCTGATGGAAAGGATTTCTATCTGGACCAGTGTTTTGTTGCTCAGTCTTTTCATGCAACTGTAAAATGCCATGCAAGTAAGAGAAGAAAAACTTTGAATGTTGGATCAAATGCACTGGATATAAAAAATAAGTAACACCAAAAAGTTGTTTTCACTTTAAAATCCAGGATGAAATATTATCCTATTAAAATAAGTCTGCAAACCAGGCTCATCTGAGGCATGTCCTCAGTGAACTGTGATGACATACATCATCAGTGACAGCAGATGAGATACATCAGGGAATGTTTTGTGTCCTGCCAGCACTATATAAAGTATTTTTTTGGGTATTTTTGGTGAAACAAATCATCATCAACAGGTGAGGAGAAGAGCTATACCTTTGCTCCTTCCCTGTGAGCAAGGGCTCTGGGAAGTGAAATCAGTGCCTTCCTCTAGCGAGCTACCCATACACCCTTGACAAGTTGCTTTCCTTCTCTTGCATCTGACTTCTTCAGCTGCAAAATAAAGATAACAACCTTTCTGTATTTCACAGAAACGTTTTGAAGTTTAAGAGAGTGAGAAGCTGAGATATCCTGATACCTGCACAATGGGCCCTTTGAGTGCATAGGCTAGACACTCCAGCAGCAGAACCTTTTCAGCCCTGTGAATTACCCTCGCTGTGCTGATAATAAAGCAGCCGACCTCTTTCATAGCAGGAGGGACAGCACTATCAAGAAATCTGTCATTCCTCTGCTGCTCTCAAAGCAGAGTATGGTCAGGCTGGGTTTGAAACTGAAACAACAGACAGCAGCAGCATCTAAACTGAAACACTGGAGGCTCCCTCTTGAGCACCAAGAACACACTTTTGTTTGAGAGTGACCAAGCACTAGTACAAGCTGCCCAGTGGGGCTGTGTAATCTCCATCCTCAGAGATAGTCAGAAGCCATCTGGACAAGCTCCTGTGCAACTGGCTTTAGGTGGCCCTGCTTGAGCAGGACATTTGGACCAGACGACCTCCACAGGTCCCTGCCAAGCTCAGCTATTCTGTGTGAGATAGGGCTGGGTGCTAGGTTGGACTGGATGATCTTGGAGGTCTCTTCCAACCTGGTTGATTCTATGATTCTATGATTCTGTGACGGATGCCAGGTTCAGAAAAGACTGCAGCAGAGTTCTAGTGCTCTTCATTTAGTACTGATGGATAAGTATCATAGGTTGGACTCAATGATCTTGAAGGTCTTTTCCAACCTGGTTAATTCTGTGATTCTGTGATAAGGCTCTTTTTTTTTGCTTTTCTTTTGGGCAAAAATCACATGGAGAGGTGCAGTGTGGTATTGGCTGGAGGATCCTGGGAGTTCTGATATCAGAAGTGGGATTTTAAAAGTTTGTTCTACATTTACTAAGAAGCAGATGTAAAGAAGTAAGAGATTTTATGACTCTTCTGCAATCCCTGTGTTCTAAAAGTGGATGAACATTTCATACCCTTAGGAACTGAACTACTGGTCTCATTATTGTTGCCAAGCTAATCACCATTCCCCTCTCTCTGTACAGAGATATTTTCAAGGAAAAAGAAAATATATTTTCTATAATCTAACTGATTTAAAATGTTGAAAAAAGGCTTTGCTTAGATTTAATTTCTCCCCCAGATTTTCTGTTGTCGATGCAGGTTCCACAATGCAATGCTTTGTGGTTGTAAATAATTAGTTATACATGTGCATGAAAAGGGGGGGGGGGGGGGGGGAAGGGAGAGAGCTCTCCCTGCTACTGAGTGTTGCACTTCATACAGCAAGGAATGAAATCAGGCTGAGAGTAAGTTTTAACAATTGCCAATAAAGTGACATTAACACCTAGCAGTAAGCTAAGTGTAAGTATTGCTGCTTGACAAAATGTTGGTACTCTTGAGCACATCCCACAGGAGAAAAGAGAAAAGTCATAGCTAAAGTGCAGACAGCAAAACCTCCACCTGGCTGATCAGTTTAAAGATAACATAGTGGAAAAATACAAAGAATCAACCAGAAGGCTGCGGTTTAGCAGCAGAAAGGCTCTGCCCTTGTTCTATAAGCTGATAAGGATACAGTCCTTCCTGGGAAGGCAGCAGTCAGCTTGTCCGAGGTGTCAGGGCACATTGGATGGTAAAGCTATTTTGATTGAGGGAATAAAATTAAGCAAGGACAATGCCTATGTGGAGGGGGTTGGATTTTTTTCCCCCTGTTTTAATACTATCATAGAATCATAGAAAGTTCTGGGATGGAAGGGACCTCCAAAGGTCATGTAGTCTGACTTCCCCCTGCAGTCAACAAGGGCATCCTCAACTAGACCTCCTGGTATGCTCAGGAGGTTTTGGTGTGCTCACGTAATATTTTGTTTTGCAGAAATGATTTGGTGATGCAGTGTACACACTGAACTGCTGTAATGTACACACTGAACTGCTGCAATGTGGCAGTTCCACAGCTCAGGCTGCCACAGTCCCTGGCCGCTCCTTTTTTCTCCCTGGCTCTTTCAGAGTGAGCTGAGTATGGGGACAGCTCAGACACCAGTGCTGTCTAGGGGCTGCTCTCTGCAGATGTGTGACTTGATGGAGTTAGATAATGGTGGGACTCCATGATCTTAAGACCTTTTCCAACCTAAATGATTCTAGGATTGGGTGATTCTGTGATGTGCTTTGCCCTGTGGTGCACATCTATCTCACTCCAGGGCAACCAAGACATGTAATGGATTCATAGGCTCAGAGATTGCACTGGGTTAGAAGGGACCCCCAAAAGGTCATCTTGTCCAATCAGTAGGGACACCTCCAACTAGATCAGGCTGCCCAGAGCCACAGCCAGTCTGATCTTGTATATCTCCAGGGACAGGGCCTCAACCACATCTCTGGAATGCCACAGGATGGTGCAAATCCCAGCTACTTATTTTAAAGACCTACAAAATATCTGCATTTGATGGGTTGCTTGGAATCCTCAATGTCAGTAAAAATACATAGCTGACCACAGGCACTTTGGGAAACCACATCAGGATGTGCAGCACACCATGACTCTGTCCCACCTGCTCTTGGATGATGAGCAAACAATCTGTGCACTGCATCTCAGCAGAAAGGCAGGAGGGCCAGACCTCACCCAGGTGACACTTCCAAATGTCCTTCACTAAGGTGTGCTGAGCAGCTTAACAGCAAGGAAGGGAATTTATTATTCCAGGTGTGTAGGAAGGGATTTCTCCAGATCATGGGGAAGGTGCTTTATGTCTTGCAACAGGGAAAAAGGCTGTGACACTGTGTCCCAGCATGGACAGTCTCACCAAAAGCACTGCACAGGCACGCTTTGAAGAAGGGTCTGGTGTGAGAGCACCAGTCAGAATCACCAGAATTATCTCATGGTTTAGTGGTTCAGGAAACTGAGCCCTACCAAAAACTAATGAACTTGAGTTCTTAAGTTGATTACATATTACAGAATCACAGAATTTCTTAGATTGGAAAAGACCTTCAAGATCATTGAGTCCAATCATTAGTTTCAGACTGAAAAGTCCTTGCCTAAACCAAATCCCTCAGTACAACATCTAATCACTATGAATCACTGTGGTTGGAAAGGACCATCAGGATCATCCAGTCCAAAGTGTTGCTGCCTTGCTCTGCAGAGAACAGGTTGCTTGATGCTAATTCTACCTATGGGCATGCACTGCAACCTCACAGCACAATTAGAAAGGTTTCCTTTTGTTGTGCAGAAATATCTGAAACAACCACTGTCAGACCAGATGCAAGGGCTGCTTGGACTGTAAATGGACAGAGAGATCCTACTTTGCTTCTTTTTAATCTGAGCATTTAGTGGAGAACAGATTGGCCTTGCATTTGGTGACTGACCAAGGGCCAGGCCTTCTGTCTTTGTAACACACCTAACTCATAACCATTCACCTAATACCTAGGTGTTACCTAGGGGATTTGGTCTGTGCACCTCTTGGTAACACCAATTGCTCTGTTGCAAGGTAAATCCTCTGTTTGTAGGGGTGAAAACAGCTTACTCACTGCCTTCAAAGCAGCCAAATGCAGTGATTTAATGAGGTGCATTCTTGACAAGCATTTTAAATCCAATAAAATAATACATGCTTATGTAGGTACATTTGTAACCCTTACATAAATGTATACTTATATAGGATTAAATTTATGCAGAGAAAGTATCAATTGTATAGGGCTAGAACATGGCTTCAAGGCTCAGCTCAAAGAGAGGGTGATGCAGAACAATCTGTCCCAGAGGGAGCACTCTGCTTCTTGGAAAAGCCTGGAAACCTTTCAATGCCTGAAACTCTCACTATATAGTGAAGAAGAGTAGAAGAACATAGAGAGAGGAAAATACCCACATACAAAAGGCAGACAGCCCATGCCTTACTATTATCTGTCCTCTTTCTTTTGCAACCCAGCAAAGAGAGCTTGTCCTCCCTCAGGAGGCACTAATGTCTCAACAAACATCCCCTGTAGTGCACGGGGAGAGAGCAAGAGTGGTGAGTATCATCTTTTGGCCATGGGTTCTTTGGTCAAAAGTTGGCCTTTGCAAGAATCCCTCAGAAACAGGAAGAAGCTATCTTCTTCCATTGGATTCTTTTCCTTTCCATCCTCTCCATTTGCATCTTCATGTAAGGATCAGGTAGACTTCAGCTTTCAGAGATTCTTATGTAGTCACAACCTTCTTAAAAAGGAGTGCTAAAACTTGGCTCCTCAGGTCAGGAGGGACAGGGATCTATTTGAAAAGGCCCAACAAAAGGCTAGACAATTAAGGGGCTGGAGCACCGCCCTATGAAGAGAGATTGAGAGACCTGGGGCATTTTGGTCCGATGAAGAATCATAGAATCATAGAATCAACCAGGTTGGAAGAGACCTCCAAGATCATCCAGGCCAACCTAGCACCCAGCCCTAGCCAGTCAGCTAGACCATGGCACTAAGTGCCTCATCCAGGCTTTTCTTCAACACCTCCAGGGATGGTGACTCCACCACCTCCCTGGGCAGCCCATTCCAATGCCAATCACTCTCTCTGGCAAGAACTCCCTCCTAACATCCAGCCTAGACCTCTCCTGGCACAACTTGAGACTGCATCCTCTTGTTCTATTGCTGATTGCCTGGGCAAGAGTCTTAGAGGAGATCTAATCTATATTTATAAATATCTGACAAGATATTTATAAATGACAAGAGGGAGGTGGCAAACTCTTCTCAGTTGTGCCCTGTGATAGGATGAGGAGCAATGGATATAAACTACAGCATGGGAAGTTCCACCTCAACATGAGGAAGAACTTCTTTACTGTAAGGATCAGGGAGCACTGGAACAGGCTCCTCAGAGAGGCGGTGGAGTCTCCTTTAGTACCTGTCTGGATGCATTCCTGTGTGACCTGCACTGGATTACAGTCTTGCTCTGGCAGGAGGGTTGGACTCGATGATCTCCGGAGGTCGCTTCCAACCCCTAACATCCTGCAATCATATGGCAAAAACCAGGTATGGGGGTGGCAGAAATTAGATAATAATCCACATTTCACTTGGACCCTTTTGGGGCCCTTAGTCAGCTATGTTTCTTCCACATCACATCCACATCCAGAGTGTTGCAGGAAGCAAGAGGGACAGCAAATTAAAGATGAGGACAGACTTCCTTCCTCACTTCCTTTTAGTTTGTTACTACGCTAGAGTGACTCATGCAAGAGCTAAAGCCCCAAATCCACACGTTTAGCTCTTTCAGTTATGCATAACAGATCCTTCCCCCCCCCCTTCTTCGCATGAAATCAGAGAACATTCTGAGATGCTTCTCAAAACCGAGATGAGATGATTACTCTGCTCCCTGTAAGGAGTTACTGCAAGTCAATTAAAAGAATCAGTTAAAAATAGCTTTCCCTTGATCAAGGAGAGATTTCTCTCCTTAGGGCTCACTGCTGCGTTCCGTAACCTTAGAAGGAAGCAGCATGATCAGCTAAACTGCCCCGGTTTACTTTCTGTCGTCTAATTCTGTAACACCCACGTGTGCTGCACGGGAACCTGCTCTGCTGGCTGCAGGGGACTCTTTCTCCCACGTTGTCCTGGGGCCTGCTGTAAATGGAGGTAAAGGAGCTGTATCTTCACTCAGGGGAAAACGAGCAAACGATTTGTTTAGACAAAAAGGCTTACGCTGCTTGAGGAGGAAAGTGAAAACGAGATCGCTTTGCAAAGAGGAGGGAGATAGCCCAGGGAAAGCAGGAGAGTGAGGCGAAAGTTATTGGTATGATCCAACATAATTACATGGAAACTTAGGGAGCTAGGGCCCTTGAGTGCACTCCTTGAGATACATCCCCAGAGAGGTGACCTGAAGGCTTCTCGGAATAGGAGCTCTGCATTCAGAATGGCTCCAGGGTGCATGGAGGGAGCAGCAATATAAGCCTGCAAGAGCTTCTGCATCATCAGACCCACTACCTGCTCCTGTAGACAGCCAGCTTCTACTACTCTGCTCATCAGTTTATAAAATCCACCTTATAGCCCTTCAGGCTGCTGGACCCTGCTACTGGATCTGGGATTTTGCAGGGATTGCATTGTGGATTCTTCACCCTGATTCCCTACACAACTGCTGCAGGCTCTCTCCTGCCATGCTACAGACAGGGAAGATACTCTTGGGCACAGAGTTCCATTTTGGGCTAAGTAATGACTCTGCCTGAAGCTGTAATGTGTATCTTGCCATAGGAAAAGTTGTCAGTGGATTAATTTGTTTCCCAGTGAAATCACAGAGTTTAGAGTGTTACTACCCTTTGGAGCTGTTAAAAATGAGAGGAGATGCTTCTTAATATTTGATTTGGTACTGGGTAAGGGGGGAAAAAAAGGCAAAAGAAAATGCCCCATTTCTGGATGACATTAATGCAGACATTCAGAAGTACATAATTTTGACTTTGCTGAGTATTGACCTGTATCCTCTTTAAACCATAGCAGTCTTTCATCAGATTTGTAGTTTAAAGTCAATTCATGATCCTGCAGTGCTCTGTGGGCTGGGGTCCTCCTTCACCGGACTGCTGAGATTAATGTTCAACTGACCTGAGGGAGACTGTTCCAATTCTGTTTTCCTAGCAAAGTATTTTTTTCCTGTGTCCAGGTATTCCCTTCTAGATTTGCAATTGAAGACTTCTGTCACAGCTTTTCAGCTCACCAGGAAATCTAGGAGCTCTCCTGCACAGTAGCTGTGCTGCTGCTGAGGCTTTGCAGAGAGGGAAGTTTGAAAGGTGCAAATTTCAGGGAGCCATGCAGCACCCAAAGGCTTTCTGATGGAGGTTGGAGCCCTTGAATGTTTTCTCTTAGAGTCTCAGGGATGAGAATCCTCTGTAGCTGAGCAAGTACTCTGAAATGAGCACATGAGAGGAGCTCACTACCCAGAGAAGCTGCCCTTCATGTTGTACTGTGATCATCTATACCTGCTCCTTCTGCAGTGCCTTGCTGGGCAATGCCTTGAATTTTCAGCTGCAGGGTTTTAGTGAACCTGTTTTTTGAGGCAAGTCCATCCTCCCTGTTCATGGTGTATGGCACTTGGTTTTGATTTTCTAAATGCAAGCCACTATAATAAACACACTTTATCCTTGTAATCATCTGTAGGCATTAATGACTAACATTAGAATCATAGAATCAACCAGGTTGGAAGAGACCTCCAAGATCACCCAGTCCAACCTAGCACCCAGCCCTATCCAGTCAACTAGACCTTGGCACTGAGTGCCTCATCCAGGCTTTTCCTGAGCACCTCCAGGGATGGTGACTCCACCAACTCCCTGGGCAGCTCATTCCAATGGCAAATCACTCTCTCTGGGAAGAATTTCTTATGTGATGACAAGCTAAGAATGTTTTTTTAAAGCAGCTTGCAGAACACCTGCTTATAAAGGGAAAGAAATGAATCAATACTACTTTCTTGGGTCCAGCCTAAGATCACTTCTTTAAGTTTAGTAAGAGCATTTGCTTTTTAAACACTGATGAACCATAGAATCATAGAATCAACCAGGTTGGAAGAAACCTCCAAGATCAGCCAGTCCAACCTAGCACCCAGCCCTGTACAATCAGCTAGACCACGGCACTGGTCCAGTCTTTGCTTGAACACTTTCAGGGACGGTGACTCCACCACCTCCCTGGGCAGCCCATTCCAATGCCAATCACTCTCTCTGCCAACAACTTCCTCCTAACATCAAGGCCTAGACCTCCCCCTGACACAACTTGAGACTGTGTCCCCTTCTTCTGTTGCTGGTTGCCTGGGAGAAGAGACCAACCCCACCTGGCTACAACCTCCCTTCAGGTAGTTGCAGCCAGCATTGAGTTCATACATTCACGCAATCAGATGAAACTTGGTCTCTGAAAGGTGGAGTTTGTGCCTGACAGAAAATCCATGAGTAAACAAAGTCTTTGCATTCTTGTAAATGCATCTTCAGCTGCTGTTTCTGTAAATCACAGAGCAAGGTGAGCCAGTTCAAGGGAATGAAGCCTTCTGATGCTAAATGCTATTTGAACAGAGGGCTTCTGTGGAAATAGCTACCATGTCTGTTGTCTGTTTCCCACAGTGTTCTGGGAACAGCAGATTGACTAAAATGCCTTTAAATTTTAAAGAGTAAGGTATTAAAATGAATAAAGCACTGCTGAATCCCAGTTGCCCTGCAGTAGAAGAAGAGCCAGACACAACTGATCTCTTCATATCTTTGATATGAGAGAAGACACAGTGAGCTCAGTAGGATTACTTTCTAAGGAGGGATGTGCAGAGATTAGCTCCATTTAGCCTAATAAAATGTTAAACCAAAATGTTTAGCATGTTAGGCTTGGTGGGAGTGAGGCTTTAAATATTTTTATCCTTTTGCTGTCTGGGATGTTTGCTGAACAACACAGAACTCACCTCCTTAAATTAATGGGGTGCTCTCCATTTCAGGATCTGACTCTGTACAGAGTGCAGTAAATCCACTCAACATCTCTTCAATTAAGATGGCTCTTCAGTTACAACTGGAATTCTTCTAGTGATTTTTCATTCTGGTCAGTGTTTTTATAGCCTGGTGCTGGCAGATAGAATGACTCAGAAAAGTTCATGACATTTTGGCCTGGTTTTGGCTGGCTTGGAGATAATTCTTCTGTTTAGTAGCTAGAACAGTGCTGCACTTTGGATTCAGGGTGGGAAATGGTATGAGAGGAATGTTGATAACAGGCTGATGATTTTAGTTATTACTAAGAAATCCAAGACTTCTCAACTTCCCATGGCATAGAATTATAGAATGGTCTGTGTTGGGAGGATCCTCCTCCTAAGGTCATCTAGTCCAACCGCCTCTGCACTAAGCAGGGGCATTCTCAGCTAGATCAGGCTATCTTACTAGTGTGCATGTGCAAAAGAAGCTGGGGAGGAGCACAGCCAGAATGATGGACCCAGACTGACCAATGGATTATTGCCTATCACACATCATGCTCAGCGTAGAGATGAGAGTTGGCCAGGAAGCTCCCTCTCTGTGATGGTTTGGAAATCACCCAGACCAGACTCAGCCAACTCTGGAAATTGAATGAAGCTTATTGTTTACAGCTAGCATAATATACAAGCAGGTATTTACAGTATATACAGTTATATACAGAAATATACAAGGTAAAAGGTAATACAGAAACACAACAGCCCTCCCAGAAACCTGAGTCCCCAGGAGGGGCTCCCAACTGCCCCTTCTCCTTCCCCCTACCCTTCCAAATTTTACCCCAGTCCCAAGGAAGAGTGGAGGTTCAGCCAGGGGGTTGGGAAGCAAAGTGGATTAGTCAAAGAAACGGCAGAGGGGGGTGAACTTAGAGATGCAGCTCAGCCAGCTCCCCAGCAGAAGTGCTGATTGTGTCATCTATGTTTTCATTTCTTGTTCTTATACATCTCAGCAGGCCTATGAGGGAAGCAGACATCACCATTGTTCTCCTTGCACAGCCTGTGATCTAGTTCTTCTCACCAAAACATTCTAGCTGGCTTCAAACACGCACACTCTCTTCCAGCAAAGCAGTTCCAGGATTGTCTTTCCTCCAGGATCATTTGCCAGGAGTGGGTTGGGCACTGGTCAGTGGGTGGGGAGCACCAATGAGAGCATTGTGCATCTCTCATTTGTATAGTCTATGATTGCTATTTATTATCATCATTCTTTTAGTTTCTGTCAATTACTAAACTGGCTTTATTTCCACCTGCAAGTCTCCTTACCTCTACCCCTCCAGTTCTCTCTCCTAGCCCCAAGGGCAGGGTGGAGGATGAGCAAATGTGTTTGACTGCCAGCTGGATCCAATTCATGACAGCATTTTCTTATAAAATATCCTTTTTTTTTGGGTGCTTGTTAATGTTTTGGTGCTTGGGAGTTTAATAGAAACATTTTCACAGGGAATCTTACCCTTCATAAACCCAAATCTTTGCAGGTTTGGGTTTCATTTTATCATGCAGACATTAAATATTTGGAAATCTAAGAAAGATATAAATCAAGAGGCATTTAAGTAGTTTAAGTATTTATTTCTCCACACCCAAAGAAGCGAGGGAGATGCTCCCTCATTCAGACCTGCTTTTGAGTACGTCCAACTGGAGCCACTTCCATCGTGAAGATGACCTCCTGCACAGCAGGTGCTCATGCTTGCCTGCAGGCCCTAGGAGCAGAAAGGTGTATGGAGGTGATGGGTCAGCCCCCAGGCATAGGTTCACTGGTCATTCCTATCCCCAAACAGCTAGGATGTGTGCACTGCCAAGAGACCTCCTTTTAAGCCAGTCGTTTAGCCACAGTGAGGCTTTGCATGAGGGAAAGCTCAGGTCCCACTCAGAGCCATGCTGCAGGCAGCAGTGCTGGTACACTCTGCATCCTTCTAGAAATTTCTGCAGCCTTGTCAGATACCTTGAGTGCAAGTAACTAATGCAACAACTTGCAAGTGTAGCTTTGCCTTGAGAATAATCGCTGGGTATAGAGTTGAAAAGGTTGGTTTCTTTATCCTGTGTAGCCATCACAATACATGGTTTATCTGTGGAATATTCATTGCTGAGGGTAAATCAGTTCACCTAGAATGTAACTACACATGCATGCATATCCACAGATAGGTGCTAGCTCTATGCTTACCACTGAGCAGCAGCAGAGGAAGCCTCATGGCCCATTCCAGCAGTCAATTTGATGCAGAGCTGCCCAGAGAGGCAGCTGGCGATGTTACACAGCACCAGGCAGAGCTGTGACATTTCAAAGAGATTCAACAGACACCAAGACATGTCTGACATCGTAGCCTATACCTTACCCAGCATTTACCCCCTTCAGGAGCTAAAAGCAGAGAGATTTGCCACATCAGTTAATACTTCAAGTAAGACATACCCCTAAAGCTGGGACAATTCCTTCTGAGCTACGTCATTGCAGGTCTAATTATCTGCCATTGTCATTCTCCTCACTTTTCTCCAGGTAGAAAAGAAATAAATAAATAACCTTGTAGACCCCTGGAATAGTGAGTGATGTCTTTGCTTTTAATGACTACATTTTTCCAACTCAGTGGAAGAAAATCTGCTGTGTTCTAGTCTCTCTGGCTCATTAACTCCAGAGATCTGATAATGGTTTTAATGCAAAAGAATAATGTTAGGTTTTAAATGGGAACAAAATAAAACATGTGCAGGAATAAATTAACCTGTTGCATCCCCCCCCCCAGTGATTACTTGCACAGATTTGAAGTTTGCACAGCCAGGTGCCTTACAAAGAGGCACAGAAACTCTGAGTGTTGAGAAGGAATGGGCAGGGCAATTCTGTCCCTGCAGATGGAACCTGTGTTAGGTGTCTTCTGATCTTGTTTCTTGTAGTGTCTTCAAATCCAGAGGAGTGCACAGTAGCTGCTGGGGGTTCAACAGGGCCCAGCAAGACACAAAGCACATCAGCTGCTTGGAGTACCAAAGGCAAAGGCAGGCAGCACTAAGACTTCTCATCAAGTGGAACAGCCACTGCTGTTATTTCCATTGCAACTTTTAAAGCAACTGCTAGTCAAGAAATCATCTGTTCTAATGTATGCTTTTAGCTCCATTTTGGGTGCAAACACGTGGTAGAAGAACAATCTCCTGGCTGAAAGTTGATAGTAGCACATTAGCCCTTAAACATGATGGAAGTTGAGAATCCACAAACTCCATCTGTGATCCTATGATTGCTATTATTATCATCATTCTTTTATTTTGTGTCTCACATCTTCAAAATAAACTTTGGAGAAGGTGTAACAACAAGGGGAGTGGATTAAGGAGGCTGATGGAAGGTGCCAGGAGGTAAGAAAGAAGGAGAACACTCCGGGATTTCACAGAAGGAGCTTGGCGGTTTGAATTGCAGCCACAACAACTAAGAAGTCAGGATGCAATGGGCACAAAGCGAGACACAAAAGGATCCATCTGAACACCAGAAAACACTCCTTTACTGTGGGGGAGACCATGCACTGGCACTGGTTACCCAGAGAAGTTCTAGAGCCTTCATCCTTGGAGATATTCAAAAGCTTTCAGGACATGTCCCTGGGAAACTTGCTTTTGGTAGCCTTGCTTGAGCAGTGAGGTTGAAACAGATGACCTCCAAAGGCCCCTCACAACCTCAAACGTTCTGTGAGATGTAGCCATCAGAAAAGCTAGGAAAGCCCTAATGTACCAATTGCCAGGTAGCACTACCTCATAGCTATGCATTTGCAATGCACATGAGGACCTCTGTCTGTGACCTTCAAGTGTGACCTCAGCCAAAGTGTAATTATAGGGAGCAGCAGAACCTCAAAATTGGGAAGTTACATGCTGTGTGGAGAAAGTAGGATTTAAGAGGAACTGCCTAGCTATGCAAAGACTGGAAAAGGATCTTCTGGATCCTCAGAAAAAAACCCACCTCGTGTCTGGGAAATCAGTAGCCAATTAAGGTTTAATCCAAAATGCAATTCCTACTAAAGGCTGGGGAAACAAATTCACCTCTACTGTGGAGGCTTGGCAAAACTGTCAGCTCTGCATTAAAAGCAATGCTGTCCAAAGGCCTTTGAAACATTTCTGATACAACCTTTCAGTCATAGTGAGCAGGAAAAAGAGACAAGGCCTGAAACTTGTGTTTGAGAGAAGAGTAATTCCCCAAAAGTCTCAGAGAGGACCAAACAACCCTGGTAATCTGTTCATCTACTCTCCATCCCTGGCAAGGTCTCAGCATTCCTCACAGTGCAATGAGTTCCTGGGTGATATGTGGGCAGCAGCAGAACATTTTCCACTCCTAGGGAAAGGAACAAGGCTACTGCATTTATGTGCTTTCTTCAGACCTGAAGAGCACTGAGGACTTTAGAGGGCATTTTGCCAGAGATCTTCCAGAAAAAGAGACAGCTGGAGGGGTGGACTTTTTCCATCAATGAAACCATATGAAATGTTCCATCATACTGAATGCCCTGTTTGGCAGTGGGAGGTTGAGTTACTCTGTAAATCAAGGAAGTTGCTGGTCTCTGGTGTGAGGAGACGTGCAAGCATTGGAAAGGTCTTTGTAGTGGAGGCTAACTGTGGAGCTAGTCCTCTGCTGGCACCAGAAAACAGGCTGGATTCATGAGAGCACAAGGAAGAGGGAGAAAGACAGCAGCTGCTGAGTTTGCCAGCTGGAGTCTCAGGAAGACAGAGCACACATCTGTGTTTCTGAATGCTTGTCCTCTTTGCAGGCTTTGTCCTCAAAGATTTCCATTAGCTCCAAACTGTACCAAGAGACTGAGGGATCTCCAAGTAACCCAGTCTGCAGTGGGCAACTTTGTGCCTACATCTCTTTAAAGGCAGCAATCTGAGCTAGCTTTAGAGACTGTGCACTCCTCTCTGCCGGTGCAATTGCATCTTTAACCCTTATGAACACATCTGAGGCCTCCATCACTGCAGTCTAATCCCTTGTGATACTAACTAAACCCTTGTGTGGGGAAAAGTGGCTCGTTTTAGGAGCACCCTAGTCCACTAGCCTCATTCTCAGACCTCTGCATTCAAAGAGGTAGGAATTCCAGGTGTCTCCCTTGGTGAAATACTCTGCTCTGCAGCAGGACACTGACATGGTGACAAAGCAGATGATAACTGTGGAAAGGCAAAAAGATGCCATGACATGTGATGCCTCTACCCCCTATCTGCAAGAACAGGAGCACCAGCACTTGCAGAGGTATCTGATTCTTCATCAGATAGAAGCACAAGGTCTGAAACGTGTCACCAGTTTTGAGTCAAAACAGACTAGCTTTTAGAATTCAGACCTGTACCATGCCTGGTATGGGCTACATTAAGTTTGCTGCTGGTCTTAAGTAGCTGAACAGTGCACAGCCAGGAGACAATGGGCAGCAGCATAAACATAGGCTCTGCTGGTCAGCAGCATAAACGTAGGCTCTGCCTCCTCCCTGACTTGAAGTTGGTTCAGAAGCCAGCTGACTGCTTGGACCTCACATGGAAGGAAGCCACAAACCACAAGGACAAGGCACAGCTTCTTTGGCATTTACTCAAAGTTTGTAGAAGAGGAAAAGCTAGATTTAAAGTGATGCCTCCCTCTGCCCCGGGTTAGGGTGGATCCCTCCCCCAGCAGAATAAACTCCCCACAACATGGATTGTTTTTGGAAACTCAGGGGAAAATTAAATGGTATTTCTTATAGCTTAAATACAACAGTATAAGCAGCAGTAAGTTACTACAGATATATAATAACCTTAAGGAAGATGGGGAAGGGCTCAAGCGGCAGTGAAGCAGCAAAGCAGCAGCAGCTAAAGCAGCAGTGGGGGAAGATAGCAGCAGGCACAGCAGAAGCAGCAGAAGCCAGCAAGAGGAAGGTCCAAGCTGTGCTTCTAGACATAAAGCTCTTGATGCTCCAATGAAATCATATTAACTTATCCATTGTTGCCATTCTATGGCCTGTCCCTGGAATGTTCACCTCTCCCCTATGTCTGAGCTAGAAGTCTAGCCTAAATGGCCACAGCCTCCAAGGATCCTTGGAGCATTGGAGGCTTCTGAGTACAGATAGAGCAGAGCTGCTACCATCAAATCCAGCTCTTTCTAGTCACCTGAAATGAAGGGCGCAGTTGAACCAATCCTCCTAAGGTCCATCCTGTGCAGAGCCACACACCCATCCTAGCTGGGAAGTTAATCTGAGGCTCTGATGCCCCAGGTGCTTGCTGCTTTACTATTGCTCTGGCCCTGAAAAGCCATGCAATGGCACTTCTCACCTGCCTTCAGAGGCATCAGCACCCACACGTGAAATGTGCTGTCAAATGCAAACCCAGGACTGTGAAAGTGACTAATGGCTCTATGCATCTGGTTTTGAACAGCTATCCTCTGCTGATCAGAGGAACTTTGTTTCTGTGAAAACAAGAGGAGCAGAAACAAAAGTATGAATTTTTATGTTTAATATATAGAAACTATAATTAGGAGATTAAAGCACTCATTAAGCAAGCTTTGAGATTGCTAAAGGCTAAATGTTTTTGAGTCTCACTGAAGACAAAGAAAGAACAAACATCCAACTTCTGTTTAAGAACAGATATCTTCTTAGGCAGTTGGTTAACTAGATTTGAGCAAGAAGGGAAAAGGTTCTCTCAGTCAGAGGAGAAACAAGAGGAGCAGCAACAAAAGTATGAATTTTTATGTTTAGTATATAGAAACTATAATGAGATTAAAGCACTCATTAAGCAAGCTTTGAGATTGCTCAAGGCTAAGTGTTTTTGAGTCTCACTGAAGGCAAAGAAAGAACAAACATCCAACTTCTGCTTAAGAACAGACATCTTCTTTGGCAGTTGGATAACCAGATTTGAGGAAGAAGGGAAAAGGTCCTCTCAGTCAGAGGAGAAACAAGAGGAGCAGCAACAACAAAGTATGAATTTTTGTATTTAATATATAGAAAGTATAAAGAGAAGATTAAAGCACTCATTAAGCAAGCTTTAAGATTGCTAAAGGCTGAGTGGTTCTGAGTCTCATTGAAGACAAAGAAAGAACAAACATCCAACTTCAGCTTAAGAACAGACATCTTAAGCACTTGGATAGCTAGATTGGAGCCAGAAGGGAAAAAGGTCCTTTCAGTCAGGTTGCTGGAGGAAGCTCACTCGTGCAGAGCTTTCTTGCTTCTGCTGGATTATTTTTCTGCTAAAAGAAGCATATGGAGAGGATAGGATGACAAAAACCTGCTTTATCACTTTACCAAAAAAAAAAAAGAGAGAGAAATGCTTGCTGTGCTCTGGAAAGTGGGGTGGCTGGGTGGTGAGTGAAGGACAAAGGGAGCTTCTGAAAGGCTTATTTTCCCAGTCAGCATGTGGCAGACCTTGCTAGAGGCTCCTCTTCTTTTCAGCTTACCGTGGCAAAGTAAACAATCATTCAGCACCTTCTGAACACCCTTGCAAAGTAGCAGCCATAGTGACCAGAGATGGAGGAAACCATGAGTTATTTATGAGACAGCTCTGTAAGGACCTCTCTTTTGCTAGCACGAGGTATCTCCACATTAGATGCATCCTAGAGAACGCTAGGCAGGCATTACATTAGAAAGAGGATGAATTTGGTACAATACAGCTTGCTCAAACTGCATGCCAGTAGGCAATCCGTGCCTCTCTGAGAGATGCCTTCTCTGTTACAGAGGATTAGTGTGAGATGTGCCTTCTTCACATACTCCAGGTTTTGGGAAAGAGTGGTGTTGTCAAGCAGCATGCTGAGACACAAAGCAGCGCTCGTTCACATCAGACACAGCTGAATGGTGGAATTCTGCCACAGCATGCTGGGGAGACCAAAAGACCAACACACTGGTGGCTGGAGAATTAATCTGCTGTAATCCAGATTTAACTTTCTACTCCAGAAATCTCTCAATAGCTTTTTTTATTTCCTCTGGAAATGGATAAATTACGACAGGGAAGGAGAATATGCAAAGGAGCTAGGAAGATAAGCAAAGAGAATCATGAGTCAGTCATGCCTATTTCTTACACATATTCCTCAAGCTTTGCCTTACTAGGTGCTGCTGGAGCAGCTGTGAAATCTTTTGATTCAAGGCACTAAGTCCAGTCTTCGCTTTGGATGTTCTCATTGGAGACACATATGATGAACTGAAATCTGTGCACGAGATGCAAACTGCCTTGAGTGTTTCACATGTGGTCAACTCACATCCAGACAGTGCTAAGAGCAGAAACTGTGCACACAATTCATAGGCATCACTACTTAGTGCTGATAGCCATCCGTGATGGCCACATACCTACTCTTAAAGACAACTACTCCCTTTGTAGATAGTATGTAAGCAAATGCTGGCAGTCATATGTGACTGCCACATACTTACTCTTCAAGACCAATACCTACCTTTGGAGATAGTATGTTAACAAGCTTACCCTTCATTTGAGCAGCTCCATCATTACATGGCTGGTTAAGGCTTAGAATAGGTGGGAGGACATTTTAGGTCTTTGCTGTTCAAGCTAGAAAATTTCATTACAAAGGTTTGTTAATGACATAAGCTCCAGGGGAAGCTTATCAAAGTTCAGTTTGACAACCACAGTCACCTAGTCAGCCTTTGCTACAATCTGGCTTGACCCCAAAAATGAGACGAGTCACAGACCCATTCATGGCCTACCTGCTGAATTAATTCCCCCTTAAAATGCCCCAAAGAAAGTGAAATTGCATACAGGGCAGTCAGCAGGTTTAGTGTTTGTGCTGTCTTAACTGAAGCTAAACAGTTCTGCCTGCGAGAGATCAGCTGACAGATCCAGTTCTGCACAGCTCACAGTCTGGGGAGGCACAGATTGAGCTGACTGCAGAGCATGCACAAGCATTATCCGCTGCGAAGCCATTTGCCCAACAGCTGCCTTTTCAAGAGGAAGAAGATGCAAAGCTTGTTCCGCTTTACAGTTGATGGAGGAAACAAGAAATCCCTTCTGGTGTTTGGGTGGAAGCCAGATATGAATGAATGGAAATAGAGCTCTCCCTTTTTCTCCCACTGATGAAGGATGTGTGTCTTCTTCCCCGAACTGGTGCAGGGAACAGGCTGCTGTCAGCTGTTTGCAAATCAACACAGAGTTTTGAAGGAAGCTACCATTCACTGGTGCAAGCAGCACACTAAAATCCCATCAGAAACACAAAACCCGGGGAATCTTCCCTCAAAAAACTCCCCCAGCTTTAAGAAAATAACTTGGGGGACAGATGAACCATTCCTCTAATGAATGGTTCAAATTGTTCAAATCACAGGGGAATAAGAGTGAGAGGGCAAATAAATAAAGCCATTTCCAGCATTTCAGAACTCCCATTTTGCTAATTGCGAATGTTTCGAGTTCTGTACTAAATTTAGGAGCTCTGCCTGAAATCTTGGCTCTATTGAAGCTAATGGGAGTCTCTGTCAATTCGAGGAGGTTCTAAATTTAGCTAAATGAATTTTCTCCTCAGTAGTTTGGTCCCTTCTTATGCTTTTGCTGACACTAGCCAAAATTACACTTCTTTGTATTCATAGAATCAACCAGGTTGGAAGAGACCTCCAAGATCAGCCAGTCCAACCTAGCACCCAGCCCTGTCCAATCAACTAGACTACGGCACTAAGTGCCTCATTCAGGCTTTGCTTCAACACCTCCAGGGATGGTGACTCCACCACCTCCCTGGGCAGCCCATTCCAATGCCAATCACTCTCTCTGGCAAGAACTTCCTCCTAACATCCAGCCTAGATGGCACAACTTGAGACTGTGTCCCCTTCTTCTGTTGCTGCTTGCCTGGGAGAAGAGACCAACCCCACCTGGCTACAGCCTCCCTTCAGGTAGTTGTAGACAGCAATGAGGTCATGCATTCATGCAATTAGATGCAATTTGGTCTCCAAAAGGTGGAGTTTGTGCCTGACAGAAAATCCATGAGTCACCCCTGAGCCTCCTCTGCTGCAGGCTGCACACCCCCAGCTCCCTCAGCCTCTCCTCACAGGGCTGTGCTCCAGGCCTCTCGCCAGCTTTGTTGCCCTTCCCTAGACATGTTCCAGTATCTCAACATCTCAGCCAGTGCTTGGTTATTGTACATCAAATGTTTGTTTGAGCCAATATTGAATGATTCTTTCCCACATCCCAGCTTGTTTTCAGCAATCTGAGAGAGACCTTTGCAGTCTGACAATTCTGAGGTGCTGCTGCCAAACTGGCTGAGTACATTCAGTACTGAATACGTGAAAGTCTCAGTCACAAAGGACTTCAGAGCTTTCAAAACAGTGATCTGTAAATTGCTTACAAAAGTGTCTAGCTTTGACTGACCTGTAGTGAGGTGATTTTTCTGCTGGGAACCAGTTCTGTCAAAGTTTCCCAATCCAGTTTTATGCACACTAGGCTCCTCTCTTCTTGTGCAATGGGAGGCTTTGGGAGACAGAAGAAGTTTGGTGAGTGGTTCACTTTGCATCTCCTCCTGAATTAGGGCTCAATGAAAACTAGAAGTTATGTCACAAGCTGCCAAATGTGAAAATATTATGATTATTAGAATTAAGATTATTAGAACTATTAGAATTTTCACTAAGTGAAGCTAGGACTAATTCAGGTAAGAGAAAGCAAAGACTGGAGGATGTCCCCAAATAACCTGCACCAAAATAGACTAGCAAGAGACAGCTGTAATGACCAAACTGTAATATTTTATGATGCAGAGGCAGGGAACCAGACACTGGGAAGACAGATTCAAGGGAATTGTGTTAATCTTCATAAAATATGATTTGGTAACAGTAAAATGCAATACAAACTGGCAACATTTTAACTCCAGGAGTGCTAGTGTTGACAAACCACATTTCCAGTCCAACCTGTGAGAAAAGGAAAAAGCAAAAAGGGATTTATCTGTATTTTGAAAGCTGCAGGGAATGCTGAGGTTTATCTGCGCCATACAAGAAGAATGGTGCAGAAGCTCTCAGATTAGCTCTAAACGAGGCAGTGAAACAGTTTACCTCCTTTTGGAAGTAAATCAACTAATCACAGAATGTTAGGGGCTGCAAGGGGCCTCCAGAGATCATCCAGTCCAACCTCCCTGCCAAAGCAGGATCACCTGGGGCAGGTCACACATCCAGGCATGTCTTGAAAGTCTCCAGAAAAGGAGACCCCATAACCTCTCTGGGCAGCCTGCTCCAGTACTCTCTCACCCTGATCATAAAGGAATGTTTCCTCACGTTGAGGTGGAACCTCCTGTATTCCAGTTGTACCCTTTATTCCTTGTCCACCAAAAGCAGCCTGGCACCTTCAGCTTGACACCCATGCCTCAGATATTTCTAGACATTGATAAGATCCATTCCCATCCTTCTCTTTTCCAGACAAAACAGCCTCGAGTCTCTCAGTCTTTCTTCATAGCAGAGATGCTCAGATCCCTTAATCACCCTCATATCTCTCTGTTGGACTTTCTCCAGCAGCTGTCTGCCTTGAATTGAGGAACCTAGAACTGGATGCAGTATTGCAGGTGTGGTCTCAGCAGGGCAGAGTGGAGGGAGAGAAGAATCTCCCTAGACCTGCCGCCTAGACATTTTTCCTGATTAATGCCACAAATGCATCCATAACACTGCTGGCATTCAGTCTGGTATCTTTTCAATTTGTTTCTGGCTGTAGGATTTCCTTTCTGTCTTCTGCTGTCACTGTAATGGCTGAGTGCCTTACCAACAGTATCACATCTATTCAGAGCACTGCAGTGCCTTACCAACAGTATCACATCTATTCAGAGTGCTCAAGGTATAAAAGGCAAAATCTTCTACCTTTTGGTGGATTGCTGGATGTCCTTTGAGTAGCTTTAGGATGAGACACTTAGGAACCTCTTCTGGGTGATGCTTCTGGACTTGTGTGTTAATGATTGCTGCAAGAAAATGTGTAAAAGTAACGCTGCAAATTCGCAAAGCTGGCAGACAGAGCACACCAATACACTCAAGCATCCCCACAGGGATGAGTGCTGGGTTTTCAGGCGGGGCTATCTTCAGGGTAGCTCCAGGTGCAGGAGGTGTGGGGGAGGCAGATTGCTGCTCTAGGTATGTGCACATAGTCACTGGCTTCAGTGGGAGTTGTATGGATGTGAGCTCTTAAATCAATTGCCTATGTGAATGACCTGCAGGCTGCTCCTGATGCCAAGTGGAAGGGAAGATGCAGTCTCCAGGCTTCAAACTCTATTTTCACACAGTACATGTTTATGGATAATACTGGAAATACTTAACTCTTGGCTCAGGAAACACCCGAGTCCCAAATTTCAGAAAGCTGGAGAGATCTTGGAGGACATATGACACTTCCCTGTCTCTTCTGTATACTCTTCTCAGCATTGCTTAGCCTTAGAGAAGGATGCTGGGCTACACAGATCTGCATTGTGATTCAAATTTGGATAATGCCTGTAGATTCCTTGTCCAAATACAGGGTGGAGCAACCCAGAACCTGGTGACCTGGGTTTTGTCAGATTTCCTCTAGCTAGTGTTTGGATCAGAGTCTATACTAATATAATCCGAGTGCCTTTTACAGATGGGTAATAAAGGTGAAAGATGTTAAAGAATTAGAAGTCATCTAGGAGTGATCCAAGCTCCCTACTGTCTATGACTGTCATACCTTGACCTCTGGCACCACCCCTGAGGAGATCCGGTTGCTATAACACATTGGTCTAGTCTGGCTGTCCCACTTGCCTCTACTCATTGACTTCATAAGAGTGAAGATTAATTGTTTATCATTCTCATGAACTTGGAACCTCTTAAATCTGTGAGCTGAATAAAGCTCTGTCAGTATTCTAGCCAGCAGTTTTACCCAAAGATATTTGACTACACTATCTGTGTAGTCAAATTTGGTTCATCTTCCTTCCTACTTACCCATCATACTAAGCAATCAGGAGAGCTGATCTCAAGATCTTGCCTTGTCTGCTTTAAACATCTTCACCCCATACATGTCACAGCAGAGAGAGTGCAAGAGCTACAGTGAAGGTCAAAGGCATTTAAGAGTTCTAGGAGTGCCTTGCAAAGAGGAGCTGGTAAGAACTCAAGGAGACATGGAGGCTCTTGCAGATTCAGGGTATTGACTTATCAATTGGTGCACTGTGCAATAGGGATTTTCCTGCTCCAAGTTTTGTCGAGAACTGGCAAATCCCTGCAAAGCCAATTTTACCTTACCCCTGCTCATATTGACGTAACAAAGTCCACTGAGATGCTCTGTGGGTCTTTGCATTGAGTAGTAACTTCATTTCACAGAGAAGTTTGATGGATGTAGCCCCAGATCTCACCCAGATAAGAACCTTTAAAGACATAAATTGTTGGTTGGCATTCAAACCTTAAGGCTTTTTTCTATGCCTCATTAAAAAAGATGGATGTGATTCAAAAACTCCGGGTGGCGAACGCATTAGACCAGCTAACACTGAGCTAGTTGAGCTTTTTAGATGCACAATTTATTTACTCACAAATAGTCTCTGAAATTGGCTTAAATTCCTGTGTAGATTCAGCTACACAAAGTAAGCTAAACTTAAGATGCATTTAAAGCCTGTTTGTTAAAGCATCCTCCCGACACACAGGCTCAGCAAATCATTCTGAAACTAAAGTTCATCAGACACAAAATGAAGGAATTGTAAATTTGTATTTCTGTGTGTCAGAAAACATAAACCACCCACAAATATTCTCTGGAGGTTCCTTCCCACCCTTAATATTATATGATTCTATAATCTATTTTTTTGGGGATTTTTTGCCATGAGAGGAAAAAGTTTTTTGTGTGCCATTAATGAAGTTAACACTCTCTGTTGTGGGCATTAATACTTTCTCTGAAACCACTGCTATTTATAAAACTCAGTTCAACCTCCTAAGCAATATTTAGGGAAGCTACCCAAAAAATCCTACCGAATTTGGTGGGAAAACAGCTTCACCAGGGCAGATATAATCTTATTTAATGGAGCTGCTGCAATATGCTGTAAAATGCCTAGGTCTTAGCTCTCCAAGCATCTGAAAAGAGACCTTTAAAATCTGCTGTGCTTTGGTTTTGGAGTTTCCATGCAGGTTTTATCACGTTGTTAACTTAGCAGGAATCACCGTGAACACTGCTTTTAAAAACTGAGCAAAAGGAGCCCTTCCAAAACGAGCAGAGCACCAATCCCAGCAGCAGCAAGTGTCCACTAGAACCTGAATCACAATGAGTGTCTGCACCCTTTGTCACTGGCAAGAGGCAAACCCATTTCGGCACCATGCAGGCTGTGTGACATCCAGCCCAGTGACAGCCAGAACTGCCAGGAACAGTGTGGCTGCTTTCTTTCAACCTCCTGAACAATGCCTCTCCTGAGTGCCTAGGGAGCCCCATGACTACACAGGGAGTCCCACTGGTGCGTGGCCATGCATTCCAGTTCATGCCAAACACTCCTATAGCTGTAGAGGGCAGCCTGAATCCAGCTCCCACTTTTCTTCATTGCATAAACAAACTTAATTTGGCAATGCTGAATAACAGATACTCTGCCCTTGAATTCAAGATACCACATGGATGCATAAGGCTTCAGTACACTTGAGCAAAGCCCCTAATTTGCCTCTGCTAGAGGCCCTGGAGTAACTGTGGATCCCACAGGTAAGTGGATCACTGATGCTAAGTTAGTCCTGTCCTTCTGGCTTGGGTCTTTCTGTTGAAACTGCCAACAAAAGAACTAATTGTAAAGCCAGATATTTCTGTGCTCAGACCATCTCCATCAGGAAGGAAATGAGAAGCATTTAGCACTGCTCTCTGGACAGCTTTTACAAGACAGAATCATCTGATTGTGGCCAATCTGGGCCAGGTTTGGTTCACTTACTGTAGAAAGAAAGCATTCAAAGACTTCAGTACCAGGCTCAGACTGCTTAAAAACCAGGTCCATTTTACAACAGCAGGATTGTCTGGAGCTTTGTGAAAGTGCAGAGGAAGAAAGGCAGAGGAAGAAAGCAGAGGCCACATGCACAAAGAAATACAGGAGGGACATAAGATATTGTTTAAAAGCAAACAAACAAGAACAACAAATCAACAAACAACAAAAGAACCAAACCAGAATTCTCTTTATTGTTCTATAGTCTCAATACCTCTTACTTATTGACTAAAACTGACAAGGCAATGAAGAATTGTTCCTCATGAGGAGAGAAATGCAGGAACAGAAGCAGTCATACATATTTCCTCTTGCCTTATCTTCCAGTTTAATATTTGATTTACCATACTGTATGATATCTGTTGCTCATATACTGTACATATCATCATAGTATCAGGATCAACAAGGGCATGAGCCAATTTGATTTGCCAGCTGTCCTCCTGCTGGGCTAGGACCTAGAACAAGCAGGCTTTGCTCACCAGGTCCAAGTGCACAGTCCTTGTTTTCTATAAGCTTCACTTTCCCCTAAATCCTATCAGTTCAGCTGGGCAGCAGTTTTCTGAGAGAGAGAATTAAATAGTCTCATGCAGACATGTTAAACTCTACTTGTAACCTCAGGATTTCAGGCTGGAAGTCTTAAAATTATCTAAACTTGAAAGACAGAGGAAACCCTTTGCTTTGACCTTCACTCAAAAGAACTCATCGTGCTGCAGGCAGATCAACTCACCTTGTTTTGGTAAGTTAGCAGGTTAGAAAGTGAGACCCACATATTTAATATCCAAAGAGCTCTTTGAGGAAGATTAATGAGGTTAGTAAAGAACAATAGCTCAAAATAATTCCCTCCTTTGCATTCCTGATTTGGAACAAACCTCCCAGCCTTGCACATAGCACTCAGGGACCAGATCAAAGATTTCCCTATAAAACCAAACCAAAACAACAACAAACAAAAAACCCCCAAAACACTAACCAACCAAATAACCCCTCCCCCCCAAAAAAAAAAACAAAACCCAAAAACCAATCCATTAATACCCTCCAAATAAAAGGCAAACAAACAAACCATACCCAAGCAAATAAAACCCCTAAGAAGAAGAGGCACTAATTTACTGGGAAGAGAAAAAAATATAGCTTTGTCCCCTGCACTCCCTTGCATGAAGTGCCTCTCCCATACCCTTCCCACATGCCATGCTCCTGGTGATGATGCTGACGTGAACTTTGGATTTTACTCCACACCTGCCATGTCTGCTACTGATCTGTAAATATTTCAGCTGTTTTTCCCTATGAAAAGGGACACACAGAATGCAGACACATCAGTTTCCTGCACATAAGCCTTGAAAAGTACTTTTTCCAGAGGTGCAGCATGAAACTTTGTGTTAGAGAGTGAGACAGGAGTCAGTCTTAGCTATGAAGATTAAAAGCAATCAGAGTTATCTTTTCCAGCAGCTTCTGGACCCCCAAAATTTTGCATCAAGAAGGGTCACGGATAAAGTGGTACTCAGCTTCCCTGTCTCTTTGTGCTGATTCAGGATGTAACAATGATTTCACACCTAGGATCACAGGATGTTAGAGGTTGGAAGGGACCCAAAGAGATCATCGAGTCCATCCCCCCTGCCGGCGCAGGACAATACTATCTAACACAGATCACAGAGGAACACATCCAGTGACATTTCCTGGCGATGCAGACACCTCAGAGAGCCCTGTTAGCCATTGGTCAGTGGAAGAGCTATTCCTTAGAGGTCTGTGGAGAGGCTGCGTGGCCAGAATGTGCCTTTTCTAGCTGCAGAAATGGGGATTCTTCCCGTTGTGGTGAAAGTCTTCCTGCTTTCCTGTCTCTCTCTTCAATGAGAATGCCTGCATGGAGAGGGAATATGGATTTAAACAGAGAGATCTGAACATTGTTTGACCATATTTCTACATCAGGGCAGGAGTCCTGTCCCTCCATGCCTGCTGCTGAGTAATTCTTCTCTGTGGTCTCATGAGGCGTTCACGAGTGTATGAGGGAGGAAAGGAAGGTGGCCCTTGCAAGGAAGCCCGCTGCACACTCCAGCAGTGAAGGTGTGTGTTGCCCTGCTAATGTGCCCATAGAAAGGGGCCGTGTCACATTTATGCAGTGCCTGTGGAAGGTGCATATCTAAGATCACGAGCTCTCTGCCTTGCCAGAAGTTTGATAAGAAGCCTGCGCACTTCTCACTCCCACCATACACTTGAGGGGGTCTCATGCCTGCAGAAATCTGTTTCCATTACCCTGTCACACAGCTGACAGTTCATCACACCATCCCACAGTCAGGCAGGAGAAAACTCTGCAGAGCTGAACGTGCAAGGCACTCAATCCACCAAGGCACTGCTCATGTTTTTGAGTGACTTCAGCCTTCTCCTGACCATCATCTCGCACTTACCCTCTGAAGATTAACAGCAGGGGCAGCTCCTTGTATAGGCAGGCTCATCAGTTCCCATCAACTCTGATGCAGAAAGAGCTACCTCTGAGAGTAGACATTTGGACACAGCTCTGGGCTCTGGCTGAGGCTATCAGATTTGAGGCCAGCTATGGTCATGGAATTTGAAATGTCAGTTTCCATCCACCTGGATATGAACATCCCACAGAAGTCAAAACCCAAGCATCATCCTGAAGCAGTTTGAAGTGTTTCTGACAAGAACTGGGTGTGAACTACTTGCCGAGGGACAAAAGGTTTAAAGGTTTAAGTACTTATGTATCTGTATGTTTCAAAGGGAAGAAAAATGTAGGTTGGCTCTGCTTGTCTGATCTCCACCCCTCTCTTATCTTCCTTAAATGTCTTACATGGTGGGGTTGAAGCAGACGTTTGTTGTCAGTCCTTGTCAGAAGGCTGCACCAGCTAGTACAAGACAGACATGTAGCTTTCCAGAGGACTATACTTGTTCCAACTCCTTCTCTGCAACCAGACTGCTAATGAACTCACTGCTTACTCCGTTTGAGAGCTCCACATGGAAAGCTGGGGAGGTGTTTATGGCTCCAAAGGCTCATAAAGGAGAACAGTAAAATGATTCCTGCTAACCACGCAGCAGGGAGTTGAGAATGCAGCTAGCTGTGTCCAGACGTTTCATGCTTCCAAGTTAAAGAGCAAACCACCTAATTGCAGCAATGCCTATGTCCAAGATAAAGCATCAGATGCCTTACGTAGGATTTTCCAGTGCCTTCTGTACTCTGCAAGAAGCAATTTACATTTTACTGTACCGCTTGTCTTAAGCAGATTGCTGCTGTTTAGACAGCTTTTGTTCTGGGTGGTGATGTCACCTTTACTGTCCCACTTATCACCGGTTTTTTTTCCTGAGGATGTAGGGGGAGCTTTGACTTGTCAAATTCCGATGACTTTAACTTTTCTGAAGTGAGATGCACAATGGTTCGAAATTGAGTGGAACATCTTGCTGATGAGGAAAGCTGGGGCTCTTGAGCTTGGAGAAGAGGAGACTGAGAGCTGACCTCGTTCATGTTGATAAAGACGTGAAGGGTGGTGTCAGGAGGATGGAGCCAGGCTCTGCTCCGTGATGTCCAAAGACAAGGGGCAGTGAGTGCAACCTGGAGCATATCAGGTTCCACATGAACACAAGCTAAAAAACTCTTCACTATGAGGGTGACAGAGCACTGGGGCAGGCTGCCCAGAGAGGTTATGCAGTCTCCTTCTATGGGGACTTTCAGAACTCACCTGTGTGCGTTCCTGTGTGATCTACTCTAGGTGATCCTGCTCTGGCAGGGGCGTTGGACTCGATGGTCTTCAGAGGTGCCTTCCAATCCCTATCATTCTGTTATTCTATGAACTTCTCAATGCCACTTGCCTGACTAAGGGTTTTGCAGATCTGACGAGATAACCAAAGCAGTCCCTTTGCCTTTCAAATTCGAGGAGCCTATTCTCCTGTTGAGGAATGGTCTTGGAGTCTTAGATTGTTGAACTCACACCAGTGCAGCTGCTGCAATGTGAAAAAGATCATCATCTTCCCCAAAAGCCATTCAATTATCAGGCAGTAAAATGTTTTTAATGCTCTGAGCTGCCTAGCACTTATTTGTTGCACTGAACAGTACGCAGCAGACTGCTCAGCCACCTTCATAGAACTGCAGAATCACAGAATGGTTTGGGTTGGAAGGAACCTTTAAAGGTCATCTAGTCCAACCTACCTGCAGTGAGCAGGGAAACCTTGAACTAGGTCAGGTTGGTCAGAGCCCTATCAAACCTGACCTTGAAAGTTTCCAGGGCTGAAGCATCTGCCACCTCTATGGGCAATCTATGCCAGTGTTTTACCACCCTCATTGTGAAATAATTCTTCCTTGTATCTGGTCTGAATCTTCCCACTTCTAGTTTTAAACTGTCAGCCTTCGTCTTTTTGCTGCAGACACTGCTAAAAAGTCTCTCTCTGTTTTTCTTTTCTTTTCTTTCTCCCCTTTAAGTACTGCAAGGTTGCAATAAGGTCTCCGCAGAGCCTTCTCTTCTCCATGCTGAGAAAACCCAACTCTCTCAACCTTCCTTCACAGGAGAGGTGCTCCATCCCTCTGACTACTTTCATGGCTCTTCTCTGGACCTCCTCCAACAGGTCCCTGTCTTCCCTCTGCTGAGGATTTCAAAGCTGGACACAGTACTCCAGGTGAGCTCTCACCAGAGTAGAGTAGAAGGGAAGAAAAACCTCTCTTGGCCTTCTGGCCAAACTTCTTTTGATGCAGCCCAGGGTATGGCTGGCCATCTGCTCTGTAAGTGCACATTATTGGCTTGTGTCCCACTTTTCATCCACCATTATCCCCGAGTCCTTCTCCATAGGACTGCTCTCAACCCCTTCCTCACACAGCCTGTATTGATACGGAGGATTGCCTGACCCAGGTGCAGGACCTTGCACTTGGCCTTGTTGAACCTCATGGCTTTCACATAGGCCCACTTCTTAAGCTTGCCAGTGTCCCTGTGGATGACATCCTGTCCCTCGTGTGTGTCACCTGCATCCCTCTGCACAGTGTCACCTGCAAACTTTCTGAGGGTGCACTTGATTTCACTATGTTATTGATGAAGATACTAAACAGTACTGGTCCCAGTACGGGCACCTGAGGGGCACCATTTGTCACCAGTATTCATCTGTACGTTGAGCCATTGACCACTACCCCACCCAACCCAACCAATTCCTTATCCACCAAACAGTCCACTCACCAAGTCTGTGTCTCTCCAATTTAGAGGGAAGAATATTATGAGGGACTGTTCCTAAGGCCTTACAGAATTCCAGATAGACAGCATCTCTAACTCTTCCTTTGTTCACTGTCTGAAGGGGATAGGAAGGCTGGAAAAGGACTGTTTAGGACGGCTAAAGTGGTAGGATGAGAGGCAGTGGTTTGAAACAGGAGCAGGGGAGATTTAGGTTGGACAACAAAAAGAAGTTCTTTACAATGAGGGTAGTGAACTACTTGTACAGGTTGCCAGAGAGGTGGTTGAGGCCCTATCCCTGGAGGCACTCAAGGTCAAACTTGATGGGGACCCTGAGTAACCTGATCTAGTTAAAGATGTTGCTGCTTACTGCAGGGACCTTGCACAGGATGACCTTCAAGAGTCCTTTCCAATCCTATGCATTCTATGGGTCTAAGACTATTTTTTTCTCATGTCACAGAAGGATCTTTGGATACTTCTGATTCTAATGTTCTGTTGCCTGATAATGTCTGGAGTTCAAATATGCAATACACACTACTCTCACTTGACTGCTGTCACTGATCATTGAATCATTTCCCTTGTTCACTTAAAGTTACACTTAAAGGCTGAACCAAACCCAGCTGTTACTGAATTGTTTGCAATTAAAACAAAATTTGTGAGAGAGCAACTGACACAACAGCAAAGGCTGTGGTGAACTGAAGCCTTCTTACCTACCTTTTGTATCTCACCCTTAGAGACAATCCTGCTAATCCAGCAAAGAATAGCACAAAAATAACACAGGGTTGGCAAAGATCACCTGGCCAATGAGTCTTTCCTTCTCCCATTTCAGGCAATGTGCTTCACCAACTCTTTACTGCCCTACTGAGATCTGCACCTGCTCTGTTACAGCGTGGTCAGATGTCAGGCACCATCTCACAGAGCCACCAGCTCTCCCTTGCAATGCAGTAAAGGCCAGGTTTAGATTTCCTAGGCACAGAAAGACCATTTCCCAGCAGACTAAGCAATTACAGGAGCATCATGCGTAAGCTACTCAACAGCAGCAATTCGCCAGGCTGATAAACCCAGTCCATTTATTTCTCCTCAAAATAAAAGTGCCAAATACTAGGTCAAACATAAAGGGAAGCAGCAAGTGTGTTAATGAGGCCAGCCACAGCCCAATACACAGAGCAGGAGAAAGCGAGGGCGGGCGGTGGCACTGTTGAAGAGGAAGATTGTGTTTCCTCATCTCAATAAGGTGGTGAATTTGGTGGGCATCTGCTCACTGGAGAAAGTGTGGAGGACATCTGTGCTAGATCTGCATCACCTGGGATAGCCCCTGCCAGTCAGGACCTGCCACAGCCTGAGACTGACACAGACTCCAGTCTTACATTTGTTTATGTTTTTTACACCATTCTCTAAGGTCATTCCAACCCTCTTCTCCCAGGCAACCAGCAACAGAACAAGGGGACACAGTCTCAAGTTGTGTTGGGGCAAGTATAGGCTGGATGTTAGGAGGAAGTTCTTGCCAGAGAGGGTGATTGGCATTGGAATGGTCTGCCCAGGGAGGTGGTGGAGTCACCATCCCTGGATGTGTTCAAGCAAAGACTGGACGAGTGCCATGGTCTAGTTGATTGTGCAGGGCTGGGTGCTAGGTTGGACTGGATGATCTTGGAGGTCTCTTCCAACCTGGTTGATTCTATGATTCTCTGATTCTCTATCAGTACTTGTGAACTCATGCACTCTCACCTGTCCCTGGCTTGTATTCCACTGTATAATATTCAGACAGTTCTATAAAATCACTATACTTAATATTACTATGTCCAACAAGGACCTAAAAGAGCTCTTCTACCAAGTGTCTTATGGCAGATGTGCAGTCAAAATGCATGTAGGCTCCAACTCTTGTAGGTAGGGGATGGAAAATTTAGGCTCCATTCAAATTTCAGAGGAAGTTTGTTTGCAGATCTGCTCAGTCAGATGTATCAAAAAGTCTTCTGAGATTTCTGATCATTGAAGTTATGCACTGAAACAACTTGCAAGTGTTTTCAGAAACACAAAGTGGAGTCTTTCACACAGCTTTTTGTGGGTCAGGGGCTACTTGAGGCTGGGGCCCTTGAGGGTCTCCAGTTAGGTGGTGGAGCAAAGCCAGGCAGCCCAGACTAATTGCATTGCTCCAGTCAGGGAGCAGGGCTGCTGGGGAAGTCCCAGCCCCAGGCATTGGGCAACTCTCTGGGCTCAGTCTAATCTGTTACAGAATCACAGGACAGTAGGGTTTGGAAGGGAGATCTGCATATCACCTAGTCTAACTCCACAGCTAAAGCAGGTTCACCTGGAGAAGATTGCACAGGATTGCATCCAGGAAGGTTTTAATAGCCTCCAGAGAAGGAGACTCCACAACGTCTCAGTAGCCTGTTCCAGTGCTCCATCTAGCAGCACCTGGGAAGATACCATAATACCAAGTGGGGTTGTGGGCTCAGCCTTCACCTCCCTCTATCCTTCTTTTATTTTTAAATGCCCAGGCCTGTGTTTGTCTCCTGTTCCTCAGGCTGGGCAATGCTGTATGTTTAGATACGCTGCAGGCAACTCTTTGGGTGAGAGGAGACAGGATGAAAAGTGTCTCAGTTGGTGGACTATCAAGTCCTGCTTTCTCAGCACCTTCATGCAGCTGTAGCTCACAGCTGGATCAGAAAAGCTCCTTGAGGACCTGGGACAATCAAAGAGACCTTCACAGAGCTGGTCTTTAGAAAGCTAAGCTGAGCAGAGGGTGGATGTCTAAAGTGGAGTGAAGGAAGGATGGTAAATGGCTCATTCACAACACCATATGCTCTTGGCTCGCAGGCTATCAGTGTTTGTGTGTATGTGGTGTGCTTATCTAACTGCTTTCAATCATGTCCATTTTCTATGCCCTAATAAACAAATTTCCTTCAACTGGAGAGATGTGGCAGAGGGATGGTTTGCCTGCATAGGGCACTGCTCCACAGGTTGGGGTGGACCTTGCTCAGTTACTTGTGAGGGGCAGTCCTAGGCACAATAAATCTGTCCCTTTTGGCTGCTGCTAATTACAAGACGAAGAGGCTGCAACTGTCCCGGTGTGTTTACCCCATCTAAATTTGTTTCTGGATGCCTTTGACACCTTTGTGAGCTCTGTAAAATTGAGCATTCAAAAAAGAAAAGATCAAAGACACTAATTGATTCTGCCGTGGAGTTGCCTCGCTCCTTTTCCTCTGCTCTTAGACCAGCAGTAGTAAAACTATGATTTGTTACTGAGATAATAAGAATTTTAGCAGGCAATCTTTCTGAGCCCTCTCAGGAAAGACAGAGTGGTAGAAGGCGATTGAGTAAGCCAATTAACCTCAGCCTACTATCATCAATTGGCAATAGAGAAGGCAAATGCCAGAAGTTGCCCATGGAAGATCGCTTCAGTCCTCTGGCAGGACTGTCCATATTTCAGAGATGACCAGAGCTGTGATGGAGACACCTCTCTTGCCATCTCTACAGGTTAGAAACCAATTGATGAAGCTTTTTCTGGCAAAATAACAGTGGCAGGAAAAGCTCAGTTCTGAAACTAGCCCTCAGTCTAGAAGAAATTTGACTTTTGGATATAAATAGCAGCAACACCTGCCTAACCTAAATGCTCATTTTGCTTTAAACTAGTTTAATTTAAGCAATAGAAGTTACAGTTACTTTTAATGGGCAGCAGCTGTTCATTAAATTTATAATGACATTTAGATACCCTGGTGATAGACATTCAGAAATATCATATACATAGAGACAGAAATTCATTAGTAGCATTACTGAGATGGCTTGGAAGTGAAATTGCCTCAAAAAAGAGACACTTGTTTCAGCTCCATCTGCACTTTGAAAGCCCAAATTGTTTTCTAAGGCAGGGAAGTGCACTGCAGAATGGTGTTAGGCAAAGCTCATTCCACAGAAAGTCTGAAGGATTTTCCTGTCAGAGACTTTTACACTGTTAGGATTTTTCTGATAAGCAGCCACATCCCTCTCTGAAATCTCCACTTGATTTACACAGATCTGTAGATACAGATGTGCATTATTTCCACACAGGCGTTAGAGTTTCTGCACACAACGGCAGATAACATGCCAGAGGAGCTCTTCATTTCTAACTGGCCCTGCCTGTGTCCTTCTGATGCCAGATGGTGTATTTCTTTTCAGCCTCACTAGGTGAAATGATTGACCTATACATTGGGGGCTAACACAGAAAATAACTACAGAACTTGAGTAAGTGGATGGGGTGGAACTCCTCTGCTCTGAGGATAGGCTGAGGGAGCTGGAGTTGTTCAGCCTAGAAAAGAGAAGATTTCAAGGAGAACCTATAGTCTTCCAATACCCAAAGGGATCCTACAAGAAGACTGGAGAGGGGCATTTCCTAACATTGGCTAGCCACAGGACAAGAGAGAATGGCTTTAAGCTGAGGGAGAGTAGGTTTAGACTGGATTTAGGAAGAAGTTCTTCGGTATGAGGGTGGTGGCACTCTGGAGTAGGCTGCCCAGGAAGGTTGCGGATGCCTCCTCTCCGGGGCTGTTCATGGCCAGGCTGGATGAGACCTTGAGCAGCTGAGTCTAGTTGAGAGGCATCCCTGTTCATGGCAGGGAGGCTGGAGAAGATGACCCCTCAGGTCCCTTCCAACCTAAGACATTCTATGATTCTATTAATTTTATGGATTGCACATCAATATCCATCTCTAGTCTCTTAGGTTGAGCCTCCTTCTTGTGTTAAGTCCATTTCTCCTGTCTAAAAGCAGTACTGCTAGGATTCATCCTTACCATCTCATCTACACAAATAAGGAACACAACTCTCATCCTGGAGAACTGACAATGTTATTCCTACCCACATGTCACCAGCATTAATAAGGTAGCCAAAGTCAAATAAGTTTGCTGTGTAAGAACTCCATGGCCATCCAAGTAATCTGTACTGACACCTTTGCAACACTTTGAAAGTCAGTGGGATTGGCAGATGTTATGCTTCGCACCTCAGGAAGGAAACCTGTTGATTAAGGAAAGGACTGGGACATGACTGGGTTAGAAGAAAACAAGCAAAGCAACACAAGAACAAAGAGAAGCTTTGCTAGTTTGGTTCAGCAAGGGTGGAAGCAGCACATTGTTATTCTCTTTAGGAGATATGGGCCTAATCCTGCTGCCTACATCTGTATTACCTCATAGTGTGTGTCAGCAGGAGCAGATCCATAACGTGAAAGAGTCTGAGAACCTAATCTCCACACGGCATCCACCCCAGAGTTTCGGGTTGTATTTTGCTTAGAACAGCTCTACTTGAGTCCCACTGCTTGTGGCTGCAGTGCACTAGCTGTGCTAGCAGAGAGCTTGCTTCACCTTAGTTTTGTGCAAAGGGAACACAGTTCAGAAACTGCTCCACAACGGAAACCAAAGCACAATAAGTGTGAACTGGGGACATTTGTTTCAAAACACACTTCTGATCCAAAGTAAAGCACAAATGTAGATAAAACTGTGTAAATCAGATTTCTAGTGTATAGAAGAGAGAGCTTCCCCCTGGAGCTGCTCAGAGGAGGACTGTATTTGAATAGCTCTGATGAATTAAAATCATCACACTCTCACCCAGTTCTCTCTGTGCATCTCTCATTTTTCTCTGCTGAATAAGTGCTCATGTGGCAGGAAACTAATCTGCAGATTCTTTGCTGAAAGCAATGCTTATGCAAGTTGAAGGGACACACATTATCAGTAGAATGTTTTGATTAGTTTGCTGTTCATTAGCTTTACACCTTGGTGACTGTGTAGTAAATTCTTTCTTGAAGACAAAAGCTGTGCTTTTTGAGGATCTAGTGTTGTGAGAAGGTTTAATTACCTCTAGCAAACGTTACATATTTGTTTGCATCAGGTCCCCGTTTAAACTCTAGCACATGCTTGCAGGAGGGATGGTCATCTGAGGTCCCAGAAGGCTTCTTCCAAGAAAGCTGTCACTGCAGAGCCATAAAAAGTCCTCCTGCAGTTAAAAAGTGACCAGGGTTGTATGTCATGTCACCCATGAATCAAAGCTAGGGAACATAGAGCAGCATTTCCACAGAGAACTTATGGGAATGACTTTTACCAGCACTTCAGCTGGCACTCTTAGTGTGATGAACATGAGTCTGAATCATGCTTGCCTGGCATCCAAAGCCATTGCCAATCCAAAACTTGGACTCTGCTTCTTTTAATGGCATGCATCTTTTGGTGACCTTTGTCAGAACACCTGGCTAGTCTGACTTCTAAACCACATACGTCCTTCTTTTAGTCAGCTTACCAGATGGGGTTTGTTGCAAGGAAAGAAGCAGCAATTGGGTAGCTTTGCATTTTTTTTTCCCAGGAGAAAAAACAGTTTAACTGTGAGATTTCCTTCTGCACTGCATTTGAACACTCCTGCATTTTAAGGGGTATTCTGCTGAGGAAGGCAGCATCAGTGCTTTGGCAGACACCAGCTATAGGTACTGTACCATTCAGTGAAAATAGTTGTACTGCTAACAACCCTATGACAAGCTGGTACTATCTAGTTAAACTTGGCTGCCACTATATAGACTACTCTTCACTGCACTACTGCCAGGTGCTACTGCAAGAAGTTTTCTTTACTCACATATCATCTTGAGGAGGAAACAAAAGAGTCCATGTGCACTCTGTATCTCCAAGTCTCTGAAGGGATTTATGATTCTTATTTACAAGAGCATTCTCATTCTCTCCACAGCTTGCTGCCTGCTTAATTTTTTCAGTAGGTTTGCACAGAACTTTCCTTTCACTTGGTTTCAGTTAATCCTGGTCTGCTCAAAAACTTGCTCACAGGTTTCCCTCAGCTGCTGAGCAAAGCTTGCCGAGAGTGATTTACCAGTTAAAAATTGATTGAAAGAAAACGGCTCTTCCACTCAGAGATCTCCTCACTTTGCCGGTCTATTAACATCAGACTAGCGGGAGGTGCTATCTGCTATCACTGCTTCTATACCTGCTTGGCTGGAGCAAAGAGGGCAGTAAGTACTGACCAGCAAAAAGACATCAGAAGCACAGCTTGGTATTAACAGCTCTTGCTCATTAAGGAGATCAAAGAGCCATATTTCAGGGTAACAGCACAACATCTGCCAAAAAGCCCTGCACAGAGCACTTCTAAACACAAATGAGTACTTTGTGTGCACATGCAGGTTATGGCAAACTTCAATCAAATAACTTGAGTGAGTAGGTAGCTTTCCAAACACCTCCTTGGCTTTCATCCTGAGGCACAATGATGTGCACAAATCAAGCAGCTCAATAGCATTACCCTATGGAAATGTGTCCCCGGAGCCCAATGTTCCTTCTTCCTTCTCTAGTACCCCCAAAATGACTCCTGTTAAAACCACAAGTTGTTACAGAGATAAAAAGAGCCTGAGGAGCCTTGTCCTTAAATCTTCACCAATTAAGAGGGAAGAAATTTAAAGGCATGATGCACAGAGAAAGCCAACAGGAAGCTCTTGGAGTTCTGTAGAATATTTCTCCATTTCAGTTCTTCCTCTACATACAGACAAGACCTTAACACTTTCACTTTTGAACTATTGCTATGAATACTAATAGGGGCTTAGACACACAATGGATCTTAGACAGCAGCCCTCCAGCTGTGGCCCGAGGTCGGGAGGCTGCCTGGATTACACAGGCTGGAGCCAGTGCATCCTCTCTGAAAGAGATATGCAAAAGCTGAGTACTCTAGGGGAAAGGCACCTGAGCCACCAAAAGGTGTCTTACAGTTCTCCCTATTTGCAACTCAGCTCAAAATATTTCTTCCCACAGAGGTAACCACTGAGGTCCTCAGGGAAATGAAGGTGACCTTTCCAGCATAGGTGTTGAACTAAGCCTTCTTCTTGTGACTCTAGGTGTTACACTGGGTGCTGATTAATGCTGAGCTGGTGCCACAGTACTCCTGAATCTTGTTCCCAGTTTGTTCACTTCCTGAACTGATCATGAAACAGCCTTTTCATTCAAAGCTCTGATAGGGATCTGCTTCCCCTGTTGGTATCTGCAGTTATCTGAGATGCAGAGATCTGCATTTGGCTGCTGCTTTTGTCCTAATGGGGTTGAACCCTGAGCGTGAGAAGACTCTATCTGTACACTTATAGGCTCCTTTATGGACTGCAAAAAAGATGTCTCCTCCTTGCCATAAAAGCTATTCAACTCTGCATGGAAGAGGAGGACAAACACTTTCTCTGGCCAGTGGCTGATGATGCTCATTTGAGACAGAAGACACCTGAGTGCTACTGGCTGTGAGGTTTGTATCAAGTCATTTTCAATGAAAGACTGCTACAGACAAGGAGGAGTACATTTCTGTAACTGTTTGGGAGTTAAAGTGGGTTGGTGAAATGGTTTCACATTTGGTAGCTACTGCAAATGAAATCATTTTGTCTCAGCAGGGTCGTGCCAGTGCAGCACTTCACACTGGATGCTGTAACCGGACTGGCTTCTGTAGCGCCATCTGGAGCAGCAGAAATGGTGCATGTTTCTCCACGCAGCATTGGACTGGCATTCAATGGATGCCAGTTCCCTGGCACTGACAGAGTCATTACTTCTTCAGAAATGGGACCTACTCTGCAGAGTTTTGTTTCCCACCTGAGCCATCTCATACTGATAAAGTCCTGCTGGGTGACATCCAGTGCCCTAAAAATTAAAAGCAGATGTGCTTCAGCAGGACTGCCACCTAAGTTCAGAGTAGCTTTCTCCTGAACAAGTAACTGCAGGCACAGTCAGAAGTCTTTTGACTGCATCCTATAGTTGGAGAAATAGCTCCATTATCTTGAATTCATACAACAGTTTCAAGAAGAATGCAGTGCAGTTTTCCAGCTTAGGAGTTTTAAAACACGCCAAGACACTTCCAAACCAGTTTTCTCCTATCCACCCGTGCTACAGCCAGACCTAGCTTGGCACGTCATGGAAAAACACGGTGCACTTTAACAACAAAAAGCCTTGCCAGGCCCTCCAGTTTTCCCACTACGTTTCTTTATTCCATTTACAAGAGACTGCCTTTTTTTTTTTTTTTTTTTGTATTGGTCTTCTATTCTTACCACATTGTGCAGCTGAAAGATCTGACATCCTTAGCTTCTACCGTATTTGTTTTCATCAGACTACTCTAAGAAAGAAAATTCATGAGTGGGAAACTGAAGTACCAGAGATCCCAAGAGCTCCCAGAGCCTTTCAAGGAGTCAGTTCAGGGGGCATGGAGCCCAGACCTCCTAAGTCTAACAGCAGGACCTCAGCTATTCCATCACTCTTCTTTTCAATAGCACCACTTTACCTCTCCAGAGATCACTTTACCATGATAAATCCCTTTAATCATAAAAATATTTATAGCCAGTATATGATAATTCTCATCAAGAAAACCAGAATATTTTTACTGCATGATGTTCATTCAGTGTCAGGTATTTATAGCCATTATATGATAATTCTCACCAAGAAAAACAGAATATTTTTGCTGCATGATGTTCATTCAGTGTCAGGTATTTAGGAATACCGAAGCCACAGCTCCTTATTCAATAAAACAGGTACAGAGTCATTTGAATGAATGCAAATAAGGAGCATTGATTCATTTGAACCCTTTAATTCATTAGCCAGGCAGATTAGTTTTTTAGATAGAGTGGAAAGGAAAAAATATACCCAAGGTGAATTTTGAAACAACTGTGTCAAACTGAAACTGATCCTGGAGTGATCCTTATCTGCAAACTAGGGGATATTAGTTCCATTGAACGTCAGAGGGATAAAATCAGTCTAAAGTCTCATGTTAGCAACTGGCAGCCACTTAAGAGCATTACACCTGAGAACGGGTTTTATTTTATTGACCAGAAAAGTAAACAATGAGTCTTATCATTCTACCACTTAGGCAGCAAAGTACTTGGAAATGGTAAGTGTCTAAGCTTTCCAGTCTACCTCTATACCATTTTTAGTGGGCTAGTACTTAGACCTTAGCACAGACCTTGTGGAAAGAAGTCACTGTGTTAGCAAACACTCCGGCCGTGTGCTCTGATCCTTGTTTCCACAATGTGGAGCTGGCCAAAAGGCAGGGACCTGAGGTTCTTACAATCCAAGTGGAAATTTTCAAAGTGCTTGGTCTAGCGGGGAGCACTGTGGTCCCAAAGGGCTTTACAACACAGCCCCTAGGAGCTGGCTGCGTGTGTGTAGGGTGGAACACTTTGAAGCCTTTCTCCTCAGAACATTCATAGCTCCTTTGACAATATAAACAAGACTCAAGGACCAGGCAGCCACAGAATTGATATTTTTTTTTCAAATAAACCTGGTAATTTTGTCAGGGATTGTTGCAATAAAAAGCAAGCCAGAGAAAGGGAAGATCCCAGAACCTGGTCTTTAGGCATCAGCTTGTGTGAAATATTCATTGGGGTGTGGGAGCTGGGATCACACCCTCCAGATCTGCCTACAAGGATTTAAATCCATGGTGCCTCACTTTCAAGTTGTTACATATTCCTGGGGATTGGAGGGGAGGAAGAAATCCCACTAGTGGTATTTCCCTTTGGAGCCACTCATTTTACATGGGATCATGAACAATTAATTGGCCAGAAGATAAGCATTTCTTTCTAGATGCTCCTCTGGGCAACAGGACACCTGTGTTTTGGCCTTGCCTCCTGTTACCATCTCAACAGCAGTGATGCAGGGACAGAAAAGCAGGTCTCTCTTCTCCTGCTTTCTCCTCTTGCTCAGGTGAGTGCCCAGCTACTGGAATGATTCTCTTTCTGTTTGGCTGCAGGAACATGCAGCTACACAATGTGGTGTCAAACAGCTGCAAGGGGAAGACAGAGCAACACCCCAGCCTGTGGTACCCCATGCCTGCTGACACTGCATTCATCCCTACAACTGAGTACATGAGCAGAAAGGGTAAATGTGCTCTTGCCACATTTGGAGCCACAGGAAGTGCACACGGAGAGGATCAAATCCTGGAATAAGTCAGATGCTTCACCAGGGTTCACAGCAACTGAATTTACTGAAGTCCAGAGTAACTAGAGTTCTTCTGGGAATCATTCTCCTCTCCCCAGCTCAATATACTCCTTGCCAAAGAAGGAGGCATTTGAATGAGACAATGATAAGGAACAGTGGCATCTAGGGCTGCAGTAGGCTTCCTCAGCCTGAGACAAGCAGTTCTGGGCCTTGAGATCCAGCATTCAGCCTCTGGAGGTGAGGGCTCAAGGCAGATAACCCATGTGTCCCCAGCTTGATGGTTGTCTTCTGGTCCACTCTAGCTATCACTAAAAGCATTGCTCTTCCTTGGTTATTTAACTCTGAATCACCCATGAGAACGAGGAATATTCCTTGAAAAAAATACCTTTGCTCTTTTGAATCTTATTATTAAATGTGAGTCATAGACCCAGGTGACTTCCAGATCCTTTGGTTATGCAGAAGGAAGGAAAGACAAGAGATTCCTGTGGATAATGAGAATTTGTCACATCTATAGCTTGCCTGCCCATCTCCCTGCATTGCTGGTAACAGGTTTATGAACAGGCAGAACCAGTGTGGCAAGAGCTCTAGCATCCTTCATCAGATGCAGATCACCAGCAAGAAGCTCACTTTAAAAAGCAAATATACTGGAACTATTTCTATCTACTATGTAAATTATGAATTTTATGTCATGTGTCACAGAAAGATGATTCTTTCCCCTCCCACCTTGCGTTTCATATTAATCAAGTGTCTAAGTATTGAAATAATGTCCTGAGTGGCTTTGGAAACACTGGGACAAATCTGCACACCACCATCCACCATACAAATGTATTTCAGGTTTTACTCAAAACCTTCTGAAGAAAACATGAATCTTTTCTTCCAGGTCAGACTGTTGTTGTGGAGGCAGAATTTGTACTGCCAAATGTAAACCAAAACCTTTCTAAGGTTTGCCTGCACACAGCTAAGGAAAAGTGAAGTTTGTGGGAAATGGGGTGCACACACCAGTTTTGGAGCTGTTTACAACTATCTGAAGGGAGGCTGTAGCCAGGTGGGGTTGGTCTCTTCTGCCAGGCAACCAGCAACAGAAGAAGGGGACACAGTCTCAAGTTATGCCAGGGGAGGTCTAGGCTGGATGTTTGGAGGAAGTTGTTGCCAGAGAGAGTGATTGGCATTGGAATAGGCTGCCCAGGGAGGTGGTGGAGTTGCTGTCCCTGGAGGTGTTGAAGAAAAGCCTGGCTGAAGCACTTAGTGCCATGGTCTAGTTGACTGGACAGAGCTGGGTGCTAGGTTGGCCTGGATGATCTTGGAGGTCTCTTGCACTGGGGTTGATTCTATGAATCTGTGATTACCACAGGTGCCAAACTCTTGAACATTGGTTCTATAGATCTTGAACCTGTAAGTGCCAGGAAATTGCAAATAACACCAACTAGGACAGAAGCAACAACCACTCATCTCTGCTACTGAATTCCCTGTCTTTATTAAATTTCTATCAGTTGCTGTGCAGGAGCAGTACTTCCTTCCCAGATCCACAAGTGGGTTTTGCACAACTGGGGACCACAAACTGGCCAGTCCATTTACAAGCAGGTTAGTCTCTAATCACACAGCAAATGCAGACTACCATGCAATAAACAAATTTCAATTTCAAGCCACAAATACAAAGTAACTTTCAGCCAGAGACCTTCTGGCACTGTTTACTGCTTTAATGAGAGGGCACTTAGGTGGCTTTTGTACTCTCCTGACCTGGAGGTTCCACATTCTCTTAGCCTCCTCTCCTTGTCCTAGCAGGCAGAATTGCTGCTGATGGGTTTCTTTAATTACTGAGATCGCTCACCTAACCCAGCCACCTTTGTCCACAAGGGTGCCATGACAGTTGTCAGACTGATTTTGCTCAGCCTGTGGATCTCCTCGCAATGGGGATTATCTGGCAGCCAGTTAAGCTGCTTTGTGTAGATGATACAGAGCCAAGCTTGGTGAGTGTTATGGCAATGGTACTTGGGACTCTTCCCAGTGGTGTGAGATTTCTTGGGCATGGTGACCTGGTACAGGTAACAATGTGCCTTACCCAGGCAAGGCTGCAGGAGCTGATAAAAAAAGGGTATTTCCTGCTATAAAGCTTGAAGGACCTTAACCTCCTCCTAATTAAAACCAAAAACAAAACCAGGGAGTAATTAATTCTCTTCCAACAACCACAGAAACTGACACATTTTAAGGGTTTTGTTGGAAGGTGTCTTTCATAAACTGAAATAACAATTCTCCTTCTAAAACCCAGAATATTCTGAATTGTACACAAATGTTTTCTTAGAAAAGGACCCAGATCCAAAGAGAGACGAGGGAAAAACAAACAAACAACAACAACAAAAAACCCAACAAAGAGAAAAGCTGATAATGGAGACTGAAACAGAGGTACATCTCCCCAGCTAGCACTCCCTGACAGCTAACAGCATTGCATGAGCAGTGATTTACCTCCCAGTTTTATAAATGTCATGTACTTAAAAGCATTAGAAAGACTTCAGCATTGTCAAGAAGACCTACTAAAACAATTGCACCACATTCCCTTCGACAGCTCCAAAGAGTTTTATTTGCCAGTGTAAAACATACATACAAGTGGCCACTCTCTGGCTGCCTTGTCTTTGTTTTAAAGCAACTGACTGTAGGAATGCCTTGTGTGGAACCAAGGAAAGGAATTAAGATTTTACCTGGTAAGGATAACACCTGCTAATGAAAATAGAAACCTATATTTAGGATCTGTTACTTCATGCCTGGTTAATCTGGAGAGCATGTCCGGGAGAGCAACTGTCATTAACCAGTCTGGTAGTGTGATGCCCGCAGCAATACCAACTTGTTAATCTGAAGTTTAAAATAGATCTTCACCACCACTACAAGTTAACCATCTCTGATCCAACTCATTTTATCTCGGACTATTCACTTAATTTCATCTACTCTCTTTTGATGTTGGGAAGATTTGATTCTAATTGGATTTAATGCCTTGATCGTTATGCAGCCTGCACTGAATTGCAGAGACAGAGAACTTTTTTTTCCCAATCTAATAGCTTGAGCTCAGTGTTGTTAAATGAAACGTTAGGCATCTACATTTGAAGGCCCTTCAGGCTCAGTTATGTGCATGGCTTGGTGGCCCTTGCAGCTGAAATCATAAATTAGCTATGGTCCAGATCAAAAAATTGTTTTCTTCCACTTAGGAGGTTTAGGAAGAAATTCACCTTCTCCCAGTTTGAGCTACAGCAAACACCATAAAAAGGTCCTAAGACTGATGGTGATGATAAACTTTTCTGCCTGCAGGAAAAAGACTTTGTGAAGTGATAGTGAATATCTGCAGCTTCCATTGCTTTAATAGGATTTGCGTGCATTTAAGTTTTGGAAAGTCATACAGTTCACAGGAGCCTAGAAACAGACTTTAGAGCCTGATATAAATCTCTGAATTGGAGACTATGAGGCAATCTCACCAAACAATATTCTTTTTTTCTTGCCAGACCTTCCTGCTCTCTGGTGAAAGAAAAACAGGTGTGAAAACCTGGGGTGCAAAGTGCTACCTTTTCACTTGTTTTCTAGCATTTGTTAATGAATTTTCAAAGCACAGAAAACCAAATTGGGCATTCATTTAGCTTACATTATTAATAAAATCACTCAGCTTCAAGAGACCTTCAAAAGTTTCTGTATCACAGCATCAGGACTTAGGAGCCCAAAACTTTTCCTCTCAAAGAAGTTTCAAGTATTGAAGAAATGAGGTTTTTACTTTGCTGGATTTCAGGCAGGAAATGTAGGTTTTCCAGGAGAGTTTTAAGACATTTCTCTGCTACACAAACAAGCTTTGACCTCTTTCTTCTTTAAATAACCTTTTATAAATGAAGGTCCATGCTCTTTAATTTTGCTTATGAAACAACATATCCTTTCAGCAGAAGCACTCCTCACTGGGATGGGAGGAAATGAACATCGTTTGGTCCTTTCAGCTTCTACCACCAGTGGCCCAAACAGCTCCTCCTTGGCACAGGACACAAATGGCCATGTGTACAGGTTGCTGCACACACCAGTGATATGGGCTGCTTGTCTGTAAATCCAGCAAGCAGACCAATCTGAGCAAGTGAGTCCATCATTCTGCCTCCCAATAGTGCGTCTTTCTTCTTCTACAGAGGTACTTTGTGACCCTTGTGACACGGAGAGGACAAATAAGGCCCCAGCACTATGGATGTAGGTACATTGCAGCCATGTTGGTTAATGAAAAAGGCCTTTTCCCAGAGTTTTAAGACCCTCCTACAGCATTCAATGCTCCTAGACGGAAGCATCTCTCTTCCATGGTCTGCATGACAGGGTAAGTGTAAAACTTCTGCATGAATGCAGGCTCCCCAATGGGGGTCACCTCTGGTGGGATTTCCTGGACTGGACAGGAATTTCCAGAGGAAAATCCCAGGTACTTTGTGGTTATGAACATTTTAGGAGCATGTTGTCTCTGTTTGCTTGTGTCTTGCTGTCATTTAACTATGTGGAGAGAGGAGGTCATGAACCATCACTACCGGTGATCTCCTCTTGAAGAAGTCACCGTGAAGAAAGCTTCCGCCGACTTTGTTGCCTAAAGAATGCAGCCTGCCCACTGCGCCATCCTGTGAAATCAAAGCCTCCTCCCACTTTCTTGAATAGCATCTGCTTTGTACGTTAGTTTTAGGAACAGATGGCCTTGAAGATTTATGGGCAGCAAGAGGGGAGAATGTGAGAATAGAGAAGTCTTCTGTACTATGACTCTTATGCCAGCATGCAGCACGTCAACAAGCTAGACCTACCGATGTCCATTGTTGCTCTGGGAGCTCAAAGAAGCCATGCCCGGGAAGAAATGTGGCTTGTAAGACGTAATAATACATCTTCAAAACACTTGAAAGATTAATTCTAAAGACTAAAGAATAATCCTGCTCTATGAACCTGGCTTGTCAATGGAAAATGTCTGGTGAAAAAGACTCCTAGCTTCAGCAGTCTTTTTCACTTTCGAGCACTTACAACAATCTTTTCTCAAAGGTGAAGGCTCTTAGTGTTTCAAAATCTTAAGGGCAGCCATGCAAAACACTCCTAATTTCTCCACTTAGCTGTGCCCTAGATAATATCACAGAAGGGAAGGGGCAGCCAAAAAGATACGTAGATACCCCTGAAATAAAGAGAAGGGTGGAATTTTGAGTGGAAAATCAGAGTGACACTGCTCTAAAGAATGTGAGGTACCCACAGAGCATGCTTTTGGTTAGGCAAGCACAGCTCCATAGAGCAGGACTTGAATGGAGCTGAGTGACAGCACAGATTATTTACTTTGTGGCATGCCTATCCTTCAGTCTGAAGAATGACTTCAAGAGTGAGTTACTGGAGCTTTATCATCATCAAAATAGAAGTTGTTTTCCTTCGTATTTACATATATGGCTGGAAAAGTCACTCCCACACAGGTGGAGGGAGAAGATCAACCTCTTCTGGGGCCTCCCTCAGGTGTGAATCAGGCTCTGTCAGCCTGCAGCATTCCTGCAGTTAAGCTCACATGTTCTGCTATTTCTCAGCTTGTTTATTCAGTTCTTTGTGCCTTTCTGGGACATGTTCCTCTGCACACTCTGGCCACAGTGGTATGTATTGTTTCATGCTGCAGAGGATCTAATTTTGAGGTGACAGCTTTTGTCTGACACTTTTGCCTTCTGTGGCATGGAACCAAGTTCTTCCTTACCCTCCTCCAGGTTGCAGGAAGAGCAGGGATGTGATGAGAAGCAGAGAGACAGACAGCATTTCTGAAACTGAGGGACTGAATATAGCCAGCAAAGCGTTGCTGAAATGTGGGAAACCTATGGTATGGCTGTCATTCTCATTCCAAGTGAATCTGGGATAGGTTCACTACAGACAAACTAGCACCTGGCAGCCAGCCCAGGTACCTGAATACGTGAGATTTCCATGCTCCAGGTGAGAAGTAGCTAATGGTAGATCACGAGGAAAACCTGTGCAAAAAATGCTGTCAGTGGGACTGTGGAAGACAAGAGGATTTCTGAGAGTGTCCCTGTGGTCTTCTCACAAACAGACAGGGGACTAGAAACCTGGAGCTGAGCTCAGTCTTGAGTTGCAATTAGGTGAGACTGAAAGAAAAGCGTCTGGACAACAAGACAGAGATAATTTGGAGTATTCATGACACATTCCTCCCCTGTGGTTGAGTGTAAAACCCTATCAGCTGCTATGTGTGTAACATGTACCTTCCCATCCTATTGTCCATAGCTGTTTAAATATCAGATGAACTTTTCCCAGCTTACAGTGCTTCCATCTGGCCAAACTGGTTAGCCTCACTGCTGGTTACTTCTAGTCCATAGATGAGGAGAAAAAGAAAGCTGCCCATCTTCTCGTGGCAGGTGCTAAATACTCTCACTTACTGGCAAGAAATAATGCAGCAGGTTGGAGCGCAGAGCTCTTAGGTTTTCTCTTGCTCTCACACCAGGTACAGTGTGAACAGCCTTGCAATCCAGGTCGACCTGGATCAAGAAGTAACAAAGAACTTTGTGAGTCTGGAAGGAGGGCTGCAAGGCTAAAGTTGTAAACCGATAACAGCTTGGTCACACTGCACTGTTGTGTTGTGAAAGTCTAATGTCTAGCTCCTGTTTGCTTTAACTTGGCACATTTTCCATTCTCTGGCTGCTGTAAATGTCACTTCTTTCCATGATCACAAGGCCAGGCCCTGATCTTTGCTCAGTAAAGGGTCAAGCTCCTCTATCAAACCTGCTCATAATTTTACTGCAAACCTTGGACAATTTTGATAGATGGTTATGTTCTGAGTTGTTGGAAGGAAAGCTTTTAATCTTGAACACCAGCACAGGTGAGTAGCACGGGTCAAATTTTGAAATAAAGCAAAATAAATGCTTTTTACTGTATGATTTACAAGCTTCCAAGAAGTCACTGTGCTTATCAGATGCTGAAACCATTTCCAGGAGATAGATAGAGACAGGAGCAGCTGTCAATTCTCTTCAGAAGAAAGCAAGCTCTCCATCTTCTTATGGCAGAATTAATAGATTGCTTATTAAATTTCTCTTTTCTGCCCTTGAACTCATCTATAAAGTGAATCATCTACATTAAAAAAAAATAAAGACAACAAAAAACAATGTTAAACTTAGTTTTAAAATAGATCGGATGGGTGGAGAATACTATTAGCAAGTCTGCCTTCCCAATGTAAATGTTCTGTTTTCTTCATGAAATCACATCTACTTTTTTCAGTCTGTGGATAAGAAAACAGATGAGCTGGTGGGAATAGAACAAATTGGGGGGGTGGAATAGAAGAAAGCATCATTTTGTGTAAAAAGAGCTTATATCCTTTGGGAGATAAAAAGCACATGGAAGAGTTATTCCCTCTTTGGTAGCAAGATTACCAGCCATTGAAGCACAATCCTTGATCTACATGCCTGCTTCTGTAGACCTCCAGCTACAGCAATCATCACAGAGGCTTCAGTCCACACCTAGCACTCACATTCCCTGTGCAGCACCGCACAGGGAACTGAGATCTTTATTACAAGGGCGCCTACGTGGTTTTTGCTGAGCTGGTTTTGGGTTCAGCAGAGTTGAAAGGCGTACCTGTTCACCCCAGAATATCGTTAGTGGTTTTTCCATATTACATTTTGAGACTCTTGCCATGCAATTTTATGGCTTTGAAGTTGTGTGGGTTGACCTATAACTGTAATAAAAGAATTGGGAATGAGATAACACAAGTTTTTTCCATTATTTACAGGCGGTTGAGGCTACTTATTAAACACCTCCAGAGTCTGTAACTTCGCCAAAATGAACTCTTATCCAAGGAGCTGCTGTGTTGTGGTAGACCCTTGCAGGACACAGACTGTACAGGGGAAGGTTGTGCTGTGAGTTCACAGAAGCAAAAATTCCAGTGAAGGCTTTTAATTTAACCTTTCTGAAGAACACTGCATTTCCTAGTTACAAATTAACAGTGTGTTTTCACCCTGCATAACTGCTCTGGCACACAGCTTCTGTTTCTCCTGATTCATGCTCTTAAAATCATAGAATGGTCAGGGCTGGAAAGGACCTCAAGGATCATCCAGCTCCACCCCCACCATGGGCAGTGACATCTCACACTAGGTCAGGCTGCTCAGAACCTCATCCAGCCTGGCCTTGAAAATCTCCATGGATGGGGTTTCCACCACCTCCTTGGGTGACCTGTTCCACTGTCTCACCCACTCTCATGGTGAAGAACTTCTTCCTGACATCCAATATGAATCTATCCACTTCTAGTTTTGCTCCATTCTCCCTAGTCCTATCACTACACAAAATCCTAAGAAGTCCCTCACCAGCTTTCTTGCAGGCCCCCTTCAGATGCTGGAAGGCCACAATGAGGTATCCTCAAAACCTTCTCTTCTCCAGACTGAATAACCCCAACTCTCTTAGCCTGTCTCCACAGGAGAGGTGCTCCTAAAGAGCTTTAAGCTCAGTTAAGAAGGTGTATGGAGAATGCAGGGAAGCATTTAGCTGTTGACCCACAATACCATTTCACTTCATCCCCATCACATTTAACTTACCCCTAAACTGCAACTTCAAGTTTTGGCCACACAGTCAGTGATGTTTTGGTTTTTTTTGAGTAATGCCCCATGGATGATCCTGGTTTCAGAGCAGGCACTCCACAAGGTGCACCCTGCAGCCCTGGTCCCCTGCTCACCCAGACTGTGGTATCTGTGGGTGTACTCTGGAGTTTCCTTTCAGCTGTCAGCTCACATTTCTAACAACAACAACAATGACAAAACCAAACCAAACCAAAAAAACAAAACCCAAATCAGCACTCAGGAAGCAAAGACTCTGGGAAGAAGGAGCACTGACAGCTCTCCTCCTGTTGTGGAGCTAATGCTCAGCCAAAGCGTGCAAGTTTTGTGAGCTAGACAGAGTCTGAATGGGTAGGGTAAAACCAAAGTATACTAAATACTCAAAAGGAGCCCTAACATCCTCTAAAGAGGTAGACAATTCTCCTAAACCAGGATCCAAATTTGCAGCAGTCTCCCAGTAGGATGTCTCATAATATGTGCCTCTGAAAGTTGCAGTAACCAGCCAGCAGCACCACCAGCAGCACTAACGTTCCAGCTAACTACTTGCTAGACTATTAAACTGTGCTGAATTTGATTAGAATTACATGAAAATACACATTACCCAAGCAGTAAAAACCATAATAAAAACCTGCTCTGAAATACAGCAAGCCACCAAAAGTCCCACTGAAACTCACTGGAAAGCAGGAAAAAAGAGAAGCATTGATTCTGATAAACATTGCAAGACACTCTCAGAGAAAACTCTGGCTCCAGCCAGCTGCAACCCATTCCCGCTCAGTCCATGCCATGGAGAGAGATCAAGGCAACAGCTGACAAGTTCTTCCTGCCAGACGTGGCTCTGGTGTTAATGGTAACTTCACAGTGCCTCACATCCCACCACTGTGAAGGTATCATGGGATTATGGCAGGTGGGGAAGAGGAGATTCTTTCTCCTGGTATGACTTAGTGCCCAGACTGCTTTCTCCTGGTGTGAGCTGGGTAATACCTAAAGCTTTTCTTGTCCCACCATATTCAGCACTGGAGGGGCTACACCTTTTGAGTACTGGGTTCAGTTTGGGGCTTATCACTACAAGGAAAACATTAAGGTGTTGAAGTGGATCCATAGAAGTGTAAGGAAGCCAGTGAAGGGCCTGGAGAAGAGGTCTTGTCACTAGAGTGTTCAGCATGGAGAAAAAGAGGCTGTGGGGAGGCCTTCTTGCTCTCTGCAAATCCCTGAAAGGAGATTGGAGTCAGTTGGGTGCTGGTCTCTTTTCCCTAGTAACAAGGGGTAGGAGAAAGTTCTTCACTGAAAAGACTCTCAAACAGGCTCTCCAGGGAGGTCCCCACCCCTGGAGGTGTTGAAAAGAGGCAGAAATGTGGTGCTGAGGGACATGGTTTAGCACCAGACTTGGTAGATTTAGATATCATTTGGATTTGATGATCTTAGAGGACTTTTCCAACCAAAATGACTCTATAAAGCTTGTAGTTAAGCAAGTATTTGCCTACAAATACAAGAAAAAGCAAATTCTACCAGTTGGCAGCTTAATACCATTATCAGTTACAAAAACTGTGTCCCCCTTCCAGTCATGATGTTTCTCAGACGCATGTTTTACTGTGGCAGTGTGTAAAAGTGTGTGAGAGAGACTGTTTCTGTATCATATAATCATGAATCTAGAGTCACTTCTTTCAGAATGCTTCTTACTTGAATGATTCTCTGCAGGAAGGCAGGACTGTAGCAAGGAATAACAGCCAAGGAGCAGAATTTCCTTCTACGTCTTTCAAGCCTGACTGTGCTGCTAACCATCACTAAGCATCAAATGGGAAAGCAGATGTCAATAAGGGAAATCCATCCACATCTCAAGATTGCACATGGATTTGTCCTTTCAGAACAGAGGTGACACAACAGTCCCTGCCTCTGATGTATCTTCTAATCGTGGACTGAAAATAGGAAGTCTTAGAAATACACACCTGAAGACTGTGCTGCCATTCAGTGAGACCTGGACAGGCCAGAGAGTTGAGTGGGGAGAAACATAATGAAATATCACAAGAACAAGCCTAGTCTTGCAGCTGGTAAAGAACAGCCCCATGGATCAGTATAGCCTGGGGGTTGACCTGTTGGAGAGCAGTGTAGGGCAAAGGGACCTGGTGGACAACGAGATGACCATGAGCCACCAATGTGCCCTTGTGACCAAGAAGGCCAATGGCATCCTGGGGTATATTAGAAGGGTTGTGGTTAGTAGGTAGAAAGAGGTTCTCCTCCCTCTCTACTCTGCTCTGGTGAGGCCACATCTGGAATGTTGTGTCCTGATCTGCACGCCTCAGGGAGCTACTTGAAAGAATCTAAAGATGAGTTACTAAAATCCTGGAGGGAGCAGAACGTTTCCCTTACGAGGAAAGGTGGAGGGACCTGGGGCTCTTTAGCTTGGGGAAGAGGAGATTGAGGGGTGACCTCATGCATACTTATAATGATGGTCAGGGTTAAGTGTCAGGAGGACAGAGCCAGGCTATTCTCAGTGATGTCCAATGATTGGACAAGGGGCAGTAGCTGCAAGCTGGAGTGTGGGAAGTTCCATGCGAACATAAGGAAAAATATTTTCACTGTGAGGGTGACAGAACAGTGGAAGAGGCTGCCCAGAGACGTTGTAAAGTCTCCTTCTCTGATGACACACAAAACCTGCCTGAACATGTTCCTGTGTAACCTACTCTAGGTGATCCTTCTCTGGCAGAGGGGTTGGACTAGGTGATCTCTCAAGGTGCCTTCCAACCCCCAACTTTCTGTGATTTAGTGTGAGTCTGGGATCTTGTGAAAATGTCCCTTCCAACCCAGTGTAGTCCACGATTCTATGAAAAGCATCTGAAGAACAGCTATGAACAAAAACAAACCATAGCCACTTAGATTCTGGGTCAAGTTCCCAGCTGGCTTCAGAGCAGCATTTCTGACACCTGCCAGATATGGATCTGGCTCATATTTTGTAAGGAGGACTTCAAGTAGCTCTAGCTAAAATGAACCAGAAGGGTTAGGCTTGTCGGTGAAGCACTGCATTAATCAATGTGCATATATGCATATCACCATGCAGATAATTTCTGAAAAGATGAAGAACTTTGTCATTTTAGAAAGCCCTCTAGAGTCACTGGGCAAATTTGCATGGACTTCATTGGGTTATGGATCACATCTTGTATATATCTGCATTTTAAAATCCTTTCCAGTGTGTTCTCCTTCAATGGAAATTAATAACTTCTTGGAATTGAAATGACCAGTTTCCCATTTAGTTTTGCATAAGAAGCAGAGTCTGGTGGGAATAAATATGGATGGTGGCTTGGTAATTCATTAATCATGAAAATATGGTGCACAGCCAGTTACATAAGTGATTGCTTTTGCATGGAAATGTCTGCTACTTTTATGTCCATGCAGGATCACTTCAAGTGGAGCATCAAGAACGTACAAACTCATTCACCTGCATCTACCATTTTCCAGAGGAACATAAATGCTTTGTAGATAATACTGATTTTGTAGATGTCAGCATAATGAGAGGTCAGCGTGTCCTGCCCAGGAGGCATTGAAACGGGCTGCCCGAGGAGGTGCTTGAGTCACCAACCCTGGATGTGTTTGAAAGTCATTTGGATGTGGTGCTTAGGGATGTGGTTTAGCGTGAACCTTGTAGGGTAGGGATATCAGTTGGACCTGGTGATCCTGAGGGGCTTTTCCAACCTGAGTGTTTCTGTGAAATGATTATGCATGCTCCTGGTGGGGAGAAGCAGCATGTTTTGAAAGTTCCTCTGAGACTTTCTTCAAACCCTCCTGGCCATGTATGACCTATGTAAAATATTTTATTCTGAGAACTTTTGAACATGTAAGCATTACAGCTCCTGTTCATTTAAAAGTCCGAGCAGCCAGATGAGCAAGGTTGGGCTGGCCCCAAACAATGCTGAATTCTTCTCTCCCATTCAACTACAGATTTCTGGGTCAGGGAAAAATAACAAGCACAAGATTTGATGTGCCATTGGTAAATGGTAGGGAGCAAGGAGAAAATCAGCGTAGGATGCAAGTCAGAGGGCTGTTGAAACTGGTTCAGTACTTGGTTTCCATCTGTGCAGGCTTGCTGGAAGCTGAAATTCTGCACTGAGCAGGGTAATTCAATACGCTTGGCAAACAGAAGTTGCCTCACTGGCACAGACCTCTTCTATCTAAAAATGATGGAAATGCCAGTTCCACCTTTGTCTCCTTCCAGCGCCCTTGCGTCACTGGCACCCTGTTGTCTTTTACAAATACAAAGGATAATCCTGGGCTCCAGGATTCTGCTTGGCAAGGCCAGAGCTCTGCCATGTCCTTGCTCCTGGTTAAAATGCCCCCATGAACCCTCCTTTCTTGTCATCATTGCTTCTTCGTGGAAATGCATTCGTTTCAGATTTTTATTTCCAAGACAAGATATAGGCAGGTTAAAGAAGTTTCAGGATCTGGCTACCACTGAAGTCCATGCCGTGCCTAAAGCCCTGCTCCTAGATGGGAAATTGATCCAGCCATAATTTTTCAAACTTCTTTATTAGATGGCAAAACACAAAGCCTGATTGTAATGCTTAACATTTCTTCATTTCTTTTGCAATGGTAGAATGGTATTCATAGGTGTAAAACTACTAGGAACGTTTTTCACTAATACTTACAAATATTTTGAACTGAAGGGATTAATGATCCAATTCTTGGGTCTTTCTTCTTCACTGATGCTTTGTTCAGCAGCTCACAAAACACACATCATCATGAGGTATCTCTCGAAGAACTCATAGCCAAACAGCAGCAACAGAATAAGAGAAAGCTGTGCATAGCAGATGGAGAAACAGGAGAATGGAAAGATGGAGGGAATCAAGTATAAGGCCTCATGATTACTTAATTGCTATGTCCACATCTTGTTCCATAATGCATACAAGATTTCAGCCACCCAATCTGCTGAAATCCCGGGACGTGTCAACCTTTAACTAAGGATCCACCTTTCATCCTGGTGGGTTACCCAATCCCTCTCCCCCCAGCATTTTGCTGTCTTCAGCTCTGCATTCTCCCATCTCTTTATTTATTCTCATGGTATATGTGAGTGTTAGCATACTGTGGTTGTATTGCTACTTATGTCAACCATTTAACACAGGGAGACTCCTAGGTTTCTTTAGGTGTTCTCATCCTCCATCCTTACTGTGCTACCGATTGCATTTGGCAATGTCCTGTCAGCTGCATCTTGGTTATCAAGCCGTGTTAACTCAGTGTGGCAAGTGAGGGATATTGCTGGAAGGAGAAAGGCAGTTTCAGTGCTTCAGAGTACCCAGGTAATCCTAATGACAAAACCGAATCATCCCCAAAGGTACTTAATGATTATTACTTGAGCAACACCATGTTACCCCATGACAAAAGGAAGGTCCTTTGGTAAGCTGCTCTGGTCCCTCCCATTGCTACAGGAGGGCAAGTCTCCAAAGATGATCTATCAAAAACTGATGTCATTCAGTCAGAAGTGGGTATAGTAGTGTTCACCATGCCTCCATAATAGGAAAGAAAGAATTTACTAATGAAGCCTTCCATACTTATCTGTTGGGATGAAATTACCCGCAAGGGTATTTGCATTTATCATGCCTGATCCTGTGCTATCTCCGTATGGATATCTCAATACCCCACTACATCTCAGTGGGAATATTGGTTTAAAGAGTTGCAGCACTTCAAAGATTAAGTCTGTGCGGAGCTATCTGCAGGTTTGTTTTGGGGATGAAGCAGTTAAGCACGGCGTTTTCAAAGCTGATTCCTTTCACCCTACACGGTGTCTCACATGGCTCTGCAGTGCCGGAGCACTCCTAGCCATGCTCTGACACTCAGGACCCTTACCCAGGCAGAAACCCGACGGCTAAACTAGGAGACCGTGCTCGCCCTCCATCCCCCGCACCTTGCGGGCACGCTCTTCCACAGCGAGGGACCCGCAACAACTACTGGGTCACCCAGCGCTGCTCCCTCTGCTCGGAGACCTCCAGCTGGCACTGGCACACCCTCACGCCTCGGGGTGACTGTCCCCAGTGGCCTGAACCGTGGGGACTGCCGTCGGGACGGCCCCGGCCTTGGTGCCGCCGGCGGGAGACCCCGGCCCCCCCCCAAAGGGCGGGGAGGCCGCGGCGGGGCCCGCGGAGAGGGAGGGCAGCGCCCGGGGGGAGTGGCCCGGCCGGGACAGCCCCATAAATAGCCCTCGGCTGGGCGGTGGCGGGAGGAGCCGTCGCCGCTGCTGCCGCCGTCGCCACCGTCGCCGCGCCGGCCGCGGGCAGAGTCAGCACCGCGGACAGCGCCCCGTCGTGACCCCGCGCCTTCTCCTCGCCCCTCCGCGCCCCACCATGACGGCGGAGACCCACCTGCAGGGCGTGGAGATCTCAGCCGCGCAGTTCTTCGAGATCTGGCACCACTACGACTCCGACGGTGACTCCTATCACTCCCCGGGGCGGCAGGGGCGTGGGGGGCGGCGGGGTCAGGCCCGGGGGAAATATGGGGGGACTCCAGTGCTCCCCGTCCGCAAGCAGCCCCGGCCCAAGCCCAGGTCCCGCTCCGCGCCAGCTGTCCCGCAGCCTCGGGGCACAGCCCCGGAGCCGTCAGGGGCCGGGGCTGGGGTCGGGGTCGGCCCGCAGAGAACAGCTGCGCCGGGAGGGAGCAGACGGGTCGGAGACGTCCCTGCCGGCGCTGGAGAGCGGAGCAAGTTCGGAGCGAGCGGTGACCGCAACCGTAACTCTTTCTGTTGTAGGCAATGGGTACATGGATGGGAAGGAGCTACAAAACTTCATCCAGGAGCTGCAGCAGGCGCGGAAGAAGGCGGGCTTGGTAGGTTAACGTTTCACCCCACTTTTCCATCTTCTCTGGGAAAGAAGAGTTTTCCTGAGCAAACTCCAGTGTCCCGGTTCCTTCCGTTCTCTGTTGCCATCACACGGCTCATGCACTTGCCTCACCAGGCAAAGGAAAGTAGCTCGGTAAGAAATCAGCAGGTTGCAAATGAAAAACAGTCGTCTGTGAGTCTGCTTTGGAAAGGGGAGACCAGGGTCACCTCCCGGGAGAGCAGATCCCGCGCACATCTTTCCACGCTGCGAAGTGGTGCTTCTTACAGTGCTCAGAAAGACAAGTCAAGAATCGCACGGACGTTATCTTGTTGTCTCGGATGGGACGTTATCCCCTTGCAATTAATCTTACCTGATCCAGAGCTCTACCGACACTAAAAAAAATTAAACCCCCAAACCCCAGCACTTCAAGGTAGTTTGATTCTTTTAATTTCATACCTAATGGGCAGTTTGGGCTGAAATGCATTTCTGCCCCTTGGTGGTCAGTAAACAGATCTGCAGAGGACTGCTAACCGACTGCAAACCACTTTTTGCCCTTCATCGGTGTTCTACACCAGGAGGATGAGTGCCAGATCCTGGTAGTTTAAATTGTTCAGAGGGACAGCACAGTCTTCGATAATGTTCTCAAAACAATTCTGTGCTGGAGTAATTAAAGCTAATTACTGATTTCCTCCAAATTATATCCCTGCGTGGAAAAAAACAGAGAGAAAAAGTAAAAAAGAAAGAAATGAAAGATTCCATGCAAAGATTTGAGTCAAGATAGAAGTGAACCTTTAAACAAATAAATTGCCTTTAAAATAATCAGGCTACTTAGCATCAGACTCCAGTACATAACCTAATGAATTACTTTAAGTGAATCTATGCTAAAATCCTTCTGAAGTAAAAGAAAATTATAATTTAACTGTGTGCATGGGGAAATAGATTAATACTTCATATAAGAATAACTCCAAATTAAGGAATGGTGTTCCCATAATTAACTTTGCTTTAGAAGTTGCAGTATATTTCAGAAGTTAATGCAAAACTATTAAATTAAAATGAATCAGTTTGTTTTGTAGGAAAGGGTATCTTATTATTTGTGTGAATGTAAACTAGCAATATAGGTACCAGTTAATTCTTCATAGAGATGTTGGTGGAGGACTTAATTTTCTGGAGTGTAAATAAGTTTAAAACAAGCAAATGAGACAAAAGAGACAAAACTTCAATAGCCTTCAAGTATTGCAACAGAACAAACCTCTTTTCAGTATGAACGTGCAGGAAACGTAAGGCTGTCCATCATAAAGAAATTATCAAAGCCTGTGTATAGTTAGCATGAATGCCATCCTTAGTAGAGATACATTATTCAGCAGTTAAAAATTCATTAAAAGCTTGATTTAAAAAAAAAAAAAAGCTATCATTTTAAGATTGGATTCTTTTCTCTCTCAAAGCAAGTGCACACGTCATCTTAAAAAACAGAGGATGCTGAAAGTAGCACAGAAAAGCCTTGCAAGATTATCCTTATCTTCTATAAATGACATTATTAATGCCTTTTTTTTTTTTTTAAAGAAAATAACCTCTGCCTGTGTCTCACACTACATCATTTTAGAATTGCTCAGGTGTTTAATGAAGTTTGCCTTTCCCTTTTCTCTGATCGAAACCTCATTGGAGTGTTCTGCTGAAAAGAGCAATCTACAGCAGCAATGGCAAATTCAGTGCTTGGTCTGTTTGCTCTGGAGTATGGATATATGTCATCTTAGGTTTCCAATCTATGCTGATTCTTGAATTTGAAGGCTCATTTGCCAAACAAGCATCTCATTAGTTCGTGTCTTGTCTCACGGGATACTAATTCAGTAGCTTTGAATTTCTATTCTTTTGCCAGAAGGGACACATTGAGAAACTAGTGTAGGTTATATGCCATTTCCTCTGCTGTCCTTCTTTTAACACCCCAAAGCTTCTTTGTCATCATTAACTTCTGTATTTCAGGTCACCCTCCTGCTCACTATTTTTGAAATATTCAATTATGCATTCTTCATAGCTGGATTCTACATCAGTCATGCTGTGTGCATTAGAGAATCACATTGATTCTGTCATCGCATGGGATGGTTTCATATTTCCCTGTATTCTTCCCAACTGCAGAACTGTTCTAATTATGTTCTGGTTCTAATCCTTTTATTAATCCACTCAGTAAGCCTGTACTTTCACAGCTGCTTTTTCTCAGGTGGAGCGGTAACATGCAGCCCGATTCATGCTAGCCCCAAAGGGTGGGTGTGTATTTGGATGTTTTAAGGCTAGGGCTTTTCGCTGGTAACACTTCATGCGTTATGGTAGGTAGCAAATTGATCTGATAGAATTCCAGACATATTGGGAGAACTGACTCTTTTTGAAAGATGAAACCCTTGTCAGTACAAAAGCATAGCTTCCACTTATTGTGCCCCACATTTATGCAACATGTTCTCTATTAAGGTGTGTCAATTGCCAAAAGAAGCTGTGGAGTATAAGTGACTAACTCAGAGATGGACAGAGAGTCAGTAGTTGGATCTTGGCCAAGCCATTCCACATCTTGTTTCTTACTTTCTTTGCATATATAGATGATGACAGTATTTCTCCACAGAAGTTTGTGATTCAGTAGCTACCTATGAGCACAGACACATAAGTGTTTCTGTGGTGCCATCTCTCCTTCTATTTTCAAACCATATTGAAAAAAAAAGGTTATTGTTTTTCTACAGCTCCACTTGGTGGGATAAGAACCTCAAATTCTGTAAGGGGAGACTGAGGCATGAAGGGCCAGTTGCCTAATTTCAAAGGCTGAGAATTGTGAAGGGCTGGTTTCTTAATTTCATGTGTTGAGCACTGCTTCTGCATCAAGTTTAGGGCTAGGATTGGTTAAATTGAGGCAAGGTTTTTTGGACTGCAAACATTTCTTTGAGGAACATAACTTGGATAACTCACTGAGTAGCTCAAAAGTGGGTGAACACAAAGAAGAGCTCATTCTGCATAGTGTGCTGGAGGACAAGCATCCAGTTTGTAGTAACCTGTAAGAGGCTGTGCCCCCTTCAGTGGCTGAACACTTTCTGGCACTGCAGAACTGCTGTTAGAAAGATTAGTGAAATATTTAACCAGACTAATTAAAATCCAAGTGTCTAAATTCTCTGTTCTATCTGCTAAGCAAACTTGTCCCCACTTTGGGATCATTAAATGAAAGGTGACATTGAAGTGCTTTGTATTAATAACTACATCTCTAATTAAAGCCATGGCAAATTACTAACCTGCCATGGATGACTTTGACAGAAATAGGATACTGGGCCATGGTTGTATCAGCTATAAGGAGCTGACATTTGAGTTGGCTTTGGTAGTTGAAATTTGGGACAAACTACAACAGACTTTGAGCAGCTGAGGTTCCTTGTGTCTCCAGTGAGAGAACCACTTAGGTTCTATATATTCAGATCTATTACAGCAGCTAAGGCTTTAATTCTCAAAGACTGCTGTGTCTTCATCTATAACTGCAGAAGTACCTGTTGGTTTAACTAAATGATTGTCCTGACTCTTGTTGCATGGTTTTACCAGCTCACACCTGTAAGCAATACAAACGAAGTGGAAAGTTTCATCAGTAATGAAGGCTGAGGGCAGCTCGTACCAAAGTGAGGAAAGTTGAAGTGTGAAATCGAATATTTAGATATTCACCCTGAGGCTGGCACTTTTGCCAAAGCCTGAAGTGAGGATAGCCAGTAGAAAACAGATCTAAAGCAGGGACCATAATTTATATGAAGAATGACTATGCTGGCTTTATTCTGTCAGCTTTAAGGTAACGCTCAATGTTTTCTCCCTCTTAAATCTGCCTCTCTACATCTCAGCAGTGACATTTTGACTCTGTTTCTATGATAACCAAATACTAAACAGTGAAAAATATGATAGCATGATGAGCTCTTTTCAGGCTAAAATAGCTCCCATTGTTCAGGCAAAATCCACTCAGAGATGTGGAAAGGCTATTTTGGTGTTCAGATGTATCACAATGAAAGGTTCTTTATTTTGAAAGAGTTTCAACTGCCTTCAAGTTGCTAATTTAAAAATGAAAACTGAGAAAATTGACTACTAATTGCCTGTGAAATTCACTGTCATGCTCTTAAACAAAGAAGCTGTTACACACATCTTCCAGCACATCTGTCCTTATATCTTTTTCTTCAGTCTGTAAACTAAAATAGGAGCTCTGACTATTTAGATGCCAATCATTCACACTGACTGTAACATAATTCTTTAGGAAGTAAAGCTTAGCACGATGACAATATTCATGATAAAAAGAAAAGCTCCCCTTTCATTTAAACTTGAATCCAGCTGCAGTAAGTGTGAGCACTTCATTAAATGCTGGATGTTATTTGGCAGCTAATAGAATATTCAAGTAACTTCGCATGTGCGTCTCTGTTTCGTAAAGTAATGGTTCTCCCATTGTCACTTTGTAGGACTTAACACCTGAAATGAAAGCTTTTGTGGACCAATATGGGAAGACTCCTGATGGAAAAATAGGAATAGTTGAGGTAAGAGTGTTACTATATACATATAAAAGACTGGCATGTTTACTAGGAGAAAATATGTTTAGCACAGGAAAACGTGAGCATAATATGTAAATACTTAAGATCTTCCACAGAAAATGTCTTCCTCTGCCTTAAGATCTTCAGTATTTTTCTCACTAACATGTTTTTTTTTTCTCCAGACAGAAAGGTATTCCCTATGTCTCTCCAGGCATTTCACTACACTTCATTAAACTTTGCACACTTTATTCAGCACAAGTGAGCACCACCATCAATTTAGTTTTCCTGCAAAGCAAAGAAGAGCTCTATCTTAGGATGTGAATTGTGAAAGGCAATAGGATTTCTTTCTGCGAGTGATTTTGAATTAATGCTCCATCAGCAGTCCTATAGCGAGGATAATGCACTAAGTGAACACAACTGGGTGATCACTGCATGTAGGCTATTCTGCTAAAAACAGAAACAAAACACATAGATATGGTAAGAGAGCAGCCTAACACGTTAAATTTAAACAAAATGCTAACAGCAGTTGTGATCTAGCTTGTGAAAGATCAGCTCTTCTTACTAATTCCTTTCTTGAACTTTAACAGCTTCAGGCAGAAAAAAATCCCTATTCCTTTCTAAAGAGGGCAAAGAAAACCAACCCCTTCTGCACACAAAGCTGCTCCACTATTGCATAATTTGGACAGCATGCTGGGAAGGGGTAAACCTTTGTGTTTTCTCTCACTTTTACTCTTCAATGCTGCGAGTCAAAAAGGAGAGTTCACTGAGTTACAGCTTGAAAAGTCACTCTTTTAAGCCTAAAGCTATGACTCCTTTATGTCACTCTGAGTGCAGTGAGACTGCAGTTTTATTGTGAAATGCTCCTTCCCCCCCCCCCCCCCTTTTTTTTTTTTTATATTTCCCTGATAATAAGAAATCTGCTCTGTAGAGCTAATTAGGAAAGATCTGGAAACAAGCCAGGTCTGCAAAATGTCTACAGTGACCAACTTTGGGTCAGTAACTAATTTTAAAATAGAAGACTGAATGGAATTTGTAAAAGTCAATAGGAAGTATCACTGCTGCTATAATCAATCATTTCAGTGTCTTTTCTCCCCTGTCATGGGTCTGCACTGCATATATTTTACTTAAAGTAGATGCATGCATATGTAAAGATAACAAACTACCATGGAATTACAGTTTCACTTACAGCTGTAATTAATTATTTTAATGCTTCTTTTGACAATATTTAGCATTGATCAAATAATTCTGCACCTAAAAAGACCAATTGCCTATCCAGACTAAATAATTTTGGGGGTTTGGACTAACAAATGCTTATTGATTTGATATTGAGGAAGCCTATTTCATTTAATATTTATGAATCTATGCAAATGCCTTTAAAAAAGACCATTTCTTTGCATAAGAGGGATAATGGAAAGTTTTATCTTTCAAGCTTGGTTCCTGATTCTGCAGTTGACCTAATTGTTGAAGAGGAGCACATTTGATAGGGACTGATACTGCACAGTGCTCACCACCCCCAGTGAAGTTCCATGCATGCTCAGCTTCCACGGAAGCGATTGAATAGTGACAGTACTCAGTTCAGCGACTGCAGGGACTTTCTCCCTTAATATAGCACTTTTCCTAACTGAATAGCTATATTTTGTTACACTCACATCAGCATGAAGCTTGATTTGGAAAGTGCTGATGGGACTCAAGATGAAACACGTTGCACATGCAGAGCAGGATAATATTAAAGTTAGCATTTGAATTTGATTCTCTTTTCTTATAAATGAAAAGTGCAGTAATTCCAGTAATGCATCAAAGAGGTTTTTTCCTATGGGAGTGTGTGAATGCTGCTAATAACAGTATTATGTTATAATCCCAGCCATCATTATCAATAGAGAATAATGAGTTTTCAGGGAAGTCCTAGTGACTGAGATAGAGGAAGCCTGGGTGGCTTTTTTTTCCCCCTTTCAGTTCAGACCAAGTGTGGATTCTGCCTTTGCAAGCACACTGCAGTTAGCTCACCAGCTTTTATCCAGTGCCCTCCAGCTAAAGGGAGACGTGTCCTCTTCCTTGGCGTTGTGTAAGGGACCTTTTATTCACCTTTTGTACTCATTCAGACCAGTGCTTTCACCAAAATGTGGATGCTAAGCCCGAGGTTTCACAGCTGAGGACTGCAGTAATTCTACATTCAAATTATTGGAGGCTTACTGCTGCCATAAAAAGAGCTACTTATTAGCCTAAAATATTCTTTGTACTCCTGGTCTCTGTTATAGGATTTTAAAGAACAAAATGACTGTTTGAGGTGGAGGGAATTTTAAATACCATTAATTACCAACAGAATTAACTTAGAGAGGGGTTTCTAGAAAAAAAAACTTTCTGGTGTTGTTTTAAACAATGTGAGCACTTTTTTCCTGCAAGGTAACCTATAAAGACATACATCAGCCTGAAGCTGAGCAGAGGAGTCAAGCCAGACTAGTCTCTGTGTTTTTTCTGTACTACTCATGATGCAGAAACACCTGATTTTCTCCATAAGAGCAGCAGCCAGCTCACAGAAACGTCCACTAAACTGCTGCTGCTGCCACGCTCCAACGCGTAAGGGTCCGCATTCTTCCTCAAACATGCTCACACAGGTCCCCCTGTGCTTGTCTTCACTTCCAATGAAGAAGCCATTAGAAATAGCACAATACTTTCATATTTTCTCTCTGTAGTGGCATAACTGGGCCTGAGAAGTTGGGTCAGTTTACTTATGATCCCCTCACTCCTTAACAGTTCAGAGCTTTTCATCAAACAAAGCCATGTAATGCTATCTGGTGCATGAGCTTGGAGAATTGGACTTTCCTTTACTGTTTTGTTTCTGTGATGCTGAACAGTACAAGAGAAAGAAAACACAAAAATCATTTTTTGGCAGAAACCTGGGCTGATACTGGATATTGAACTACTATTATCTTTGTAATGTAGAAACCTGTGCTTTCTCCCAAGACTTGCAAAGGCTGAGAGTTGTAGCTCAGCTTGGTACCGCTAGTAAGCTGTTAATGGTTCTTTGGAAGGTCACTGTTTTACATCTACCCTTGCACCTTAGACTACTTTACAGTGCCCTTGCAAAATTCATCACTTAGCTATGGAGACCCCACAAATAAGATCTCATAATTTCCATACATGTGAACCCTCTCCCCTTGTCATAATCAGTCTCTTCACCCAAACTCTGCTTACTGCTACAATCAGTTCCTCCATTCAGCATTTGCTGGTGAGTAGGAATGCCAATTTACTCCCAGAATCAAAGCTCCCCTCTCATGGAGGGGAATACAGAAGCGTTCCCATATGCCAGCCCTGTGCTATGCACCTTTAGCTGCTAGGTACCCACGAACGTGCACTTAGCCACACGTGTGTGTGCTATTTATAATGGAGCTGCTGACAAAAATACATTGTTTAAGTTGATTGGGCTTAGTGTTCAGCCATTTAGCAAAAGCACTCGGAGTGCTCTGACGGGCCTGGCAGCCTGTCATCAGCTGCACCGTGCCTGGAAGGAGAGTGCTCTGACCTGTCTTTTCTGTTACACCAGCACTTAAAGAATATGACTGCTTCCTTGCACGGATAATTTTAGAGAAAAGAGAGAACTGCCTCCATAAGTTTGTTGTGCCTGGAGGGCAAGAAGGAGACCTGAACTCACCTATGGTGCTACTGGAACCCAATTAAAGAGCCTCAACAATTAGGCAGCAGCACTGAAATAGACAGAACGAGGGCTTTGAGGGTGTCAAGTGAGTGTGGAAAATTGAACATTTGATTCAAAACTCTGTGAAGTCTGCAGATGTCTTTTTTTTTTTTAATAGAAGAATGCAGCTAAGAAATCTGTCTTGCTCCATTTTCTCTTCCTAGTAAGCACAGCTGGCCCATTCTTCAAGCAAAGTTTTCTTTAATCAAAACACATTTCATACATTGTGAGGGCAGAAAAAAAAAGCAACAACACATTAGGCTTTTGTTACAAACCAATCATGATTTTACATTAAATTATACAGCATAGTCTCCATCTCCTACACTTGTCACTTGCCAAAATTGAGTTATAGTAAATGAACAGTTTCAATAATCAGTACAATCATGTCTGATTTTTAAAAAGCCCTTTGTAGAGCAGAGGCATTGGAAGAACCACCCCTGATTTTGCAGGGCTTTTGATTTCTTTCTGGTATTTATAGCTCTTCTTGAACACATCTCAGTGCAAATGCTCACCTCTCGCCATCCCCTTACTCACTTTTTTTTTCCTCCTGGCTTTTTGATGTGCTTTTCTACCTACTTAGCACACATGTTCTTCGTGTCAGTGTTCCTCTGCCTCTCTGGAGATATTCAGAACCCACCTGGACACGTTCCTGTGTGATCTGGTATAGGTGATCCTGCTCTGGCAGGGGGGTTGGACTGGATGAGGTTTCAAGGTCCTTTCCAGCCCCTGACATTCTGTGACTGTTTCTTCCTCTGTATCTGCGAGTAGTCTGTTTCCTTCGCTCTCTCAATTCGCAGACCTTCGTGCTTACCCTCTAAACATCCTTGAGTTATGTTTTAAAGTTGTCTCAGTTCCAGGTTTTCACCACAGATACTAACTCTGCATGGATGACTTTTTTCCTCCTTTTTTTCCCTGCAGCTACCTCTTTGGTAAATTGCTGTCTCATTCCTTTCTTGCAGACCTCACTTCTGTTTGACCTTGATGAATACAGGAGAGCTGCAAGCCTTTCAGAGGCATCGTCCAAATATTTCAGCTAGCAGGATGAAGCTTCCTCTGGGCCCTCAAAAGAGCAGTATAAGCAAGCACCAAGAACTTGATAATCTTTTAACAGGTTCCATGTCCTTTAACAGGCTCAGCTGGCCTAATGAAGAACCACAAGTTAATCTTTCTGAAATTCTGTTACAGCTTGCTCAGATATTACCGACGGAAGAGAACTTCCTCTTGTTCTTCAGATGCCAGCAGCTAAAGTCAAGTGAAGACTTCATGCAGGTACAGTATGGGAAGCTGCCTTCTGTAACATCATCCAAGACTTGCTCACCTTAGATACATCATTGAAGTGTTCACATTCTGATTGCAGACATGGAGAAAATACGACAGCGACCACAGCGGCTTCATTGATTCTGAGGAACTCAAGGTAAACCACTGTCTATGGGTAGGCATGAGATGAGAACAGGCACGGGAGTACAGCTGGTGCTGCTGCCTGTTTCTTCAAATACCCCTCCCTGCAGGGGTTTGCATTTCAAACACGACCAAAACGTGATATGCTTAGCTGATGTTTTTTTGGTCACCAGTCAATTATTTAAAGTGAAACTCTAATCTGACCAGTGTTTTTTCTAAAACACATTTTAGCTCAGATCAATGTCTGTCTCCAGTGGCTCAGGGTAACTGGTACTTAGCTTAGAAGTAAGAAATATTCAGAAAGCAAGATGGGCCTCTGAAAGCTATGTGGTTCCTTTTTTGGTGTGTTATGGATGAGGGCTGTTCTGCTAAGGTTTTCTCCTAAGGGCATCACTCCCATTAATTACAGATCATGCTCTCTCAAGCATCAGGTAGCCCTACAGGTTCCACTCTGATACCATCAGGCTAATGCAAATAGAGTTCTGTTGCCCCTAATTGGTTCTCTTGGTGGTATTTTGGTATCATCTTTAATAGGCACAACTAAGAGCAGAATCTAGATTCCTCCGTTAGCCATCTCAGCCTCTCAGAGTTAACGACTCTTAAAATTAGAGCAATTTAGCTCCCGAGTTGTAACACAGCAGTTTGTAGGTGATAAATCACAGAGCTGTAGAATCACAGAGTGGTTGGAAGGGACCTCTGGAGGTCATCTGGTCCCTGCTCAAGCAGGACCTCCTAGGGCCAGCTGCCCAGGGCTGTATCCAGATGGCTTTTGAATATCTCTATCCAGGAAGGTTGTGTAGTCTTCATTCTTAATCTGTGTCAGTATGAGGTTATATTCACAGTACAAATACGTTTCCTGATATTCAGAGGGAACCTCCTGTGGCTTAGTTTGCACCCACTGCCTCTGGTCCTGTCGCTGGGTACCAGCCTGAGTCCATCCAATTTGTGTCCTCAGCTGTAATACCTCCTGATCCCACTCTTCTCCAGGCTGAAAAGTCTCTCAGCTTTTCCTTGTAGGACAGACACCCACATACAACAGGCTCTGAATAAAAAGGTGCTGCTTTCCACAGTTCAGTTGCACTTGATACATTATTGTACCCTCAGGCAGACAAACCCATTCCTATGCTGGCTGGTAGTAGCAGGCTGCTTGGTGGAATCGGGAAGAGGCCACACAGGGATGTAGCACTTCAGAACTCTCCATCTGTTAGGCAGCACCCTAAGGAGTATTGATGGCTGCTATAGTGTAAAATAGATTTTAAAAGGTGGGGCTGATTGAGGACTGGCTGAAAAGTGAAGATATTATAACTGGATCTCTAATGGTCCCCTCTTACTTGCTGGCCTCAGAGAAGCAAGCTTTAACATGTTGAAAATAAGACAGAAATGCCCAGTTCTATCTTTAGAGCAGTACTTCTTGACAAGCTCAAGCATTTAAAGTATTTGTTATGTGAGGAGCACACCCACTTACAACTTTATAAGAGAAATTTAAGCTGGAAATCAGGAAAACTTTCTAACAATAGCAACAGCAGTGGAATCCATTGTCTAAGGGGGAGGCAGGCTCCAAATCACTGCTTGCAGTTAGGAAAGGTTTGGCAATAGCTCGGATCAGACAGTAGCTCAGGATGTAGATAATCCTTTAGTGAGACATGCAGATGGACTGGATAGCCTATCAGTGTCCTTTCCAATTCTATTTTCCATCAAAGCACACAAGATCAAAGAATGTTTCTGTAATGTCCATTTACACCATTTGAGCCATGGTCTCTCCCTACAGGGTACCAAGAAGGCCCCCCACCATGGAGGGCATCAGACGAGAAGAGCTACAGGTGGTATTGGTCATAGAATCAGTCAGAGTTGGAAGGGACCACAAGGATCATCTAATTCCAACCACCCTGCCATGGGCAGGGACACCCTACCCTAGATCAGGCTGGCCACAGCCTCATCCAACCTGGCCCTAAATGGCTGTAGATGTGGGTGCACTGAAGTTCAAGATTGTCATCTTTGTACAAATAGATTTTCTTATGAGCTTTGCCATTTTGTGTCTTGAAACGTGGCACAAAGTTCCACAAAGATAATGACTGTCAAAGTGGTGACAGTAATTATGCACTTCATTGAGCATTGACAGGCACACAGACATTGTGGGTCTTGTAATGCCTTTGTCCAATAAATTGATATATTTCTCCTTTTTTTTTTTTTTTATTTTAATGTCATAGAGCTAGTACAGAAATTTAAACCACTGAATGAGTGGAAACAACCTTATTGTTTTGAGCTCAAACCAGGTGATGTTTCAAGTGATGATACTACATCAAATTCTCATTCAAGGAAATGCAGTGAAACTGGCTGCATGCGTTTGAAATGCAAGGTAGGGAGGAGCCATGTAGGTTAACATCCACTTCTAGCATCAGGGGCTGCCAGAGACATAGAGAGAACATGATTAATCATTTATCTTTTCTGCAAGAAGTGATTAAGCACCCAAGCTTTCGAGGAGACTCAAGATTAATTAGTTTAGCCTAGTGATGGAGCTGATTAGGAAGCGGTATGCCAGAAAAACAAACCCTTTTTGTCCAAATTCACAGTACAAGGAGTGGCATACAGCACAGAAAGTTTTCTTTCTGTGCCACACACCTGAGCTGATCAAAATAAACTGTTTAATTTGTTGATGGTGACTTCTTTTCATACTTATTTGGAACTTCATCAGTAAATAGTCAAGTATGTGTAAAATAGCATTTCCCATTACTTTGCTCTGAAGCTGGCAAGTTGAGCATTTTGTACTGCAGGTAAAAATTCACCTATTACTCTTCTATTTATTTAACAGAGCTTCTTGAAAGATTTATTACAGAAAGCAAATAAGCAGATTGAAGACTCAAAGTTAACAGAATATACGGAAATAATGGTAAGCTAATTTACAAACGTACTTCATCAAGGCTGAATTAACTCAAATTCTGTTTACCTTTAGGCACTGGAAGGTTCCAAACGACTTGGAGCCCCACCAGGTCCTAATCAGGCTAACATTTCAACAGAGAGACAGCTCTGGTGTCTAGCACTGCAACTATTACTGCTGCTGCTACAGAGATTTGTGGGCAGTTTTTAGTGCTGCTTAAGAAAGAAAATACTCAGGAATTCTGTATCTTATTGATACTTGTGTAATATTTGGATGCTATTAAACCATACCATAGTGTTGTCCCCTGTTCTTCTTCCTTCTGCTGTTAGTTTCAAGTCTTCACAATTCATAGCAGAAAACATTGTCCCTGTCGTTACCACACTGTTATGTTTAGATCAAATTAATTTGGGGTTACTTTGCATGCTTTGTGTTCTTACAGTGCTGTAGTGCCTCTATCTTGTCTTAAAAGCCTTCCCTGCATGGTGGCTTATCAGATGGACAAACATCTTAAACTTTCCTTGTCCCCTCCTTCAAGAAGGAGGAATTGATCTTGTAGATAAACACTAGAGCAAAGCTGTTGCTTTCCTGGCCTTAAATTAGCCCAGTCCTTGGAGCCCTTCTTCTGTCCTACCACCATACTGCTCCATGGTAATCACCAGTATTGGCTTCTGAGTGGACATGTCAAGTAAAAAACAATAACAACTCCAAATTCTTGCCTTTAGGAAATGTGTAATACTCCATTTTGTTTTGTTTTGTTTTACCAGCTTGGTTTTATCTTAACATCATTTCAGCTGGCAACAATGTGCTAGGTGAATCCACCAGCCCTCACACTGGCCTGAGAATGGCTGATAAAGGTTGTGTTTCTCCTGGGAAACAGTGGCTGGTTTAATGTACCAATGTAACCACTCACCTTTAATTGTCACTCTTTATTCACCAGTGAAGATAACCTGTATTCTTTTCATCCAGAGAGCTTTTAGACCTTCATCTTAAAATGTGCTCTAAGTTCTGACCTCTGTAGAGAGACACAATGATAAAAAAATAACAGCAATAAGGAAAAATAACAGCTAAGGCCAGCTGTCCACTTATCTCCTCAGGAAGAAGAAAAGAAGACAGTTAGAAAATATACAGCCCTGAGTGGCTGTAGGCAGGCACAGTCAGCCACTAACAGCCCATCAAAATACAGAATATGTTGATTTCACAGCTGCCACTGCTTACCTCCCCTAAATGCAAAGCTCCTCACATGAGAGATGTGGGCAAGGCAGATGCTTTCACATAAGGAAAGGAAGCATTAAAAAGAACCAGGGGGTTAGATAGAAATATGTGCTTATAGAATAGGTCTCTTTTCTGGTCTCCTTTGACGTTCATTGTGTATTAACCAAGGGAAATGAGGTCTTTTTTCCATGGCATTAATTGTGTCTTGAAAAGGATACACACCTAGTACAGGATGTCTTTTCCTCTTCTCCTAAAATTACATCCAAAATTACTGTGATTGAAAGTGATGGGATGGAGAGTGGGTGGTTGTGTTTTCAGTACAATGCCTAACAACGTTTTGTGCAGCTGGCTGCTTTTGTGACTCTTTCATACAAGCAAAGGCAAAATAATACTTGAAAGAAGAAAAATGGGACTATACACACATAAAAACCAGGGGAGGAAGTCCCATGCAGGTGCAGTATCTCTGTCTACTTCTAATAATGTATACAAGCTCATGCTTCACAAGCAGCAGGAGCTCATCCTTTCAAGGCCTCAGAGGACAGCACTTTAATGCAATGGGGTGATTAAAAATTATTAGATGTGGCATTCACTTATTGTGCTAAATTGCATCACTATATTTATTCCTGTAATTTAATTATAACTATCTGAAGATATTTACTTCCCCATTTTCATACCATCAAGAAGGTGTGATCTCTTCACTCCCTTCTTGAAACACATGGTAGAAAGAGGATGCAATCACTAATTTAAACATCTAGACCTTGCAGCCAGCTGAATGAAATGTCTGTTATGTGCTAAGGAATTGAATGTCTTGGATTCATTTGAACTTCACTCCACCGTTGTTTCACCTTGATGAAAAGAGGATAATGATGCTATTATCAGACTGTGATAGGAAGTCAAAAACAAAATGTTACCATGTCAGCCCTCCTCCCATTTACAAATGCACAGTTCTCAGATGGGATATCCATCACTCTAGCAGGTTGAAAGCTACCTTGCAGTAGGTTAATCATAATTGTCCATCTGGTTTCTTATCAGGCTTTTGCAGTAGAATTAACTACTGTGACATCTTCAGCACTCTCAGTAAGTGTATTACACAGCAGATGTGACAGATCAAAACTTGGAGCCATCCTTTCAGCATGGAATAAAAGCCAAATGTCTCTGTATTTAAATCTTAAAAAAGAAAAAAAGTGGTTTCTTCATTATTGACTAATTTTGAGTAGCAATGTAAAATTATGTATTCTTTCAGCTTAGGATGTTTGATGCAAACAATGATGGAAAGCTGGAGCTGACTGAACTGGCCAGGTATGTCTTCTGTCTCTCTTCACAAGTATCATGTAGCAGTTGCTGCTATGGAAAAAAGTTAACCATTTTGACTTTTGTTTTGTTCTTTTCTTTTTTCTTTGTCCAAAGACTACTCCCTGTACAGGAAAATTTCCTTATTAAATTTCAGGTATGAATATTCACATTCTTAAGGTTACTTGTTACCATCACACAGAACTGGTGTCATTAATGGAGTTCTTTTCCTTTTTTCCCCCTTTTGGCATTTAGGGTGTCAAAATGTGTGCAAAAGAATTCAATAAAGCCTTTGAGATGTATGATCAAGTAAGTCCTCAAAAGCCATTTTACTAGTGGCATAGCTGGCATTTATTTTCTGAATCTGTGGAAAATCTTGGATAAGAAAAACAAAAGCTTGAAATTCTCTTTAATGTTCTTTTTCAGGATGGCAATGGCTACATAGATGAAAATGAACTTGATGCACTACTGAAGGATCTCTGTGAAAAGAACAAAAAGGTAACCCTAGAGGGCTTTTTTCCCCCCCACTAGAGACTACATTTAATTTGGATTTTAAGGACACTCTAATCCACCCAATTAAGATAAATGTAGAGAGCTTCTAAGTCATGAATCCTGATGTCAAAGTGCATCCAAATACCTTGTCAGAAGTCACAGCAATGTAACTTATGAACCAGGGGAGCTGTGATTGCTGTCAAAAGCTTGCTACTGAGACATCATCTATCAACAGTCTAACCAGGCTATAATATGGACAATACATAAATAAATGGCATCCTGGCCTGTATCAGGAACAGTGTGGCCAGTAGGATGAGGGAGGTTATTCTGCCCCTGTACTCAACACTGGTCAGGCCACACCTTGAGTACTATGTCCAGTTCCGGGCTCCTTAATTCAAGAGAGATGTTGAGGTGCCGGAACGTGTCCAGAGAAGGGCAACAAAGCTGGTGAGGGGCCTGGAACACAAGCCCTATGAGGAGAGGCTGAGGGAGCTGGGGTTGTTTAGCCTGGAGAAGAGGAGGCTCAGAGGTGACCTCATTGCTGTCTACAATTATCTGAAGGGAGGCTGTAGCCAGGTGGGGGTTGGTCTCTTCTCCCAGACAACCATCAACAGAACAAGGGGACAGAGTCTCAAGTTGTGCCAGGGGAGGTCTAGGCTGGATGTTAGGAAGAAGTTGTTGCCAGAGAGAGTGATTGGCATTGGAATGGGCTGCCCAGGGAGGTGGTGGAGTCGCCGTTCAAGGAAAGCCTGGATGAGGCATTTAGTGCCATGGTCTAGTTGACTGGATAGGGCTGGGTGCTAGGTTGGACTGGATGATCTTGGAGGTCTCTTCCAACCTGCTTGATTCTATGAAAAGAAGAACATTTGCAGTGTGTCACTGTTGGACAGGCTGAGAATATCCTTTTGGGGTTTATTGGTTTGGTTTTTTTTTTTTCCCTTGATTTTCTGCCACTGAAGGTAAACTTGCTCCTGCTGGTAACTAAACAGGATTATAAAGCCTTATCTGTTCTTTAAATAGGAATTAGACATTAACAACCTCGCAACATACAAGAAAAGCATCATGGCCTTGTCTGATGGAGGAAAGCTTTACCGAGCGGAGCTGGCTCTTATTCTCTGTGCTGAGGAAAACTAGAACTCTTCTCTCATGTCCACTTAACTAGTGATGTACTCTATCTACACAATAACTGTGCACTGTAAGGGAGTAGGCTGTATTTTTAAACTGCATATAGAAAATTAGCCAGGACGTGTGGCACATTCCTTTCAGTTTGTTTCTATACTGTTTGTAATGTACAGTTTTTGTAACAATAAGATTGATAAAGAGAATGTCTACGTTTGGGCCAGTCTGTATATTCAAAAAGACACTAAAATATGTTGGGGTTGGTTTTGGTTCTGGTTTGTTTCTTTGTTGTTTTGTTTTTTTTCTTTCATAAACACAGCTGGAAAAACAGATTTAAACCTGCTGACATTGCTGTGGTCATCATATCCTTTGACACTTGCAACATTTCTTGTTCAACTACGTGACAAAAAAAAGTCTACAGGCATCTTTCCCCAGTACAACTAATTTTAGTGTTTTGAAATGCAAAATGGGAATTTGGATTAAATACAACCTAGGTCTGGGATAAGGAAAGAGATGTTCAGTTCTGGAAATCAGACATGCCAACAAGGCAATAAGAAATATCTACAGTTGTCAAACCATTCACCTACAGGTGTGTGCTCTCTGCAGTTTTCCAATTACTCTTCTCTTTATGAACTCATAGCATATAGACAAAGCATTTATCTGGGATAGGTCTCCACGCAGTAGCTGACAAAAGAATAGAGTGTTTTTCAATCTAGCTGTTTAACTTTACTGAATTTAAACATAGGCACTTCAGAAATAAAGGCCTTTAATCTGTCTTGGAATCTTGGCTAAATGACAGGTAGTATAGTTCATACACAGAGTAACATATGATATCGTAAGTGTACCTTTCATGACTATTTGCTGTGTCAGAGAATATGACAATCCATTTTCTAAACTATTTTCACATTTTGCAGGTTATAATTATTCTAGTAAATTGCTGTTTTTACATCATATTCTGTGTAATCTATAATTAAATTTAATATCCTAAGATTGTTGGTGTCTAGTCTGTCTATCTCCTGGATTCCTTCTTTTTTTTTTTCCTCCCCTCTCTGTACTATGTGAAGAAAAAAAGAACAAACCACAACTCTTAAAAAAAAAAAAAGGGTGCCTCCTTGGATCTTACAGTGGATTGCTGTCTATAATATTAGTATTAAAATGTAACACTAAACAAAGAAAAATCTAGCACAGATTTGATACCAATTTAGTGATTCAGTTTACATGGTGGGCTCTGCTTTTTAGGCTATTTTTAAATGGGAACTCTACTATGAAAACAGCCCTGTTCTCATTCAGCTTAATACTTTTAGCCTGGCTCCCTTTTTACTTCACAGCAATCTTAGGAGAGACAACTCCAAGAATATCCAGGCATGTACTGGTGTGGGAGGGAAACTGGGCTGTGTCTGCAAGTGAATGAAATCTGTTGCCTCCACTTACAACCATGTCAGAAGCAGTTCCAGGTTAGCTTATTAGCTGTATACAGCTTCTCAGCTGCATCTCTGTGTCTTTTGAAACAAGCAGAAGCAAATGCATTTGTGTGAATGTGTCTCAAATGATCAGGCTCAAGTCCTTCCAGATTGCAGTCACTAAAATGAATCCTTGAATTCCTCAGGTGAACTCAGGCAACTCAGTACTATTTCAGGAATGGCCTAGTGGCCCTGGGATCTCTCCAGTGTGAGCCCTGGAAAATAAAGGAGTAGGTGGTGCCAGATGGGGTCTTGCTGAGAAAACAAATTCATAAAAATTAAAGATGAATCTAGCTCATTCTCACCACTTTACTCCTACTCCATGCACAGTGATTTAACTTCTCACCTGCTTATTCTCCTCCTTTCTCTATGCAATGTGAAATATAATTGTGTTTGTTAAGTGAAGGAACAGCAAATCTGCCTATTAGTACAATAAATGATTGTTATTATTCATCCCATGCACTTGACAGCCTGGATTTTGCCTTATTTTAACATTACAAAAGTGTAAAGGACAAAAAAAAATCCCTGGCTTCTATGCAAAAATATGATGTGACTGCTTGCTAAAACCATTACAGTGGAAGATAGAGAGTTTAAAATGCTTTGACAAAAAGTCACCAGAGAAACTGGATTCTGTCTGCCTGAACATGCCTAAAGTTAGCTGTTGCAGATGTGCTCTGAAGCCACCATTCTACTACTGCTGCTGCCCACCAGCTGGCTCACAGAAAGCAGGCCCCAGTACCCCACAGGCAGGATGCTTCCTGCAGTGACTTCTCATAAATAAAACTTGGACTAAAAGACAGCAATTTAAATCCCCATTTCCAGCAAAGGTGTATGGTATGGCAGAGCAAACCCAAGTGTAGCAGCTATGGGTTGAAACTGCTCTAAAAACTCCAGGTTTCCAAGTCCCTAAAGCACTCCTGGGCAGAGCTCTTACAAAGTGTCAGAGCTCAGGCAGAAGGAGACTTGGTATAATAAAAGGGGTGATGATAGGGAAGGCTGCAAGCTTCCTTCTTCTGGTAGGCATCTAGTAAGCAAACCAAAGATTGAAAGTAAAATGTAGCCTGCACAAAAATGAGTATGAGGCAGTGCAGCTATGCCATACTCCTGCTAAAAACAGCAAGTGACTGACTCCTAGCTCCTAGCTACCTGGGATCCAATTTACTGAGGCTACTGACCACTTTACTGTCTAAAAGTACAGTTTTTATTACAACTATTCAAATAAGCACTCAAAATAGCAAATGCTCCAAAACTTTGCCCTACGAACTACAATTAAGTATTCTGTAAAAATTTTAGCCTGTTGTGGTTTAAATAGGTACAAATTAAAGTTTTCAGTATCTGAAGAGGACCTACAGGAAGGCAGGGAAAGAGCTTTTGCAAAGAGCTTGCAGTGATGGGACAAGAGGCAACGGTTTGAAACTGCAACAGGATAGATTTAGGATGGACAGAAGAAGGAAGAATTTCTTTACAGTGAGAGTGGTGGAACGCTGGAAGAGGTTGCCTGGGGATGTGGCTGAGGACCTGTCCCTGAAGACATTCAAGATCAGGCTGGATGTGGCCCTGGGCTGTCTGCTGAGTTGGAGGTGTCCCTGCTGACTGTGGGGGGCGTTGGACAAGATGCCCTTTGAGGGTCCCTTCCAACTCGATGCAACCTGTGGATCCAAAAGTTAAAAATGAACACAGGGCTTAGTATTCAAATCAAAGGAGGTGATTTTCTACTCATTTTAAAGCACAAAATAGCAGATTTACACTAATAGTGAACAAATCAAGTAGGGTAAATATGAGTACCTTCAAAACCCAATGACATAATGAATGTGGTGTTTGCTGACACACAAACCTAAGCAGTACAAGTTCACCACTGCCACCTGACCGGCAGCTGTGGCACAAACCATGGCCCATTGTGGAGAACACCACACTCGTTTTCATGGACAGTGGAGTGATTTGGCTTTCATTCACTGCTCTGAGTCATGGATGGCCAGTATCATTGCAGTGCTCTAATCCCCCCCATTTACAAGGTAGCTATGCATCTCTGAAAACTGCCCCCCACACGCTCACAGAGCTCCTAACTGAACATTCCATGGACAAGGACAATAGGTGTAAGCTGCAGCAACAGAGGTTCTGCTGCAACACAAGCAGGAACTTCTTTACTGTGAGGGTCCCAGAGCACTGGAACAGGCTTCCCAGAGAGGTTGTGGTCTCCTTCTCTGGAGCCTTTGAAGGCCTATCTGGATGTGTTCCTCTGTGATCTGCATTAGATAGTATTGTCCTGCCCTGGGCATCCTGATTTATCTGGAGGTGTCACTGCTGACTGCAGGGGGATTGGACAAGACCTTTGAGGGTCCCTTCCAACTCAATGCAATCTGTGAACCTTTGAAATTTACTGCATATTAACTTAGCATATAAGAAACTTGGTGGTCTTACCTTGGTTAAAGTGGGCTTACATGTTTAGCATCAACACAGGACACTCCACAGAGTTAAACAAAAGTACAAATTCCCTTGCAATTCGGTGTTTTTACTTCTGTGCTATCAGCACAAGGAAAGAAAGAGAGATGAGCAGTTCATGTGCCAATACATTTGAAGTCAATATGGATGGCTAGGAACCCAGATTTCCCTCACACAGTGTCATTGCTTGCAAAGCAGACTCTTGAAATGGTAAATACTAGCAGTAATTCTCAACAGAAATTGACATATTCAAGAAGAGGGAATACCCCAAAATAGGAGAAGCAAAGATTGGCAGCAGTTCTGGTATCACAGCAAAGAGGTAATACAATAAATCTCTTAATTTGCAACCTCAAATGATTAACTTGTTTATAAGCCTCTATTATAATACAATAGCACTTCTACAGCATAGAATTAAGGCAATTGTAACAGACAGGTTCAGAGAGTAAATCATCACCTGAAATAAAAAGGGTAATGTCAAGGCTCAATTGAGCAGACAAGATGTACTTTTCAGCTTAAAACAGACAATGAATCTTCCTTTGTGAGCGTCTCTAAGTTGAGTTCATGGAATTGACAAGACCTTTGGCTAATGGGTCATACAAATGTCATTTAAAAAAGAGAAGTATTTGGATTCCAGGAAGATTTTCCTTAGGATGATATGGGAAAAGGGATAGAGAACATAACAATTTAGTCCTGCCCTTTTTACAGTTTTACAAGTGAGCAGAAAGGATCCTAGCCTAAGTAAGGAGGCTCAGCCAGCACCCATGAGGTTTCAAAGCTTTCAATCCAGATTTACCAATGCCCTTCGTTGGTCTTTGAAGAGACTCCTGTAGCCACACACACTACCATGGCAAGTGATTTTCTGAATCATAGAATCATAGATTCTCATTTTCAAGAACACTGACTTAATGATGACAAAAAGCAAGCTCCTTAGAAAGGCACTGCTCGTCCTTAAATGCCAGTTTTAAAGTTCAGCATAAAATAATTAATGGATTGAAAATGTCAGCAGAAGATGAGCCCATGACTGTTCATTATTTCAAGAAGCTGTAAGTAACCAGAGGAGGTACTTCCCATCTCAGTTCATGCACTCCTGCTGATAACCTCAGACTTTGTTATTTGCAGGTTTAAGTTTATTACTGAAGTGTGAAGATTAGGATTTAGAATCATAGAATCAACCAGCTTTGAAGAGACCTCCAAGATCAGCCAGTCCAACCTAGCACCCAGCCCTGTACAATCAACTACACCAAGGCACCAAGTGCCTCATCCAGTCTGTTCTTCAACACCTCCAGGGATGGCGACTCCACCACCTCCCTGGGCAGCCCATTCCAATGCCAATCACTCTCTCTGGCAACAACTTCCTCCTAACATCCAGCCTAGACTCCCCCTGGCACAACTGGAGACTGTGTCCCCTTGTTCTCTTGCTGGTTGCCTGGCAGAAGAGACCAAACCCTACCTGGCTACAAACTTCTTTCAGACATGATAGCTTCTCCTCAGATTAACAATCATATTTAGATATGACAGCCCTGAACTGCTATTGGAATGACAATAAGGAGACACCAAAACCCACAAAAATCTTTGGAAGTATTAAAAATTAAATAAATGTAACTGCAGACCACAGAATGGCTATGAGATGTAAACTAAAGAACAATAGCATCTCAGGGTACAACCGTTGTTCACTCCTGACAACAGATGAGACTGCAAGTGGTAAAAAATATGCATGCTTTATCCAAAATATGGTAATTTCAAAGTATTTTATTGAAATTAGCATACAAAACATTTTGAAGGTCATTTCTCAATTGGTTATTTCTAAATATTGACTCAAAAGCAGTGATCCATTTCCATGAATGTCCACTGTAGAGTTACATACGTCTAAGAGCCTTTTGTTTTTCTAATCATTGCTTCCATCATGTCCCACTGCTCTTTAGTAACCTAACAAAAGAAGAAAAAACAACCCAAGATTTATTAGAATTTCATGTAATTACACATGTAGGTATTTGTTTGAATGTAAAATAGCAGGCAAGGAATTTCATACCTTCTTCAAATCATTAAATTCTCCTGCCATAGAAACATATTCTCCACCATCCATTCTGATAACCTAGAAAAAAGCATAAGCAAGACATTTAATACCAGTGATGGTTCTGTAGCACTCCCTTGTTTATGAACTGTGAAAGTAGTTTAAATTGATTTGGATTAGGAAAAAACTCAATCACATCCAAAAGTTCTTTGTAAAGGTACTAACTACCATGCATTATAGTTAAAAGTTTAATAGTCCATAGATTCACAGAATGGTTTGGGTTGGAAGGGACCTTGAAGATCATCTAGCTCCCAACCCCAGCCATTGGCAGGGACACTTTCCATTAGACCAGGCTGCTCAAGGCCTCATCCAATCTCACCTTGAACACCTCCAGGGAGGGGGCATCCATGACTGCCCTGGGCAACCAGTTCAAGTGTCTCACCACCCTCACTGTAAAGAATTTCTTGTTAATCTCCAGTCTAAATCTGCCCTCCTCAGGCTTCAAATCTATTCCATCTTGTCCTACCCATTCCCTCTTACTCTGTAACTGCAAGCCCTTGTAAAAAGTCCCTTCCTGTCCTTCTTGTAGGCCCCATTTAGGTACTGACAGGTTGCTGTAAAGATTCTCCAGAGACTTCCTTTCTCCAAGCAGCAGAGCTCCACCTCTCACAGCCTGTCCCCAGAGGTGCAGTGCTCCAACACTCTGATCATCTTCTGAACCCAGAATGTTCCATAATGATTGGAAGAAATTTCTAAGCAAGAGGTTTTGTTTCCTCTCTGAAACTAAAAGGCTTTAAACACATCAGCAGAACTCAAACCACCAGCAGGTTAACTGTAAACTTACTGCCCCATTAACCCAGCTTGCAAAGTCACTGCAGAAATAGGCAGCAAGATTTGCAATTTCTTCTACAGTTCCCAAACGTCCACAGGGAATCCTCTCAATCATTTTCTTCTCAAATGCACCTGTTGGGTCAAGGCGGCTAAAGGCACCCTGAGGATTAAGAGAAACAATAAAAAAAACTATATTTAAAACATTATAACCACATCAGAAATGAAAATGCAACCGAGAGGTTACTAAACATAAACAATATGGAAGTTAACATTTGTGAGTAAGCTGTTTACACCCTGTTTGGCAGTAAGATGAAAAAAGAAAGTAGGCAACAGAAAATAATTTATCCCTCCTGCACTGATGGGCATCTACTGGGCATGGAATGCTGGAATTTAGTATCTCTGGGACAGTCATCTACTACCTGTGAAAAACAAAAAAGGTTTAATGATCTTTTGTTTTCCAAGCACCTTTGATAAATACTTGAAGAAATAAGCAAGACTCTAAATTGCTGCATTAACTGCAGCAGAAGCAAGAAGAGGTGAGAAAAGGACAGAAATAAATGACATAAAGAGTAAAGTAAAACTTTAAAGAAAACAAAATCAATTTCAGTTAATTACAGCAATGGCTAGAACTGAAACAAGTCACTGGAAGTTATAATGCTTGAATAGTTTAGAATGGCATGAGAAACAGAAGACGGTTTTTTTGTTCATTCTGGCTCCTCCACAAGGAAACAACCTTCTCAGGCACAATCAGAAATGTGTTAGGAACATTGATATTAAGATACTGAAATAACAAGAGTTAAAGACGACTTTAATGCAAGTAATTGCACCTGCACACGCACCATTTAAGTCCTCTACTGCCTTGTTTTTCCATGCCAGTTTATAAGATTATGTCCTGGATACAGCATCGTACTTGCTATGTGTCTTCCTTTTCCTATCATGACTCACAACAGGGCTCTCTGAAGACAGGGGATGCAGCATCTCAGGCAGGAGCCTTGACTTTGCAATGCACTCAGTAAAGGCAAATCTGTCTCTGAATGCTTTCAGGGAAATTCTAACTTTGAACCAGAATGACAAATGTAGCTGCTTATTAAGAACACAGTGTCTCGAGTGGGATACGCACTATTAGTTGAAATTAAAAACATTAAAGGGAGGTAGCAACATTAACATTTAAAGCAGCTAGTGTGCCAAAAATTATGAAACTCTGTTAAATCAGTGATGTCATGACATCATATAGTGGATGCCAAGTTTGTATGGGGTCAAAAAGGAACAGGACAAGCTAATGGAAGAAAACCAATCTGCTAAGACTAAAATATGAAGACATAGCAACTGCAGCAAACCCTCTGGGCCACAGACTGCCAGGGGCTGGAGATGTAAAGAATGTAATGGAGTGTCTTCCTTCCACTCTTGCCAGACACAAGACATGGAAGACTGCTGGCTTGATCCAGTAATATTGCTTCAACATAAAACTTGTGAGATGCTGTTCTCATATACCTAAAAGGGATTCTGAAGTTTCAGAAGTGATAAGATACTTTGTTTAACAAACGAAGTCAGAAACTCAGGCAGAAACAGGCACTTTTACTCCAACAAGTGTAGGAATTCATTTCACTTGACAAACCAGGCACATGCAGTTAGTAACAATCAACATTATATATTTTGATATATGATTTCTTTGAAACACTAAAAGAACTTTAATTAGTGTAGTAGAAGAGACAGCATTGGGCTTCAGAAACACATAAATTCTGGTTCATAGAAAAACTAAGGGGCAGTGCGTCCAATGCTCCAGCAAAGTCTCGACTATCAAGGAAATCATAATTGAAATTACTAGTTAGAGAAAGGGCTAGACCATCTTAAAGCCAACTTTCACTTCATGCTACTGTGAGAGTCTAAATCCTCTCTCTTGTTCATCAACAAAGACAAAGATTGCATCCTCTCTCCCTAATCAACAAAGATAAAGATTGCCTTTGTCACCTTCCCGGACTCAGACTATTTGCTTGGCCTAAAGCTCAGGGATGCAAATCAACAGACAATGCCTTAGAAACTCCTGGACCTCAGCCTACATCTTAGCTACCCCTAAGAGAAGAGGCTTCTGTGTATTCAGGGTATGGACAGGTACAGCCAGGGAGGGGGCGGAGGCCCTGTGCCCGGTGGCGCTGGACTCCTGTGAATGCATGAGAGTACACAGGAAGATTTCCTGGGGAGCTGCAGCTGGACACTGAGCAGAAAAGTCTATAAAAGGCAGAAGGAATGCCTGCCAAAGTGTGGCACTCCCACCAGACCACCAGTGGCACTCCTACCAGGTGCACTCCTACCAGTGGCACTCCTACCAGACTACCAGGTGCACTCCTACCAGTGGCACTCCTACCAGACTACCAGGTGCACTTCTACCAGACCACCAAGGGCAGACCAGCACCAGACCACCAAGTGCACCTCCACCTGACTACCAGAGCTGCACCACCACCAGAAGAACCCCTGACAAACTCGGCAGAAGATCATCCCTGGGGCAGGCACCCGTGTCTCTCTCTCTCTTTCCCCCCATCTGTGACTGCGGGTAATATGATCCCAGCTCTTTTCCTTTCCTGCCTCTTCTCCTCTGTCGTTCTCTTCTCTCTCACTCTCTCCCCCCTCTTCCTCCTCTCTCCCTCTGTTTTGTCCAACCTTATCCTTTAATAAATAGTTTTGTGGTGACTTATGGTCTCGTTTGCACCTTAATTTCACAGCACGGAAAACCATAAGAAGAGATCTTGCTCCTCTGGACAGAGATACTGTTAATCTCTGTTCTCTGGACCTTGACAGCTACGTACCTTTGTTTTTATTGGACCTGGTTGAATCACATTGAATCTCATGCCATATTTACCCCATTCGGCCGCAAGAGACCTAAAATTTCATTAACAGAATGTATCAATGTTTTAAACACAACCTTTTAATCATGCTATTCAGCAAAAACAATACTTCAAACTGAATCAAAGGTGCAAATACTAGAGCCTTCCTGAAACTGGATTTCTACTTAAGGGTTTGGAAAGAAAACAATAAATCACATTCATAAAGATTGATTTAAAGGGCACATTGTGGGTAAAGCAAAATTCAGGAGCAATTCTATCTCCCTTTCAAGTCTTACAGATGATTTGGGCACCTAAACTCCTTGACAAAGAACTGTTAGGCTACTCTCTCTCTCTCTGATAATCTAGACTATCTCATAAGTAACATTTCTAACATTTTTCAATGTAGCTCTCCATCAGATGCTTTGAAATAATACAGAATAGGCTATATTCCAAAAGGCTAGCAGAAGAATATTTTTGCTTTATGACAGCATTTTCTCTGCATAAGCAGCACTTCAGATAGATCTTCTGCTACTGTGAGTGAATTAGCTGGGCCATGAAGTCTCTCAAAAGTGCACACTTCACTTACAGCTCTACAGAACAGAAATCAAGACCATCACTCATTCCTTCACTTTTTTCTGGATAAAGAATTCTGGTTGCTAAAAGGCTGCCAAATTATGCAATTCCTTCTCTGCCCAAGTGCAGAGGAGGATCTATTTGCTCTCAAGGACTGTAGTGTAGTAATAAATCACAAAAACCTTTTGTTTGCTGAGTAACATGGACACATTATGTGATAATGGCCTGAATTAAGTGTAACTACAGATCTTAATTTAAAGCAGTGGTAGAAAGCATGTTTCTTTGTAAAACTAGATACATGAAGCAACAGTATACTCAAATACACAGAAGAAAGTGGAAGGCACTACAGACCTCGACTAATTCCCCTATTAACTGTCTTTAAGGACTGGCTTGCCTAGGAGAATGCAAGAGCATCTGATCATCAAAATGCTGTAATCGATATTTTTTTGCTAGGATACTGCAGGCAGGAAGGTTCTCTTATTATACAGGAGGACTATATCAACTAGCTCCATTTTTATAGTCCAAACAGCCTATCTCAAGGATGTGAAAAGCAGTAACATATTTTGCTGTATTACTCACTTGCTCATTGCTTCTACACCAGCTTTTGCAGAGGCACTTGGCAACACAAATCCTGAACCACTCTCTGCATAAATTGTTGTTATAGCCAGGAATGCTGCTCCTGGAAGTTGCAAAAACATGTAAAAAAAAAAAACTCCACACTAAACAAACACAAATGCATGAAGATCAAACTAAATTTAAGGTAAAAGCAACCTCAGGAGTAGAGAATTTTGTAGGTCGAGTGCTAAGGATGCCATCTTCTCCTTGCTGTAAAAAGGTATTTTACAAATCTAGTCTTGGAAGCTTTAAGTTCTTTTATTTCTATTTCCTCTTTCCCATGAATGTTAAGAGTTGCTCCATATAAATGTAAATAGCTATTGATTAGGCTCCAGACTTCTACTCAGAATGAATTTATATGTGCAAATCAGTCGAACTGGAGTGAAGGCTAAGATCTAAGTGTCTTTTGAGAAGCTGAGTAATTTGCCCTGATTTTATCAATTCTTGGCTGAAAAAGAAAAATCTAAATAAATTCAATTTCAACAACTAGGCTTGGCATAATCTTAAAATGACACAGTTTAGGGCTTGAGTTAATGTTTATGCAGAAAAGAGTCTTTTAAAGAAGTTTTCAGGAGGTTTTTCTGCAGCAGAGCTTACGATAAAGTTAACCTGTGTAACCTTTTCCATTATCAATACAACAATTCGTATTATAAAAAATGACTTTTACTATGTTGTATTTTATAACAGACTTGGCAAAAACGTTATGGAAAATAATGGAAACTGCAACTGTTCATTTAGTTTTTCTTTTACAGAAGCCTGCAAATTCTGATTGTCTGACCAGTGACTAGCACGAACTTACTCCAGGAGGGAAATGGAGGTCAAGGACCTACAGCTTCACTACTTATGCCGCAGTAACTAAAATAACTGTGCTACTTACTGTATTTTAAACATAATTTAATTGGAATAGATACCCAAGGGATATTTCTACAACAATATATATTACAGGTAGGATGTACGTGATACTGAACTAGAGACTCAGTTAAAAAATCACAGTAATGTTACACAAGAGAAACTGAAGAGAACTACAAACAAGCACTGAGAGAAATGTCAATGGGTACTCAAAACCCATAGATTCTCTTTATCAAAAAGTAATCTATAGTGAGAAACACTTTGAAAATAAGTATCAGAGTTAAAAAAACATAGAATTGCCTGGAGTTGATTGTTCACTAAACATTATGCAGGAGCAGAGGTGAGTTGGGTGAACCTAACATAGAAAACATGAATGACCAACAAATTCACAGCTTTTAAGTTTAAAGTATGCCACAGGTCGCACAGTTTTCATGTCTAAAGCTTCTATTCATAAAGGGAACAGTATCTAACCAATTAACTCCTCTTATTTTGTATAATGTTAGTGCACAAATAAATAATGTGCTAGCAGATTACAAATGACCTTTAAATATCAGTACAAATTTCAGAGAATAAAACCAGAGTGTTTTTATTATTTACTAAATTAGGTTTAATGGAGATCAGGCTGCAGACCTAAAAGGCATGCCAGGATACATCAGGTACTAAATGTGATGTCATCATGTACATCTCACATGTACATGATGACATCTCGCACGTCATCATGTACACGTGAGATGTACATGATCCTCACAGACTGTTCTAGAGTACCTGAACTGGATGGCATCTCCATGATAAGGTCTCTGCTAAAATGCTAAGGTCTCTCTGCTCAAACTTAAAAACCCAAGCAAATGAAAAGAAAATGAAGGTGGGGAATGAGAGGACCACCTCCAGGTACATTTGATTTACTTGCAAAAACGTGTCTGAAAGAAAGCCTTAAATAAAAAACTTAAAGATAGAATCCCCTGGAAAGAAGGAAAGCAATAGCAAAAGAAATTCATGTGTTTTAGAAGATTGGAAGTGAGATAAATGACTACTGAAATTTTCTGTATTTGGAGGTGGAAGCAAAGAAAACAGTTTTTCATTCAATAGTGGCAGAGACAGAGGCATTTTAAAGCTGTATTTCACATTACTCTAGGGACACACTGCATAAAGCAAACTGCTATGATGGCTTGCTATAATGATACAATAAATCAGAGCTGGAGATGGGTTTTTAATGAGGGAATATTAGGACTAGAATGGTGGAAATTACTTTTTTGTGTGCTGCTAAAATATACGTGGGAAATACTCTGTCAACTGACCAAAATCTATACACACTTAGTGAAACAACATTAACTTTATATTGTTATCATTAAATAGTATAAATCCACTCAGTACTTTTTGGAGAGGAGCGTTGAAGAAATTCAGCTAATTCAGGAGTTGGAAGAATACAGAGCAAATACAAATGTTTTATTTTAACAGTGCCTGTACATAGAAAGTGACGGCACAGGGAAAACCATATTATACCTCATTGCTTTTAAATGCTATTTGAGATTATATTATTCTGATTTAAAAATAATGTTTTTTTAATTCATAACTACAAGATAATGTAAAACAAAAGCAGTTCTTTGTATATAATCTATGACATAACATAACATAACATATAACATAACATAACATAACATAACATAACATAACATAACATAGAAGAACATGTATTATATTTCCCTTAAAGACAATGATCTAGTTAAGTAAATATTTGGCTACATAGTGTACCAAAGAACTACTAATAGTTTAAAATAAAGCTCAAATATTGAGCTAAACTCTTATTTAGTCTGGAACTAAGAATTACACTTGGGAAAACAAAACCTAATCCTGACTTAAATTTCTAAATTGTTGTTCACATTATCTCAAAGGTAATATTCTCTACTGCTATTAGTCAAATACTACAGCTGTGAATTTTATTTAAGTGTGGAATGATATCTGACTTGCTGTCCATTTAAATAAAACCACGTGTCCAGTTGCTCACTGAAACTGACATAGATAGAGAAGACTCAAAGTCTACGCTTTCAACAGCCTTTATATTTTACATTCTAGAAACGTTTTCTAACTAGCACAAACTCTGCAGTCACTTTTTCATTCTTACCTTCGTGGCCTCTGAGTCAAATTTAACAGCAGATTCTACAATGAAGTAACTGCTAGCCAGTTCTACTGTGTGCTATTTAAGTACGGCTTTAGGAAGATGAAGTTTCTTCCTAGAAAGGATGTAGAGTGTACAAAACTCTACTCTGTTTCTTTTCAGACTCTCAAAACTAGCATAAAAATAGTAAGGCAAGGGAGGAAAGTAAGTAATAACATTATGTCACAATGTTTAGTTGTCATTAATCTTAAGATACCTTTCTGTGCTTTAATGAGTTCCTTTCCAACTTCCAGAGTTACAAAAGCAGTACCATTAAGCACAATATCAGTTATTGTTTTCCATGCATTCGGAGAAAGTCGTTCAGAAGGGGAAATAAAGTTTCCAGCTGCATTGTTTATCACAACCTGAAACACAAGGAAGAAAATCTAAGAGTTAACTAAAAACTCTTCCTTAGAGAAAAGCAAAGAATTTACACAGAACTGTCAAAGTGTTTCCAAGTAGAAAAGTAAAATGATGCACAGGGGTGGGGCAGAGAAAGGGAGGAAATAATCCATCAGAAGTTTAACATCTGCAGCACAGATATGTTATCAGTAACAGAAAATGAGCTCTATTTCCAAACTGCTGTAGTTACTAATCTAGTACTGAGGACTGCAAATGCAGAGGGAGACTTAAGTTGCTATTTTTTGTAGTGTTTCAAGTACAGCCTAACAGAAAAGTTCTGTAACGTATGTATGGGAATAAAACCAAAAGTAGTTGAAGTAACCTGATGACGAAAGTGTGGATCAGCTGGCTGTTGCATAACAGGCTGTCTAATTGGTCCTGACAAAGAGAATATTATGATTTAGTGGACTACAAGGAACTGGTACAATACTTTATTGGAATAGATCTGTCATTTGTTGCCTTTCTACAAACAATAATCAGGCAAAGGATACTTTTGATAGATCATCTGCTTGGTCCTTCAAGCTAGCAAGTTAGACAAATTTTCTAAGGGGACTAGGCATCACATGAACAGCCTTTAAGACAAAACTTATGTGGATGGAACCTGTGTATTTAATAATAATATAACATGCTAAAGCAATAAAATGGAGTTACTTATGGAACAGCACCTAGATTCAAGTAGGTTTGCAAATAAGACAAAGTCTTTGCTCTGAAGAGCTTCTGGGCTAAATTAAGACATCAGAATTTTTAATAACAGAATGCAGCACATATTGGACAAATGTAAAAGAAATAAAATACAACAGACATAAATTATACTTAGAGATGGGAAATACAATTCAAAGACCTCCCTATAATTTGAAGAAAAAATAAAATAAAATCCAAACACCTCAAGATGCTGAGAAGGTTACTTGAATCACTGAATAGTCAAAACATAGCAATAGAACTAGAGCACTACAGCATGCATGATTCAATCTTTAAGGCATGCAGATATATATGACTGCTAGAACAATCCATATTAAAACAAAAAACAAACTGATTTCTATTTGGGAGTAACAGTCCTGGGGATGGAATGGACAAAACAAAGCTAGAAGGAATATGATACTGCTATTAATTTCAGTCTTCCAGATCTCACCTCACATGCACAGTGGCAGTCACACTCTGGCTTGCAGTATTCATAAACTCACGTGTCATGTCTGTGACTATGAAAAAAACTAGACAAAATTAACTAAATATTCAGGCTCTGCAGTCTCTCTTTATTAAACAGAATATGGGAAATTAAATAGAAAGAAAATGCAAGAAATGCAATATTCACTCAGAACATTACTGGTGCACTTAAAAATGCAATACATAGGAAGAAGCCTCTTCCCTCTCTGCAGACACATAAAACCAGAAAACGTGCTCTTGCCAAAAACTGTAGCAACCAGTAGTAAAATAACATCCAAAGTATGTTGTCTACAAATCAGGACAGCAAGCTGTCTTATTTTATAGCACTGTTACAGCATACAGATGTGAGAAATAGTTCCTCCACTTCTTACCACATTTAGAATTCAGTAACATGGTACAAGAATTCAGAATTCACTTCTATGTGCATAGGGAGGTCCATTGGTGAATGCAAAGTGTCTACACTACAGAGATGAGTTTTAAATCCACAGTAACCAGTTTATATCTCAGACTGCCCTTCACACTGACGGTAACACCCTCATCACTTTCTGTCAGGTAGCAGACAGTTGTTTCTCTCACAATCAAAAGAGTTTGGTGTCTATTATTGGTCACACTCCACCAGACTATCCCCCTCAAATCAAGTCTGATGTGAAAACCTCTGTATTTTAGTGTATTTTAGCTCTGTAAAATAGTGACAAACTATTGCAAAATGGATGCTTAGCTTAAGTGAAGGTGTTTCTTTCTTGACTTTATAACAATTTAGTTATCAACTTGGAACTTTCTTTGCATATTAAGATAAGCTAAGCAAGGGCCAAAGATGATGCTTATAATTCCTTCCATTTCTACATTGTGAAACACCCTGTTAATAAGCAACAGTACCAGTAAGCTAAGTCGCCATTTTAGGAAGATTTAAGGACAATATTCTATTCACTTAATTTATTCAAAGAATCCCATCACAATTGTCCACTGTTTACAAAGAGACTGTTTGTCCTTTGAGCAAGGACAACAATGTTTTGTCTACTTAGCTGCTAAGTAGTTTAAGAACCACAGAAAAAGAGTAAGCAGTCTGAGTGTGAATGTCAGCTTTATCTTGAAGTATGGCCACTTCTCTAAGGTATTGTCGGTGGAGCACTTGGGTAAAATGCCTCTTGGTTCACCAATATGGTTAGATGGTCATAATCCACTTTATTTCCGTGATACAGTGACTTATATGCATTCTAGCAAGAACTGTGCTCCACCAAGATTGGTTACAGTCAGAGGGTACAGGGTTATTTGTAAGGCATCAATAGGTCAGCATACCATAACATTCTAAGGGTCAGCCCTTCAGACCACCTACTCCAGCCCCCTTGGCTATCTAACTGCAGCTGTGTGTGGGGTGCTCAGTTGTTTACAGTTTGATTTCCTAGGCTAGCAGTGTCCCAAGGCCGTTTCTCAGCACAGTTGCTCATGTTTATCATTTCTGTGTCCTTTGCTAACAAGAATTCTCCAACAACGTCTCTTTAGATTTCATTAACTTTCTTTAGCCCTTTTTCAGTAGTGAAGATGGAAACTCTTTTCACTGTAACACTTACATTAGGATGTCCTGCCACTTGGATTAATTCAGCAACAGCATTCTTAACTGAAGCTGGATCTCTCACATCACACTGGGTGGCATGAACCTATAAAATGATGGAAAAGCAGCTGTAAGAGTTCAAAACTGTATCACTCTAACACAAATTAAACAAGCTCACAGAAGCACCTATAACCATTTAAAGTACAGTAACACATTTGCAATGCTGTAAAAAATTACCTTATTCCCTGTCTTAGAAGAAATTTCTTCTGCAGTTCCTTTCAATACATCAAGCTTTCTACAAAGAAGTACATAATGTCACCATATTACCATTAAATAAATGCAATTACCATTCAGGTTAATAAAATCTGGGGATTTTTTTGCTGAGCAAATATCAACCAAACCTTACAATATCATTTCATATGTGTGCATGCATGTGTGTTTCTGACTTTCACAAAAATAGAGCTTTAAGATAAAAGCTGCAGTTAGCCACTAACTTTCTGAAAGAAAGTATTCAAATCAAGGTAATCTGTGGTTACTGCTACTTCAAAGCAATTCAAGACTATCTTAAGCTAACCAGATATAGTAAGCCACAAAAAAATATTTTCACTGTGAGCGCATAATCACAACAAACTTAGCTCTGGATACTACTCTATGAGTATTTTAGAAGGGACACACAAATTCAGTATAAAGCTAACTAAACCACTCTTTGGAAGAATGTCACAACATTCTTTATTTTGATCAAAAAAGAGATTGTTTTTCTAGCCTTCACTGTAGTGCTACTGAAGAGTGCTGTATAAAGATCATCTTCATGAAGCGAAAGTTAAGGCTTTAAAGTTGTAAGAATTAAGATGAATAGCTTTGATTCTTTACTGCTGTTTAAATATGTGTCAGCAACAACTGTGATAATGCATTCAAATAGTTCAGCAATGGCCACTTCAATTCTGTGTTCTCTTTTGGGCTTTAGCTGAATTGCTGTCTAATATTCTGGGCTTTTTATGTTGATGCTGCATCTCATGTAATGACTTTATCTCTTCCTACTGCTGGTCAAACCATTAGACACTTGCAGAAAGATCTGAGAGTTTCTGGCACTTACAATATGACTTTACAATATAAAAGTACAGAGGAATGGAGTAAATATAACAAATGTATCCATTTTATGGAGAAGAAAAGAACAGATCTGGTCAGCATTCAGTTCTAAATGAAAGTCTTAAAACTGCTCCATTAATATTTACCGGCTTGCTATAACACACGTGGCACCCAGGCTGGACAAAGTAGTTGTCATTGCTTTGCCAATCCCAGTACCTCCACCAGTTATGAAGGCCACTTTCCCTTGAAAAGTATTTGGTGGCAGCATCACTTTTTGCAGAGGTGAAAAGAACGCAGCTTGCGGTGCACTGCTGTCCTGATACAGCACATTAGGCCCACAGCTGAAAAACTGCAAGGAAAGAACAGGCAAGTCAGCTTTTTCTCAGGTCTACAGGGTGACACTTTCCCTTGTGGCAGTGGAGGCAATGACCACAGCGGCTGTCATCAAGGTAAGGACAATTAGATTGCATGATGCCAACACACAGGGACCTTCACATACTTGTACTGGACTAGAAAAGCACCTGAGCTGTTTTTAAACATTCCACTGCAACTAGAAGCACAGAATCACAGAATGTTAGGGGTTGGAAGGGATCTCCAGAGAATATAGAATCATAGAATCATATCAAGCCCAACTACCCTGCAAAGCAGGACCACTTAGGGCAGGTCACACATACAGGTGTCCAGGCAGGCTTTGAAGATCTCTAGAGAAGAAAAGAACCATTGCACAAATACTTTAATAATGATTGTGCCACGGTCTAGTTGGCCGGATAGGGCTGGGCAATAGGTTGGACTGGATGATCTTGGAGGTCTCTTCCAACCTGGTTTATTCTATGATTCTGTGATTTTTGCTGGTTTGAAGCTATTCTTGTGCCTGTTACTTTTACTCATATAGGGCAAACCATCACCAACTACAGACTCCCAGCAGGATTTGGGGTTCAGACTCATTCATGTGCTGTACTTTATGTATAAGGAATTCGGCCCTAATAAATCTCTGTGAGTTTGAGATTACATGTGGACAAAGTCAAAAGCTTCAGTAGTAGCTTGAAGGATTTGATTCTTTCCTAGTCTAGTCAACAAAATGTTCTTTACTGGAGAATGGAGGAGAATCAAACTCCAGGAGACGCATCTCAATTGTTACTGGAACCACTAAGCAAACCAATGCCATCTCCAAGACAAAACTGTACAAGGTTTGGGTATCAGCATTACACCAACGCTATACCCTAGGACATCCTTGTCCCTAAATCGGAGAGTCATAGATTTGACAGATAGGGAATTGGCTGGATGACCACACTCAAAGGTTGTGGTCAACACCTCAATGTCCAAGCAGAGATGAATGACAAGTGGTGTTCCTCAGAGGTCAGTATTGGTAGTAGTGCTGATTAACATCTTTGTTTGCTACAACGCGGATTAAGGCAAGCCTGCCAGTGACACCAAGCTGTGTGGTGTTGTCCATGCACTGGAGGGAGAGGATGCCATCCAGAAGGATTTTGACAGGCTTGAGAGCTGGCCCATGCAAACTTTATGAAGTACAACACGGCCAGGTGCTAGGTCCTGCACAAGGGTCAAAGGCAATCTCAAGCACAAAACCAGCTTGGGCAATAAAACCATTAACTGCAGAAAAGGGCTTCAGGGTGTTGGCTGACAAGCTCAACATGACCTGCTGGAGTGAGTTCCCATGAGGGTCTCGAAGACAATTAGGGGACTGGAGGACCTTGCCTATGAAGACAGGCTGATACACTGGGTTGCTCAGCCTGGGGGAGAAAGCTACAAGGAGACCTTATTGCAGTCTCCCAGTATGTAAATGAAGCCACAAGAAGACTGGAGAAGGACCTTTTACAAGGGCATGTAGTGATAGGACACGGGGTAATGGCTTTAAGCTGCAAGAAGGTAAATTTAGGTTGGATGTAAGGAGGAAATTCTTCACTGTGAGTGTGGTGAGACACTGAAATAGGTTTCCCAGAAAGGCTATGGATGTCCAATCTCTGGAACCGTACAAGGCCAGTCTGGATAGGGTTTTGACAGCCAGCCAAGTGGAAGCTGTCCCTAGGATGGAACTAGATGGTCCTTAAGGTACCTTGCAACTCAAACCATTCAATGATTCTATGTTTCTTAGTGGTAGCTGGACAACCTGTACATCCCACAGCCGTAACCCCCTGGGATGGGTATAGTGGCTCTGGGCATCACCTGTCCACACCCCCCCCACCCAAGGATTCACCCAGACTAAACTCAGCCAGCTGGAAGTTAAGGATATGAAGCTTTATATTCACAGATTAGCACAATTTACAAGTGTATGTATACAACATACTACAGATATTTACAGCTATATACAGTAATATACAGGTTAAAAGTAATACAGAAATACAATACCCCTCCCATCAGTCAGAGTGCCCAGAAAGGGCTCCCAACCACCCTTCCACCTTCTTTCCACTCCCTCTCGTCACTCAGCATCTCTCTTATGTGCAGGTGAGCCAGAAAGGTCAGCAAGGGGTGTTAGACTCAGAATGATTAGTTGGAAAATGCAGAGGGTCAGGTGGTTAATATGGCAAAAACCACACAGAGACTGTCTTACCTATGTTTGTGGCCTTGCTTTTGTATGTCTCAGCAGAACAAATGCCTAATTTAGACATCACTGTATTTTCTTTTCACAACCAATAATCTAATTTCTTTCATTAAAATATTCCAGTTAGCCTCAAATCAGCACAGATGGGCAACTTGGAGAGCTTCAGGCAGGACTGAGAAAGTGCGTGCGCGAATCTTGGAGTGGTAATACATTTATGTATGGGTAGCACAGGTGAAAACAGAATAAACATGGAATTGCACTGACAAGTTTAATAGAGCTCCTTTTCCAAAGAAATTATGAAACAAATATTAAGGGTGAAGAAGAGCTGTGGGGAGAACAAAACTAAGGAAGTAAAGCTCAGACTAAAGCTACAAGACTAAAGTCAAGCAGTGCAGTAAGTGCTACAGCATTTATAGTAAATGTGTACTTTAGAGACTCCTTGAACTTGGGACTCCTCAGCTATATGGAACAGCTTCTCACAAATTAAAAGAATACATCAAAGGTGCTTCTAAGGAACACAAGCAGACCAAATGGAAAATCCAAATAATATCTCAACATTTTTCTGAAGTAAAATTCTACAAATCAGATCTGCACTAAACGTCTGTAAATTACTGCTGGCTGTCGGGGCTTTTGTGAGTTTTTTTTTGTGTGTTTTAAGTTCTCCCAATAAAAACGTGTGTGTTTTCTTGGAGTATCACAGTATCAACAAGGTTGGAAGAGACCTCATAGATCATCAAGTCCAACCCTTTACCACAATTCTTAAGGCTAGACCATGGCACCAAGTGCCACGTCCAATCATGCCTCTAGGAAAGCTGTGTGAAGACCCTCTTTCATGTCTTTCATAGTAGTGCTCCATTCATCTCAACTCTCTTCAGCTATGCAAGGAGACAGAGGTCTCCCTTCAGTTCATGGCAGAGACTACAAATCAAGACAGCATTTGGCCTCCCTCCTCCTCCAGTATTAGGAGACAACCAAAGACAATCTCTACGCAGACTGTCCCTCATCAGGTACTGTTAGTGACAGACACAGCCCACTCCTCCTGCCCACCACTACAGAAACCATGCAAACAGCTTTATTTCTGCTCAGAGGAGGGAGCAGGCCACAGCAGGAGCAGGCTGAAGGGCATCAGGTAGCCAGAAAGCCGATGTAATTCAGCAGTCATTTTATGAGACTACCATCGGCTCGTTATTAGCTTCTGTGGCAATTCGGCAACTCTGCGACATAAGGGCAAGGATCTTAGTTAGGAATCAGGTGTAAAAAGACATATAAAGAAGCCAGTACAGAGCTTTAAAAAATCCAAACCATGAACAGATCAACAAACCACCCGCACTCAGCGGTGGAAGTGAATCACGAAGTGACTGCAGAAGGCACTCTCCGAAGCACGCAAGCAGGCACCGCTAAGAATTACTGTGCCTGGGCTGAACTCACCAGAAATGGCTTCATGCACCACTCACCCAAGGGAGCAAGGGCACTACATAGTACCTAAATCTCAGTGCATAACTTTGCTATGGGGATCAAAGAGCCGCAGCAATGCCACTACAGCCTGTACAGAAATGCGAGAGAAAAGGGGGCTGCGCTGCGCTACGGCTGAGGACCCCTGAGACGTCCCGGGGTGCACAGGCTGCGGCGAAGGCTGCGGGGCGGACAGGCCCGCTGCGAAGAACCAGAAGGTGTCTCCACCCTCGGAGACGTCTCGGCTGTTTCCCTACACCGAAGAGGCCGGAGTCCTACTCAAGCCTGCGCCGTTTCTCGACACCACTTCGGTGACAGCGAGTGGACTTTCGCTGCGTCTACAAGGGGAGAGCTCGAAGGGCAGCACCGCCTGCAGAGAGCCGCCGTACCCTCTGACGAGTCAAGGACGCCCGAGAAACCCCGAGGCAGCGAGGCAGAACGTCGCGGAGCACCGCCGAAGCGCCAGCCCATTGCAGGGAGCACCTTACCCGACAGGTGCCAGGGAAGCAGGCCGTGGCACTGCCGCAGACACGACGCCGGCCGAGCCTCACTACCACTGCCGCCATCTTTCCCTTGCCGAGGGGTCAGAGGGGACAGGCACCGAGCTGTGCGCCTGCTCCGTGGCCGCGACTTGCGTCCGCCCCTCGGCAGGAGGCGGTCCGGCGTCGGGATGCTCTGAGGTCACCCGGTCGCCTTTGGCCAGTAGCAGGGTGACTGCTGCTGCTGCTGCTGCACCTTTCGAATTCCCTGACGTTTTCAATTTTACTTGTTTTATCTTTTTTCCAAAAGTTGTTTTAAGTAGAAATCTCTGTAACAGTTCCTGTTCCACGCCGAATGCACTGTTGATATTAGCGCACTAAGAGGGTGCACTGTCAGTGGGGGGTCTCCTCAAGCCTTTCCGGCCCTGCCCAGCCTCAACTGGGATCGCACTTGTACCCTGCCCCCTGAGCCCCGTCTCAGTTCAGCCTGGGCCTGTCAGTCTCGGCGAGAGCTGTCATAGGCAGACGATACCGACAGGTCCCGGGGGTTGAAACGACACCTTGGGCCGTGCACAGACTCCGCAGCAGTCGCCAGCTACAGCTAGGGAGCCGTCCCCACGGCTGGGCGGCGCGCAGCTCCCCGCCGCACATGTGTACAGACGCCGGCGGCGCTGGCCGCCCGGCCCCGGTACCAGGCGCCCTGCGGCTTGGTTTCGTTTTCCGTCTCCTCTCGCGTGAAAGCGGCGGTTTCCGAAGAGCAGCGGGGAGCGAAGGGCATTATCTTCCTGTTCCGCCCTCGTTCCGGGTCGCCGAGGGGGTGGGTGCTGGACGCAGCCGCTTCCGCTCTGTGTCCGGCTCCTCGCCGCCTTCCGGGATGTGGAAGTTGGTGCCCGCCGCCGGAGTAGGTGAGGGAGCGCCAGACTCCTGGGCCGCTCGGGCAGCTTGAGCCCGGGTACCGCGGGCTGACGGCGCTTGCTCACCCCGATCTCCATCTGTGCTGATCCCCGAGCGGGGGCCGGTGCCTGTCCCCAGGCTCGCTTCCCTCTCATGCGGTTAGTGCGGCCGGAGCTTGCCGGTCAGGCCGTACCTTGGGATGCCGAGGTGTACCGGCCCCAGGAGCTGGCCCTCCGGCTTCCATCGGCATCTCCGGGCGGCCTTGTCTCTGCTCCCGGGCAAAGCTGCATTGGTCCAGTGGAGAACAGTCGCTCCGGGCGATCTTGTACAGCTAAGCTTCCGATCGTTCCTTGAGCCCTGCAGGACACACTCGTGGGGTATCCTCAGGCGCTGCTGCAGAAAGTCGAGCAGGTCACAGAGAGCTGCTCCGAGGCAGAAGTCAACCTCAGGAGTCTCTCCTTGCAGAAAAGATGTCTCAATATTATATTGATGTTTCAAGGGCGAGGTGTTGAACTGAAGACATCATATTGTTTCTTGAATTCAGGGTGTCGAACCTGAATTGCTGCGGTACCTTTTCATCATCAGCTTGGTAATAGATGTCATATAATAGACAAATTCCTTCATGACTTAGATGTTTTCTGTGCAATGAACAGTTGTAGCACAGTTGTAGTTATTGCTGCTCATTGTTGTCTTATTCCTTGAGAGTGCATTTTGGATGTTTACTTAATCTAGTGGCAACAGAACTTAATCCCTTTTGAAATGGACAAAGTTATCTCCTAAGTTCTTTACCATGAGGGCAGTGGAACACTGGAACAGACTGCCCAGTGAGGTAGTTGAGGCCCCATCCCTGGAGATATTCAAAGTGAATTCAACAAGGCTCTGGGCAGCCTGATCTAGTTGAGGATGCCCCTGCTTACTGCAAAAGGGTTTGGACTAGATGACCTTTGGAGGTCCCTTCCAACCCAGACCATTCTGTGATTTTGTGATTACTGCCTGCAAAACTCTTGAGCAGGAGCCAAAGCACTGATATTGTAGTTGTATTCAGGTTGATCTGCACAGTCCATATTTGGGAGTTTCCTTTGCTCAGCAGTGGTTTAATTTGTAATCATTCATGTCATCGGAAAGATTCCTGATTCTGTTGACCCATAAGTATCATACACCTTTTGGATGTAGTCAGGCCGTTTACTGAAAAGCCATTGTGATCCAGATGACACATGTCAAGAAGGAGCTAAAGCATAGGTTAGATACTGCAAAGTGTCAGTTTCATTTGTGTTACAGATCTCTTTACATTCTTTATGAGGACCTCTTGCTCCTAACCTTTTATTAGGTTGTGTAGATAAATTATGCACCCTCAAAATAGCTGTCCTACACACTACTTGAGGTTTTCTTTTCCTTGATGAGGATTAAGTGTTACCCATAGAAGGAATACCAGACAAAAGTTAAGCAGCAAAGTATTAGTAAAAAATACTTGGAAAAAAAGGTGTGCTCCCACTTCTGCAACTGCTTTGTTTATCATAAAATGTGTCATTTTGTAATGGACAAAGCAAGGGAGAAGGGAACAGAGAGATTTTGTCTGTACACTAAGTGCATAATTCTAGTGATATGATGCATTGCAAAATGGAGTTTCAGATGTATTATGAAGTGAGTGTTTCCTAAGTTCTTTGGGTGCTCTGGAGTTGTTTGTAAACCGATACCTTTCTGTCCCTTGTTTCTTTTCAGGAGAGCCTTATCGGCTTTTGAGTGGCACAGAATATGTCGTTGGACGCAAGAACTGCAACATTTTGATTCAGGATGATCAGTCCATCAGCCGAAGTCATGCAGTTCTGACAGTAAGTCAGCCTGAAACAACGCCTGTAAGTAGTCAGCATTTTTAGGTGTTATCAATCAGCTGTGTGGATATTTCAGTCTGACATGATCATATATGCTCTCACTGGTGTTTGATGCTTGGAGTAGAACCACCTGTCTTGTTTTAATCTTGGCTTGCCATATTTTTTTCTTTCTTAGGGTGATTTGCCTCTCTTGAAAAAATCAGTGGCATAATTCTGCTGGTCCAAGTCCCCTTTTATCCCAGAGTGAAGATTCACTAGGAATCTGTATTGAATTCATCATAGCAGGGAATTAATGTGATTAAATCTCATTACATAAACGAGTTTTAGGTCTTGGCTCTGGAAGGTGCTTCAGCTGCCTTAGTGCAGGCTTAGTTTGTGTTTCATTCCATGTCTTTGTTTCTGTATTTGTTTAGGGGACTGAAAAGAAAAATGTCCCAAGAAGAATTAGCAGCAGTACAGTACCACATATGGCCATGGTGGTATTATCGCTTGTGGCCATGGTGGTGTTAGGTCGATGGTTGGGCTTTGATGACCTTTGAGGTCTTTTCTAACCAAAACAATTCTATAAGTCTGTGCTGAAGCCAGTCAGCAGGAATTTCATTTATGTAGCTATACAGGATTTGGAATTAAATACGTAAAATTTACTTGTTCCTTTAGTACTTCAAATTGTGTATAACTGTGCAGAATGTTTCATAAAAAGAGGCCCACAGGGTTCTCCTTGGCTTGTGGACTGTTTGGTAAACAGGCCAGTGTCTAATCTCTTATCAAGACATGCTGGTGTCCCCATGCCCTGCAGCTTGTGGAAGTCCAACAGTGCTTGCTTGCAGAAGTGAAGGAATATGACCTGTGTACCTGTGCTAGGCAAATGTTAGTTAAAAGCACCAATGATAAGTCTCAGAGCCTTACTGAATTGCATTACCAGAGGCTTTGGGCCAGTCAAGGATTGGCTCTCATAGTTCCAGAAAGACTGCGTGTAAGAAACACAAAAGTTCTGTAGCTAAAAATCTGTATGTTTTCTCTGTATCTTCTGGTTTTCACTGTCAAGGAATAACAATTACACACAGCCAGCCTCTTTGTCCAAAGTCTTTATTTACAGTGGTGTTTTGGGGGCTTTTACTTATGGATCAGAGCAAGAGATAAATAATGGAAGTAACCTGTTTCTGATAAAACTTACTCTGAGAAGCCTACATTTGTTTGTTTTCAGAGCCAGTCTCTCTCAATCCCTGTGTTAACAGTAAAGGATACATCTAAGTACGGTACCTTTGTTAATGGATCAAAACTCAATGGGGCTTCAGTGTCTTTGCAGTCTGGCGACAGAATCAACTTTGGAGTCTTTGAGAGCAAGTTTAGGTAAGTGCTTTGATTCTAAAATACCGAGTAGAAGATAGCAGGTTTTGAAAGGAGTGTTTCTACAAATCATACACCTTGGCAAGCAATACAGCAGTGATGAAATTTTTGGAAAGCAGAGATGTTTTGCCTGTGTTCCATGCCTGCTTCTGTGATAGCACATATTTTTATAATATAATTCATTTTGACACCAAGAGATTAACATTGTTCATAGCAAGGCAGTGGCATTTTAGAAGTTGTGTCATGTACAGTGGCTTTCTTTGGCAAAGAACACAGTCCTGAACCATAAATGGCTCTAAAAAAGGGTGGAAAGTTTAGAGTAGGGAAAGAGCTTATCTGAGCCCTTGTTGGGTATTGGTAATGTAGCAGGAAGAGAGCTGAGACAACTGGAGTTTGCCTTGTGCAGCATTAGCCAACGAATGCTTGTTGCTGTGGCGTGTGGCTGTGTTCTCTTCAGTGAACCCAAACTGCTAATGCTTCACATTTAAGCAGTTCAAGGCAAGGTTGGATGTGGCACTTGGTGCCATGGTCTAGCCTTGGGCACTGTGGTAAAGGGTTGGACTTGATGATCTGTGAGGTCTCTTCCAACCTTGGTGATACTGTGATACTGTGATACTGTGACTGTTGTACCAGAAAGATTATTTCAATTTCTTTCTGCTTTGTAGACTGAAGCAAATCAAATCATGGAATTTGTAGTTCCCTGTTGTAGATCTACAAATATAAATAGGCTTTTGTCAAGGGTAATGGCAGTGTTAGGAAAAAGATCCTACTTGAAGTTGCATTCTGCAGTGTTGTTTTTAAATGCTAATCTGTTCATGTGCCTTTTTACTGAGCATGCTTTTGCCCCTGGCAGCACATGCTCAGTTTCTTCTGATATTCCCTGACCTCACACTATGCATAGATTAATGGAATGTTTTGGGTTGGAAGGGACCTTAAAGATCATCTAGTTCCAACCTACCTGCCATGTCAGGGACACCTTCCAACCTGGCCTTAACCAGGTTGTGAACACCTTCAGGGTTCTCCATTCTTGAAGCAGTAAATTCTATGTGATGTTTGTGAAAGACCCAAAAGTCCTCCAGAATTATTTTCAGACATCTGAACAAAAATCAGTGTTTATTTGGGAAATTTTAGAGCACAGTCTTTGATCTGGGTAACAGTTATGGAAGGGAGAGCTGGAGTAGTTTGTTGTTTCATTTCCTTCTCCCTGCCCAAGATTTCCCTGAGACACAAACGTGATGTTGTCCAGGTTAACTCTGTTCATCATAATGTTTGGCTGGAATAACTAAAACAGTTCTGTTTTGCTTGTTCTTTTCAGAGTAGAATATGAGCCTTTGATTGTCTGCTCCTCGTGTTTAGATGTCGCTCAGAAAACTGCTTTAAATGAATCCATCCAGCAGCTTGGAGGTCATGTAGTGAATGAATGGACAAAAAAGTGTACTCATCTTGCAATGGTGTCAGTAAAAGTTACTGTTAAGGTATGCAGAGCTTTTGCATATTGATGATGCTGCTCTACAGTTTTCTTATAAGTGTGAATTGAGCTCTAGATCTGCTCCAGATTTTCCTCTATTATGAAGCCAGCTCATCCTTTTCCAGATTTAGGAAGAGGCATGTGGAAAGGGTAGTGCTCAATAGCTTGATGTCCAGGTAGATGAGTGACAAGTGGTGTTCCTCAGGGGTCTGTACTGGGACTACTGCTGTTCAGTATCTTCATTGACAATATCAACAGCACCCTCAGCAAGTTTACAGATGGCACCAAGCTGAGTGATGTGGTTGCTAAGACTGAAGGACACTATGAGTGCCGTCCAGAGGGACCTAGACAGACTGGAGAGATGGGCTGAGGAGAATCTTTTGAGGGTCAGTAATGCAAAGTGCAAGGTCCTGCACTTAGGTGCAGGATATCAGTACAGGCTAGGAGACAAACTGAGAGCAGCTCTGCAGAAAAGGACTTGGAGGTGCTGGTGGATGAGAAGCTGAACATGAGCCAACTATGTGCACTGACAGTCCAGAAGGCAAATCACATCCTGGGCTGCATCAAAAGAAACATGGCCAGCAGGTTGAGAGAGGTGATGCTGCCACTTTGCTCTGGTGAGACCTCACCTGGATTACTGTGTACAGCTCTGGAATCTCCAATACAAAAGAGACATGGACCTGATGCAGTGGGTCCAAAGGAGGGCCACCAAGATGACTATAGGGCTGGAATGCCTCTTCTGTGAAGACAGGCTGAAAGAATTGAGCTCTTCAGCTTGGAGGAGACTTTGGAGAGATCATGTAGCTACATTTCACTACCTGAAGGGGACCTACAGGAATGCTGGGCAAGGAATGTTTAGAAGGGCTTGTAGTGAATAGAATGAGGGGCAGTGTTTTGAAACTGCAGAAGGATAGATTTAGGTCGGACATAAGGAAGCTCTTTACAGTGAGAGTGGTGAAACACTGGAACAATCTGCCCAAGGGTGTGGTTGAGGTCATGTCCCTGAACACATTCAAGATCAGATTCAGTGTGGCCCTGGGCATCCTGATGTAGTTGGAGGTGTCCCTGCTGATTGCAGGGGAGCTGGACAAGGTTCCCTGTGAGGGTCCCTTCCAACCCAGTGCAACCTGAATCTGTCAAAGCAATTAAAAACTGCCAGTTTCGAAGCCTCCTAAGATTTTCATCAGTTGCTTTGGCCATCTTCCTAACTTTGGTCCAGACAGCAATTAAAAGCCAGGCTGTTGGAAGCAAAGCTATCCTGGTTTTCAGTAGCAAAATCCTGTATCATTCTATTTGTTTCTGTGATGTTTTTCACATCTAAGGGCTTGAAAAACTAATGTCAGTTGAATCATACTCTACCTGAACTTTTTCCATACAGTTAACATATTTTCTGTCCCTGCAGACTATATGTGCTTTGATTTGTGGCCGGCCAATTATAAAACCAGAGTTTTTTGTTGAAGTAATCAAGGCTATTCAGTCCAGGCAGCAGCTGCCAAATCATGAAAGGTAAGTATCATATTGTCAGTGGCACAAAATTATATTTCTGGGATTTAGATTAGCAAATAACTACACATTTATCTGACCGTGTGTGCCAGAACATGGGATTTACAGTAACTTTACTAGTGGAAGAATGCTCACTGTAACACACAATGTAAGATTCAGGCAGTTTCCTTGCTCTCATCCCTAGAGTTATGAAATGAGCTCTTGGAATTGGTTATATTGTTAGAGATTTTAGTAGGTCTAAACAGGAGCTCGTTATGTTGATGCATTTGAAGCAACATTTAAGCTCCTTTGGGAGCTAATGCATTAAAATAAATTACCTTTTTATAGAAGAAATTATATCAAGGTTATTTCATTCTGCAGACATGTTTTCCCAGTACACAGTTAGTTACTGAGCTTACAGTAAACTTTGGTTAAAACCAGCTTTGTCTGACTACTGAATTCTCTGAAATAGAGATTTTTATTTGTTAAGAGATGAACTGAGGCTGATGTGCATTGGGAAATAAGCTGTGAAGAAGAATAGAAGTCACTGCTGGTTTTAGATATTTATGGGCACACATATGTACATGTTAAGATGTAGAGAAGGACCTTGGAGTCCTGACTGATAATCAATCATCCATGGGACAGCAATGTGCCCTGGTAGCCAATGAGGCCACTAGTATAAACGGGTGTATTAAGAATAGTGTGTCCAGCAGGTCGAGGGAGGTTCTCCTCCCCCTCTACTCAGCCCTACTTAGGCCATATCTGTATATGGTTCTGGGCTGCCCAGTTCAAGGTGAACAGGGGGAGAATCCAACAGATTCAAGGATGCTTAAGAGACAAGAGCATCTCGTCGTATGAAGAAAGACTAAGAGACCTAGAGCTGCTTATTCTGGACAAGAGAAGGCTGGGAGAGCATCTTATTAAAGTCTACAAATATCTGAAGGATGGCTGTCAGGCAGATGCATGTTGATAAATATGTGAAGGGTGAGTGTTGTGAGAATGGAGCCAGGCTCTTGTCATTGAAATCTGATGACAGGACAGGGAGCAGTGAGTGCAAGCTGAAGCATAGGAGGTTCCACATGAATATGAGGGAAAACTTTTACACAGGCTGCCCAGAGGGGTTCTAGAGTCCTGAATGTGTTCCTGTGTGACTGACTCCAGATGATCCTGCTCTGGCATCAAATATCTCTGGAGATGCCTTCCAACCCCTAACATTCTATGATTCTACATTGTTTTATAAGGACTTGAGAAAACTAAGCAAACTATTTAGATTCCTCTCTGAATTATGAGATATGAGGTTTTTCTGGCAGTTTGGGAATTTTTAAATACAGGTAGTAGAAGCCAGTGTAACTAACTTCTAATAGAAGTGCCAGTGTAACTGAGCTGCAGAGTGCTCCCTGATAGAGAACCAGAGAGATAAGTTTCCCTTTTACATACTTTTGCTACCTATTTAATGCCCTCCAAGGAATTGAGCTGACTAAATGTTAGTGACACTGACAGTGTATCCATGATGTAGCTTTCACAGATAGAGTTCTACATCAAGCTAAATGAGACAGCTGGTGCAATATGCACATCTATATTTAAAATGATAGAGGATTTTAGGTAGGTGATATTTTTAAGATGTGTCTCGTGGGAAGAGATTGAAAATTTACTTAGCAACCATTTGCATTCAGTTTCCAAAGGTGCTTTTAAGTTTCACAGGGAATCTCTGCATTGTTCATGGTAGCTAGAGCTGGTACATGCACAAGAGACAAACCACCATGGGGCAATAGGAGTTTGGATATGAAGTAAGAAAAGTGTAATGATGTGGTAATACAGGGTGACACTCTTAATTAAATCTTGATCACTACTGTAGATCTGATCCCCAAAATATGGATATGTAATCTAAAAAAAAGCCCCTTTTTGTTTAAGACTTCACAGAACTAAAAACCTTCAGTTTGCATATAAAACTGAAAGTGGTGCTTCTTACTTGAGGCTTTTTTTTGAAGTGTATTTTCCCAGGCCTCTGGTGCTCTCTGATAACATGGAATCATAGAATCAGTTAGGGTTGGAAAGGACCACAAGGATCATCTCGTTCCAGCCCCCCTGCTGTGGGCAGGGACACCTTACCCTAGATCAGGCTGGCCAGAGCCTCAACCAGCCTGGTCTTAAACACCTGCAGGGGTGGGGGCCTCAACCACATCCCTGGGCAACCCATTCCAGGGTCTCACCACTCTCGTGTTTTATTACAGCTTTGAGAAAGCAAGAAAGTGACAGAGTCTTTAGCATAAACTCATCAAGAATCAAAATCTGTTTGTTGAGTGGTTCAAGACTGTAGAGGGTCTTTCCTAGATGATGGTGTTGCTGTTCAGAGCTTATGGAGTGAGAGGAGTACAAGGAGCACTTCAGAATTCTAAGATGGAAAAAGACTGTGTTACCTTCTGAGCTTAGATCAGCATTAGACAAGAGTTTCAAAGGAAAATCAAAGGTTTCTTTGAAGGAGGAGATTATCAAGTGAAGTTTCCTGCTGAAATTAAAAACCCAGGGGATTGAAATGTATTTCTAGAGAAACTGTAGTACAGGTTCAAAGTAATGCAGACTGCTGTTTCTTCCTCTTTGCTCATCCTTTGGTTATTAAAGATTACTTCATCACTTGTATTTAACTTAGGTTAATAACTGTCTGTACAGACCTCACTAGCAGAAGTGTTCTTGCCTGATAAGTACAATTTGATTTGTCTTATTTCTTAAAATGAGTAAACTTTATCAGTAATTTTGTAAACAGATTTGAACAGGCAGTGACAAAAATGAGAGCTACAGGGATTTTCTCTGTCTCCAAGGTGAACTCCTTTGCTTGTATTGGGCAAAACAACTGAGAATCTGCAGGGTGAATCAGTTCCATTCTCTTTTCCACTGCAAGAGAAGTGTGCCTTAGTTTCTGTCACATCTGTAGGTTGCTGCCTACTGTGGTGGTGCACAATTTCTTGGTCCAATAGAAGAGAAGGAGAGCTGCCTGTCCCCATCTGTGATGGTTTGGGTGTTACCCGCCCCCCCCCTTCCCCTTAAGAAAATCACCCTGACTAGACTCAGCCACGCTGGAAATTAGAGTGAAGCTTTATATTTACAGCTTAGCACAATATACAAACAAATATTTACAATCTATACAGCTGTATACAGAAATATACAAGTTAAAGGTGATACAGAAACAAAACAGCCCTCCCAGAAACCTGAGTCCCCAGGAGGGACTCCAACCACACTTCCACCTCCTTTCTACCCCTCTACCTTATCCCAGACTTTGCCTTACATTCAAGGTGAGTTTGGAGAATCGGCCAGGGGTACTAGGAAGCAGATGGATTAGTTAGCAGGTTAGGGAGAGAAGTACATGCTGCCAGAGCCAGAGAGCAACTGTGTTACCTATGTTTATGTTCTCGTTTTTATACATCTCAGCAAGCCTCAGAGTGAAGTAGAGTTCACCATTGTTTCCGTTTCACAGCCTATAATCTAATTCTTCTCACCAAAATATTCCAGCTAGCTTCAAACTAGCACACCATCTGAAAGGTGGAGGAAGCAAGGTGATTACTTTTGCGTGGAGTTACCACTGTTAGCTAGAGGAAGTGCAGAATGCGATTGCAGTCTGAATTGTCAGTGCTGTTAGTGGAGAATGTTTGGTCTGTGTGAATGGGTTGAATGCATTTTTAAGAGTGCTGCCCTCTTGGTTACTGAAGTAGAAAGTCTCAGAGAAATTGGAGGCTCCGTTTCTTCTCAACAGCCCATTGAAAAAGTACTGATGTAAACAGTTTTAACAGCCATGCAGCCTTTTTTGACTTCACAGCTTTACTTGAAACCAGAAAGGACTATGAGGCAGTATTGACAGGTAAGTATGAGTTTTGTAACTTTCACTTTCTGTGCTTGCAGCTTTTATCCTCCAGTCGATGAGCCCTCCATTGGCAGTGACAAACTGGATTTGTCTGAGCGGCATGAAAGAAGAAAAATATTCAGTGGGAAAACCTTTGTGTTTCTAACTGCCAAGCAGGTAATCAGGCTTTAGATTGCAAAAACGGTGCAGGGGTAGCTAAGCACAGGTTCTCTTCTCTTCTCTCTCAATTCACTTCACACCCATTCGGAAGTCTGCGGGAGAGGAGGATTTCTGTGTGATCTCTCTACAATACGATGGCCTAATGTGATGGTTTGGGTGTGTCCCCCCCCCCGCCCTCCTTTGGAAATCACCCAGACTAGACTCAGCCTGCTCTGGAAATTTGAATGAAGCTTATTATTTACAGCTTAACACAATATACAAGCAGATATTTACAGTATATACAGTTATATACAGAAATATACAAGTAAAAGATAATACAGAAACACAACAGCCCTCACAGAAACCTGTGTCCCCAGAGGGGCTCCAAACTGCCCTTGCATCTTCTCCCACTCCTCTCAACCTTACCCCAGTCCCAAGGAAGAATAGAGGTTTGGCTAGGGGGTTAGGAAACAAAGTGGATTAATCAGAGAAATGGCAGAGAGGCTAGAGAGAGATGCAGCTCAGCCAGTTCCCCCAGAAGAAGAATGACTCCCTTATCTATGTTTGGATTCTTGTTCTTGTACCTCTCAGCAAGCCTATGAGTGAAGTAGACATCACCCTTGTTTCACAGCCTGTAATCTAATTCTTCTCACCAAAACATTCTAGCTAGCTTCAAACTAGCACAGCTAAGTAAGGTGAAACACAGGAGGAGAAACAGGCCACCCTACACCTGCAGCAGCATGATGCTTATCACTGGTAGCTCATTATGTCAATACTGCTGGACTCACTGTAATCTGATTTTTTATTTTTCTTATTTACATCTCTTTTTAGTACAAGAAACTGGGACCAGCAGTTGTTCTTGGAGGAGGGGAAGCGAAGTTGATGACGGAAGGAGGAAAAGAAATGTCTTTACTGGTTTCTCCTGAAGTTTGTGTCGTAGATGTGGGAATGACAAACTCTCAGATGCCAGTATCTGACTCCATGAGAAATTGGACTGATTCTGTTCTGACTGTCTTGCAAAGGTGCAGCTTTGTTCTCTTTTACAGCAGTAGAGTTGCTTGTAAAGAGGGCATTTTTTTCATTCCTTTAATTATTTAACATAGTAACTAAAATTTGAATCAGGAAAGAGAGCACTTGGCAGTTCTGTTAGAATCTAATGGGGCTTTTGTTTGATTCTGTGGAGCGTTTTTGAGGATCCAATTCTACAGTGATTGTGGTGAAGCTGCTTTGGAATTACAGGCAGAAAGTGTGGGGTTTTTTTTCCCTGTTATTTAAAAGAAAAAAGTATAATATAGTCTAAGAATGGAAAATAGATCACCTTAGATTTTTCAACAAATACCCTTATTTCATGGAAAGATGAGATGACACCTTAAGGTCATGTGGCTCATTGCTGTCTAAGTCTGTATGTACAGTGGTTCTGAAGAGCAATTTCTAGTTAATGAAAACAAAATTTTGTTCTGGTGGTGCATTTTTTGATTGTCATTATTTATTTGTATGTTAACAGCAAGGATCTCAGGCCTATTCCTGAGGCAGAAATTGGACTGGCAGTTATCTTCATGTCTACAGAAAAATACTGCAACCCTGAGAAGCAGCCTGGTAGCAGAGGTAATTGGAAGAAAGGGAGTCATAAGTTAACAGCATTAAAGACGCGGTATTTCTTTTTCAACAGGGACAACAAATGCATCTTATTTACAGTCTGTTGGATAAAAATTGCCTGGATTATATAAATGGGCTATATATCAGGCTTTTAAAGGTAGTTATGCTTACAGTTTGTTTGCTGTGGAGGAACAAATGCCATTGTCTGGGAGTTATTAAAAACTTCCATGTATGTTCTGCAAACCAGAGGGATTGTAAACAAGACTTCTTCCTCTGAGCTTGTCTCAGAACAAATAGCAACATATATGAGCTGTAATTGCCCAAAGATGAGGTGTAGGTGTGTCTGTGGGTTGTTCCTCTCTGAGATTATAGTGGTAGGAAAAAATAATGAATGCATAAAGAATGAGTTGCCTGAAAGGATGATACTGTCATCATAGTCTCAATCAGGAGATACAGGAAGAATGTAAAGGGCTGAGGGATGACTTGTTATTAAAAGCAAATATATCTGGAAGCACAATGAGGGTAAAAATAGTAAATGTCAGTATCCTTTGACTTGGGAAAGACTTAAGTATATGAAGACAAAGACAAGTAAAGTAGCAGTTAGTGTAAAAGATGTATATGCTCTTCTCTTTCAGAGAGAAATGATGTGAGTAGCTAAAGAGAGAGTAGCAAATGACATTTTAAGACAACCCCTTGACTGTGGGGTTTATGAGAAACTGGCTGTAGAAGATTCACAGATTGCAATGGGTTGGAAGGGACCCTCAAAGGGCATCTCATCCAATCCTCCTGTAGTCAGCGGGGACACCTCCAACTACATCAGCCTGCCCAGGGCCACACTGAGCATGGTTTTGAATGTCTCCAGAACAAGGCCTCAATCACATCCCTGGGCAGCCTGTTTCAGTATTGAACCACTCTCATTATAAATAACTTCTTCCTTATGTCCAACCTAAATCTACCCTGCTGCAGTTTCAAACCACTGCCCCTCATCCTGTCAATACAAGCCCTTCTAAAAAATCTTTCCCCAGCCTTACTGTAGGGTCTCCTTCCAGTTTGTTTATAGCAAATAAAGGTCCTGTATTAATAGAAATAATGCCAAATAGAATAATCACAGTACAGACCATAAAGTAGTAAATGCAAGGTCTGGCATTTTGCATAAAATATATATTGCATGATCTATTAGTTGCATTATGTCCATTTAAATGTATGATTTCCCATCCTTTTCAGTTAAGCAAAATTCCATGACTTAGTGCAGTGGAATATTTAACTAAAATTGAATCCCAGAATACAGTCCTTTTAGAGCTTCTTTTTTTTAAATTAATAAAACTGCTCAACCTTTTGATTAAAATTGCCTTAAGACTATTTTACAGAACAGATTTGGTTAACCTTTGAGTTCTTTTCTTGTGTTGATGTTGCAGCTGTAACTAAAAGTGCTCCCATTCCTGCTGCTGTAGAGAGAGCCATTTCTCAGAGTTTAGCTGTGGATGAAACCATAATTCCAACTGCTGCAGATGACAGCACACTTTACATACCTGATACAGAGATGGAAGAGACATGGTAAAGTATCCATTGAAATCGTTTCCAAGCTACTGCTTGCAAATAAAGCAGTATTCTGTGGCAGAGGAACTGTGTCATTGGCATGGACAAAGATGTACAGAGTTATAAACTGCACTTGGTACCTTGCTGTCACTTGACTACAGTGAGAGAATATTTGCTTTCAAGTTGTAGATTACTAACCAGCCTATGGTGCTAACCATATCCTAGGCTGCATCAAAAGCAGTGTGACCAGCGGGATGAGGGGGTTGATTTCCCCGCTCTATTCTGCTCTCATGAGACCACACCTGCAGTACTGCATCCAGTTCTGGTGCCCCTTGCATAAGAAGGACATGGAGCTGATGGTGTAGGTCCAGAGGAGCTCTATGAAGATGATCAGAGGGCTGGAGAACCTCCCTATTGGGGACAGGCTGAGAAGAATTGGGGCTGTTCAGCCTGGAGAAAAGAAGGCTCTGGCGAGACCTTAGAGTGGCCTGCCAGTACCTGAAAGGGGCTACAAGAAAGCCAGGGAGGGACGTTTTACAGAGGCTTGTAGTAGTAGGATGAGAGGGAATGGATTGAGGGGGCAGGTTTAGCTGGAGATTAGAAAGAAATTCTTTCACTGAGGGTGGTGAGATGCTGGAACAGGTTGCACAGAAAGGTCATTGAAGCCCCCTCCTTGGAGTTGTCCAAGGCCAGGTTGGATGAGGCCTTGAGCACCCTGGTCTAGTGGAAGGTGTCCCTGTCCATGGCAGCAGGAATGGAACTGGATGATCTTTAAGGTCTCTTCCAACCCAAACCATTCCATGAATCTACGAGTGACTTAGATAACTCAGATACAAATATAGATACTGCACATCTGATTTGCCTGTCTTACCTACTACAAAATTTCAAGCCATTTCACCATGATAAAAATGTATTTGTCATAGCAGATTGTACAATTTGGCTTTAGCACACCATATGTTGTTTATAAGTATGCTCAAAGTGTAATTCTGCAGTGTATCTCTGTAGTAACTTCTTGTGTGTCCACTTCATGTTATCTTTTCCCTCTAATGCAGTATGGAGACAGAAAATACTCCCCGCATGGACAGAAGAGGCAAAATGGCTCTACAGAGTATGACTGCTGTAAAGGAAAACCCTAGCACAAGTGGCAGTGTAAATGCAGGAAAATCGATATCTGGAGTGAACAGAGCACCTGGATTTAGCCAAAAAAGCCGTCCTGTCTCACCATCTAAAACTTCAGAAGCTGCTAAACCCAGTGGGTGTGCCTCACGTCACCAGTCCAACTCCATTACAAACTACTTCCAGGTAGCTAGAAAAAGGTATGTTGAAGTGTTCTTCACATAACTTTCCTTGCTGTTGTCTTGATGCTGTTTCTGTAGAACCATTTTAACTCAAGGGATATGCATTTAGTTTTAAAACATACTTTCAAAGGGAATTTTTAGCTCAGCTTCCTAGACTGGCAAGCTTCAAGGGTACTTAATGTTCAAATTTCACAATGCGGTCGCTAAACCCACAGGAAGCTGCGAGGTTGTGGATGCAACTGGTCGTGTTCTAAAATGCTTTTGTAATTTTTCTTTCTTTTTTAATTCCTTTCTTGCTAAGGGAAAGAGCTGAAGAAGGAGAAGAAACGTCCACAGCCAAACTAGCAAAACTGGAGGGAAGGTCCTCCCCTGTTCCCAAGGGTGCTGAAGCCACAGCTTCATCAGTGTGCAACAGCGAAGCAGAACAGCATCAACAGGAAGATAACATCCTGGACTCAAATCCAAATTTTGCATTAGAAGACAGAAGTATCAAGCTCACGAGGGAAAGTGGCAAGCTTGCAAGGGACAAAACAGACACCAAAACTGCTTCCAGTGAAAAGCATGCACCAAGGAAGAGAAAGGAATTAGATGATATAGCTGAAGATAAGGAGACACTAGAGATTGTCTTTGGAAGTGCAGAACTAGATTGGGATGATCAAACGACAGGTCATGAGCAGGAATCTCAAGGAAATGCACACAAAAAAAGATGTTTGGAAGCCAAAGGAAGCAAGATTCAGAAAGTAAATATTAAACAGAGAGAGAAGGATAAAATATTGGTAAGTTATATTCTTCTCACATGCCTAATCTTGAAATTTATGGTCGTGTCAGGAGGATGTGGATAGGTCCTGTGTGAGTGAGGCTGCCTGCTTACAGAAGGTGGTTTTGAAAGCTTATTTGCTTAAACCTCTCAAATCACTCTGAACTAAAAATTTAGCGGATTCACAGATTGCATTGAATTGGAAGGGACCCTCAAATGTCATCAAACATCCCTGCAATGAGCAGGGACACCTCCAACTAGATCAGGATGCCCTGGGCCACATTGAATCTGATCTTGAATGTCTCCAACCACAGTCCCTGTGCAGCCTGTTTCTGTATTTCACCACTCTTGTTGTGAAGAACTTCCTCCTCGTATCCAACCTACAGTATTTTCCAGAACATGTCAGCAGTTAAGATTGAACCCATGGACAAAACTTGCTACTGATAAAAGAACTTAACAAAAAAAAGAAACCCAAACCAACCAAACAAAAAACCCTAACCAAACAACAACCACCACAAGAAAGAACTGAGAATGTAATAGTGGTTGGTTTGTTTGTTTGTTTTTACTAGAAAAGAAAAGCAACAATTTTAGGTAAAAAAAATTGAATTTTAATTTCAGTGATACATTTGAAATAACTTTTAATCAAACAGAAAGAAGAGGACCTTGAAACAGTTCTAGTTTCAGAAACGAAAAGGGAAGTCAAGGAGGAGTCACCAGTCTTGGTAAGAAATCAGTCAATTGTAAGTTCCAGCTGCTACCTTTGAGGAGCGTTAAGAAAGTGTATAAAGTTTAGCTTTAAGGAACATATTATCTGTGGATTCTCTTTCAGAATAGATGAGGTTCTGAAGGCTGCACTCAAAACCATCACATGTGACTTTGAGTAGTAGAGGCCAGCTTGAAAAGACAAAGCAAGCTGTAGTTCATCTGTATGCTTTTGTAGTGGTATTTGGGTGGACTCCTAAGATGACTGAAAGGACAGAACCATAATGTAGTTGTGTTAACTCTTCGGTGCACTTAATGCTTGTACTGATGTTTCTGTTAGGTCACTGCTTAAAGACTAAACAAGGACTCTTGTCCTTGTATTCTCTAAGGAGCTTGCAACTAGAATGGAAGAGATGGACCAGAAAAAGAGATGTAACATACAGTGATTACCAGTAAATAGTGTGTGCTAAGTGTGTTATAGGTGTGATGAATAAAGGCAGGAGGGGAGGATTGCTGGGAATGGTAGGGAGGCACAGAATGAGAACAGGATAAATAAAACGAAATGGAAAGATTCTGGAAAGATAAAGTACAGTGTAGTCCATCAAAAAGGGGCAGGGGCCTCAGCTGTGCTCAAGCTAATTTCTTTCTTTCAAGTTCATACTGTTGGAGGTGCTGTATGTCTGGTTACACATCTGAAGTGCTCCTTTCTGTTTCTTCCCACATAAGAACAACAGTGAACTACAAGATGATTCCAAGAATCTTCCTAGCAGACTTCTGTTGACAGAGTTCAGGTCATTGGTTGTCAGCCATCCAAGTCAGGACAGTCAACTTGCAGGAGACACCAGCTATGAAGGGAAGAAAAACTTCAAGAAGTTCAAGAAGGTTAGTGTGGATGTCACATGGTCACGAGGTGGCACTATTTCAAAATACTAAGAAGCAGTCCCCTAAGGCTGTAGAAATTATAGGCTGCCAGAGTTGGGCCTGTTCATCTTGGAGAAAACAGTGCGCTGGGGAGACCTTATAGCAGCCTTCTGGTACCTGAAGGGGGTCTGCAAGAAAGCTGGGAAGCGACTTTTTACAAGGACTTTGTGGGGGAATAGTTTGAAGCTTGATTGGATATTAGAAAGAAATTCCTCATGATGAGGTTGGTGAGACACTGAAATAGGTTGATGTGGCCGTTGGAGCTAGATTTCTAGCTCAGACATAAAAATATTTGGAACAGAGAAGCTTAGAAGTAGAAGCTCTGTGTGGAGAGGTGAACATTCTAGGGATAGGCCATATAATGGCTGCAATGGATAAGTTAAGGTAATTTCATTGGAGCATCAAGAGCTTTATGTCTGGAAGCACAGCTTGTACCTTCCCCTTACTGCTTCTGTTGCACCTGCTGCTATCTTCCTCTGACACTGTTTTGGCTGCTGCTGCTTTTGCTGCTTTGCCACCACCGGACTCCTTCCCCACCTTTGTTAAGGGTCTTAGATTTCTGTAGTAGTTTATTCTCCTTATACATTTAAACTATAAGAAATACAATTTCATTCTTCCCTGACTTAACAAAAATCTGTGTTGTAGTGAGTTTATTCTACCGGGGGAGGGATCCACTCTAACCCGGGACAGTTGCCCAGGTAGATCATTGAAGCCCCCTCCCAGGAGGGATTTCTTTTGATTCTTTCTGTAAATACTATTTTTTCCCTTCCATTTCTTTTAAATGTGATGTCTGATAAATATTATTCCAAGGAGAACTGACCTCCTTATATGATATCTGAAGAGACTTGCTGAATTTACTAAAACAAACCTTTCTTTTGCAGTGTGCTTGCCTTCTATTGTAAATGTAACAATTTCTTGCCTCACAGGTATCTTATCCAGGGGCAGGACAACTTCCATACATTATTGGAGGGTCAGATTTGATTGCTCACCATGCTAAAAAGAATTCAGAGCTAGAAGAGTGGTTAAAGCAAGAAATGGAGGTAAGGAATTACATCTTAAAGGTGATCAAATGAATGCTTCATGTAGTAAGACATAACCAACTCGTGACCATTGGTGAAATACTTCAGAATTTGATTTATGAAATTAAGAAGTTGGCCACTTATGCTCACAGAAACACATACATTAGAAAAATGCATGAAAGGTAGAGGTTAGTGGTAAGGTTCATCTGTTTTTCTGAATATTTGAGTTAATTTTCATGCAACATTCAGTCAGAAATACTGATTTAAATCAAAAGCAATAACCTAAAGAGCATATTTTTCCTTTTTCTTTGTTTTTTTTTTGGTGTGTGTTTGTTTTTTTCTTTTTTCTAATAAGCAAAATAAATATTATGGAAACTTTCAATTTCCAAAAATCTGAGAGGGAGCTAGGAAGAACTATGTTCAAATTGTTGCACAGTACAGTTGGTATTTAACTTATTTTAGGAGATACTTCTTCACTGAAAGGGTTTATCAGACATTGGAATGGTCTGCTCAGGGCAGTGGTAGAGTCACTGTCCCTGGAGGCTTTTAAGCAGCATGTGGACGTAGTGCTTAAGGACGTAGTTTAGTCTTGCCCTTTCAGTGCTGGGTTGGACTGCATTATCTCTCTGTGATTCTCTGTAACTCTTAAACAGAACAGAAAATGCCTGAGTAAAGTTCTGTTGGAGTATGCTGAAGAAATGTAGTAAAAATAAATGCAAGATTGTTTTGGTTTTGTTATTAAAAAGCTTTACCTTTTTATATGTATTCTGAAAAATACTGTGTTTTATCATAGCAGTTCTCTGGCACTTTCAGTTTCCTTTCAGTTTCCTCTAGTATCTAGTTTCTAGATACTCACTGATCAGATGTTCAGTTTCCACAGCTCACTTGAGATACTTTTACATCAGCACTATTTTTATTACTTTTTTTTTCCCTATCCTTGGGTGTGGATAGTGCACCAATGCACCATTGTGCACCAATAATTGGATACAGATTCCCCTGTTTCTGTAATGGTGCTTAAGAACCCCCAAAATAAGTTTTTCTGACTAAAAGTAATGTCTTAAACAAATCCATCCCATTAGTTGGTTGCAGTAGCCAAAGTTGTGTAGTGAAATATTATCTACTGTGACTGTGGACTGGAGCACTTAATCAGAGTATTCCAGTTTAAGAAGGACAGAACTGCTTGAGTGGATAAAGCAAAGGGCTACAAAGATAATTAGGGGACTAGAGCATCTTGCTTATGAAGAAAGGCTGAGGGACTTGGAGCTTTTCAGCCTAGAGAGGTGAGGACTGAGGGACGATGTTCTCAATGCTTACAAATACTTAAAGGGAGGGTATAAGGAGGATGGGGCCAGTCTTTTTTCAGTGGTACCCAATGACAGGATAAAAGGTAACAGGCACCATTTTGAATGTGAGATACTCCATCTAAACCTGAAGATGAGCTTTATGCTGAGAGTAATGGAGCCCTGGAACAGGCTGCCCAGAGAGGTGATGAGGTCTCTATCTCTGCAGTCATTCTATCTCTGCAGTCATTCCAAACCTGGCTGGATGCTGTCCTTGTATCCTGCTCTAAGTGAACCTACTCTGGCAGGGAGGTTGGACTAGGTGATCCCAGAGGTCCCTTCCAACCCCTTTAACTCTGTGCAAACTTATTTCTTCAGGATAAACTGTGTTAGTGCAGGAATATCTTGTCCTTTTCTGTTGTTCCTTAGCTTCACCCTCAACATCTAATATTGAATGAACTTTCTTCCTCAGGAACAGAACCGACATGCGAGAGAAGAATCGCTTGCTGATGATCTCTTTAGGTAAGAGTTCTATGCTTGTACTTAGAAAATGGCTTTGTTTGTTTGCATCACATCTTCTTTGGGGCAAATTCCAATTATATAAAAGACTGCTTTGACTATTGTGCTCAAAATTCCATGGATTCCCAGAATGACCTAAAAACTTATTATGCTCTAAACTTTGAATTTCATTCCGAGTTGCTACAGTTTTTCAGTAAGACCATTCTTGAACCAAAATGTGGCTGTTTCCTGGCACAAGCTTGATTGTTCACAAAGTTGGAGTTGATTCTGGGGTCAAGCTTGCCACCATCAGTGTTTGCTGGAGCCTAATGAAGTGTTCTGGTCTTACAGTTAAGTCAGTCATCTGATCTGTGAAAAGAAGGGATAAGGTCTGACGCATTTTTATTCACTTGTCTTGCCTGTGCTGAGTCACTTGAGGGAGCTAAAGCAGCAGAGTAGTGGTTCTGTGAGAAAGTGGCAGGAATGCTTTCCTTTTCTTAAGTTTTATTTTTGAGGTAGTGATTTTCAGAATTTAAAACTAATTAAAAAAAAAACCAACCCCCCTAATTAATTCCTTCAGTATCACTCCTCTGTCCCTTATCATTGAGACCTTAGCATTGCTTTTAAACCCATTTACAAGTCAAGAACTTCTACTTCTTTTTAGTTTTAATTTCTTTAGAAACTCTCTCAAATCCCATATTTCCAGTTTTCAGACTGAGGAGAGAGGAGGCATTTTTACATTTGTCATTCTATGCACTCAACAGTTCGGTAGAGTTGTTATTTCTGCCCTGATCTGTTTGTACCACAGGAGATTGAAAGATTTCTTTGGTAGGTTCAGGTTCCCTTTGGCTCTTCGCCATTGCTTTTTTGCCTTCACTCATTATGTTTGCCTCTTAAACACAGTCTGGTACAGCAGTTTTGTTTCAGTGTCCTTCACTGCAGTTGTCTGGTGCTTTCCCTGATCTCTTCTGATTAAGTTCCTTTCCTGTCTTGTTACTTTCACCTGTAATCCTGATTTGATGATTCATAACTACTTTCTAATTAGCAACAGTTCAAGCCTGAACAGTTCTGTTACCTGAAGGGAGCCTACAAGAAGGCTGCAGAGGGACTGTTCACAAAGGCCTGTATTAGAAGGGCTGCGGTTAGTAGGTCGAGAGAGGTTCTTCTCCCCCTCTACCCTGGCCTAGTGAGGCCACATCTGGGATATTGTGTCCAGTTCTGGGCCCCTCAGTTCAAGAAGGACCTCAGGGAACTGCTTCTAAGAGTTCAGTGCAGAACCACAAAGATGCTGAAGGGAGTGGAACATCTCCCTGCTGAGGAAGGGCTGAGGGAGCTGGGGCTCTTGAGCTTGGAGAAGAGGAGACTGAAAGGTGACCTCATTCATGTTGATAAAGATGTGAAGGGCAGTGTCAGGAGGATGGAGCCAGGCTCTGCTCAGTGGCATCCAGTGATATGACAAGAGGCAGTGGTTGCAAGCTGGAGCATAGGAGGTTCAACATGAATACAAGGGAAAACCATTTCGCTGTGAGGATGACAGAGCACTGGAACAGGCTGCCCAGAGAGGTTGCAGAGTCTCCTCTGCAGACATTCAAGACCTGCCTGTCTGCGTTCCTGTGTGACCTGCTCTGGCAGGGGTGTTGGACTCAATGATTCCTCGAGGTCCCTTCCAGCCCCTGCATTCTGTGAGTTTCTTCAGAGGATGCAAATGTAAATTTTTGCCAGAACCTGAGTTGTACAGCAAGAGCAATGACTTCTAATACCTTCCCAGTTATGTGGTGATGTAATTTGGCTTGCAAGTTGTGACATTTTTTCCTGTCTAAGCAAAAAAAGGTCTTGATGAATGCAAGCAGAATTAGTGGAAGTAAAACTGGCTGATCAGTCAGCTGTGTCTGTGAGTCATTCATGCATGAACACAAAACACATTAGAATGGCAAAGAAGTGACACAGATGAAGCACAGATGGGGAGAAGCCAAGGGATAGCAGTGTCAAGCAGAGCCTATCTAAGCCTAGTGCAGTAAATTGGGTAACTATTTAGTACGTCCAGAGAGTAGATGTAAATTACTGAAACTCAGTCAGAAGCTGTGTAAGGGGGGAGGCAGGGTAAGGAACTGCTTTATGGGGGAGTAGGAAGCTTCTGGCTGAGTGACTTGCGGCCAAGTGTACATGGCTGTGGAGGTGCAGTGCCCCTTTCCCCTCCCACTCCTTTTGTTTTTGTTTTTTGATGGGTTTTCGTGGTAAGAGACTTCACGTTGGGGTGGTAAAGGCTTGGAGGAACTTTTGAGTAGTTAGGAAATCAGGGAAAATTTTACTCAAGGTTATCTCTAGTCCATGCACCACAGGTTCTAGCTTCTGCATCTTTCAGTCACTTTGTAGCTACTGCAGGTAATGTCAGAAGTGCAGCCTGGGAAAAGGCCTGAACACTGATCAGTCCCTTCTTGTGGAGATATAGTCACAGGATGTTAGGGGTTGGAAGGGACCTCTAGAAGTCACTGAGTCCAACCCCCTCTGCCAGAGCAGGACCATAATCTAGTGCAGGTTGCACAGGACCACATCCTGACAGGTCTTGAAAGTTTCTAGAGAAGGAAACTTCCCAACTTTCCAGGGGAGCCTGTTCTAGTGCTCTGTAACTCTGACAGTAAGGTTCTTCCTTATGTTAAGGTGGAACTTCCTGTGCTGTAGTTTACATCCCCTTGTCCTGTGACAGGGCACAGGTGAGCAGAGGCTGTTCCTTCCTTCTTGACACCCAGGCCTCATATATTTATATACAGCCTTCTCCTTTCCAGACTGTACAGCCCCAAGTCCCTCAGTCTTTCCTCATAAGTCCCTTAATCATCCTTGTTGCCATCCCTTGGACTCTGGAGTAGTTCTCTGTCGCTCTTGAACTGGGGAGCACAGAACTGAATGCAATATTCCAGATGAGGCCTCACTAGAGAAGAACAGAGCAGAGGGGGAGGAGAACCTCCTTCAATCTGCTGGATAATCACAGAAGGCTAGAGGTTGGAAGGGACCTCCAGAGATCCAACATGACCATCTAAGGCAAGTCACCCAGGAACGTCTGCAGGAGGGTTTTGAAGATCTCTAGAGGAGACTCCACAAGCTGTCTGGGCAGCCTGTGCCAGGGCTCTGTCACTGTCAACAGTAATCAATTTTTCCCTCACGTTGAAGTGGAATTTCTTGTGATTGAGTTAATGACCATTGCCCCTTGTCCTGTCACTGAGTATCACTGAAAAGAAACTGGCTTCACCCACCTGACAGCCATCCTTCAGACTTACTAATGTAAGGTCCCCTCTGAGCCTTCTCCAGACTAAGCAGCTCCAGGTCTCTCAGTTTTTCCTCATAAGAGAGATGTTCCAGCCCCTTAACCATCCTTGTAGCTCTCTGTTGGATGCTGATGGGCAGTAGTTCCCTGTCCATCTTGAACTGGGGAACCCAGAACTGGACACAGTGTTACTGATGGTCTTACTAGGGCTGAGTAGAGGGAGAGAACCTCCCTCGACATGCTGGCCACACTCTTCTTAATGCACCCAAGTATACTATTGGCCTTCCTGGCCACCAGGGCACACTGCTGTCCCATGGGCAATAATTTACTTACATCACATTGTTAACTTTGAATATCTCTTAAGTTTTACTTGTGACTATTTCTTTTTCTGTTGCAGATACGATCCTAATGTGAAAAGGAGAAGATAAATTGTGAGCTGCATTTGCAGTAGGTTCCCTAGAAAAATCTAGCAAAAGCTTTCTGTTCCTTAGGTTTGCTGGTTAGAGTGTGCAGTGTATACCTGGCTGTGACTGTTTGAGTTACCTATTCCTGCAAGACTTGTTTTTAAGTCTTGCTTTTATTAAAGAAAAGGTTTCTTTCGCTGCTTGGTGCTTACAGAATGTGTGTTTTCGTGTTATTTGCTTCAGAATAGTGCTCAGTAAAATACCACAGATATTTGGGATTTCTCTTTAGGCTGTTTATTTCTCACATTTGCTTAGCAGAACTCAGCAGCTTTGATATTCTGTTATTTAGTGTCCTAGGACTGATGGACTCACCAACCGTGTTACTAAGGTACAGACAAACGCTCTAGATGTTTTGAGTTGTCTTCTCTCTATCAGCAGTTTCCAAGGTCATCCTCAGTTTTCTTTGCAGTCTTTCACAGGCAGCTGGGTGCTCGTGAGGGGGAGGGCATTGTGGGGATTTACACAGCAGTGCTGAGAAAAAGTTAGAATCAGCACTTGGCAAAAGCTAGACCCAGTGTGTGCCTAGTTTGAGTCCAACTCAAAGCTGCCCAATAGGTGGTAGTTTGGCTGCTAATTTAGTTGCTGTCTGTTTGTTAAGACTGGATTAGTGAACCTGGGCTTTTTGCAATTCAACATAAAATTATGCTTCCAGTTAAAAAGAAGCTTAGAGATCTAAACCTCTACCCTTCCCCAGGTTCACATATCAAATCCAATTCACAATCCTGAGGCTTTCCTTCCATTGTAGGACAATTTTATCATGATTTTCGCTCCAGAAGTTAAACACACCTGTTGCCTGGTTTGGGACTTGTGTTACTGAAGTTTCTAAGGTGGATGGCAAAGGACAGGATTACATAATCCAAGTCTTGGGAGCCTGAACATTCAAGAAATCACATCAGTATTTGCCTAACCCCCTGTATAGCTATTACCACGCATGTCAAGTTACAGTCAGCTACTAACCTGGGGGTTCCTTTATTTCCTGAAACACTTTTGTGGGCTAACCCCAGCAGACAGCCAAGCCCCATGCAGCTGCTCACTACCTCTGCCCCAGCAGGACTGGAGAAGACATTTGGTAGGGTAAAAGTGGGAAAATGCCTGGGTTGAAGCATAAAGAGTTTTGTAGGTAAAGCAAAAGCTGTGAGCTCAAGCAAGGATAATTAACTTTGTATTCTGCAGTTCAGAAGTTTGGCTGCATGCTCCAGTGTCATTTTGTAGGGCTTGTGCTCCACGCTTTCAACATTCAGCTCAGCAGTTTTCTGAGACAGCTTGTGTGGTGTTCATGTTCTTTAGAAGATTAAACAGTTGAGTAACTCAGACAAACATCTGAGGCTTCTGCCATCTGCCTCAAACCACATCTGCAAGTGTACCCACCTTTTTACAAGCTGATGCTCTTCACCTAAAAATACACCTAAAGCAGAAACTTTAGATCCTGTTTCTTGCATTTTTCTGTGTTAACAGTTTGTGTTTTTTTTCTTGGGATTGCTGCTTTACAGCATCTGTGATCTCTGTCCACACTGCTCAAAGGAAGGAGATGCACACAATACATAAACTAAATATAGGTTTTATTAGCAAGGCTTTTAAAATACAATCTTGCACTCGTCAGCTTAGCTGAACAGTTTAAAGCAGACTGAATTACTCCATGCGTCACTAAAAGAGGATGGGTTCTGTATCCCTGCAGCAACAATGTGCTTTGTTTCAGTTTAGCCCGCAGCAGTTTCAGCTGCCTGCCTGTCTTGCCTGTATCTGCTGGGGAAGCCACTGCCTTTTTTGGCAACACTACCAAGATAGTCTCGCTGTTGAAGTTTGTTTTCTGTTTCTGTCCATTCACGTCTGTGAGTCTGTCCCTTTTTGTCCTACCCTTGCTTTCCATCTTCTTTAAGACCAGCACAGTGTGGTCCAGCAGGCCTGGCCTCTCCTTTGTCACTGCACCAGTCCCTGTGTGCTCAATGTGGGTTTGCAGGCAGCTTCCATTTCCTCTGTCAACCTCCATTCCTGATGTGTCTGAGAGGCTCTATTCCATGTGTTTAATATCAAACATCAGTTCATAACTGAGGCAGTAGCTGATGCCTCTGCTAAAGATTTACCTCCAAACCCTCCCAGCTGCCCTATTCCCAGTCCATTTGTACAGGTCATTTCTCAGTCCTTAGTCTTGCCCTGTCTTTTCCCACCCTTTCATAAAACTGTCCATTCACTTGCTTTGTCCCAGTTCATACATCTGTCCTCAGTCACATTTGGTTTGATTCACAAATTCTGATTGTGTTCTGGTATCTTCTTAGAACTTAAGCCAAATCCTGAACTGCCTTCCTTACCATTATTCCTTACTTTCCTCTTACAATGTTTTGATCACCACCACCATCACCACATTCAATTGAGACAGTTATAAAACTGCTAAACAAAGTCACATCTCCCCACCAAGTTCACTTTGCCCATACCATTCTGCCCCAGCTTCTCTGACACATTGGCTACAGCACCAGATCCAGGCAAAAGAGCACCTTTTCCCTCTTTCTGGGCAGATCCCTAAATACTTCTTACTCCAGTTTGTTTTTTCCTATTTCTCCAAAGCAAAATAATTGTCTTCAAGATGAATCTGTTTTACCATCCCCTGTCAGTTTTCACACATGAAGACCAGAAACAAGCTTAGCATGCAAGCCTCAGACAGGTTTATCATCTCATCAGAACTGAGGTTTTACTCACAAGTTGCTTGCAGCTCAGGATGCAGCTCAGCTGACAGCACATGTTCTGTACACGTTTACTCTGCTCATCTCTGAAAACAGGTTATGACCCCAGCATCCTCCAGCAAAAGCAGAAAACTGAGGCATGACACATGGAAATGAACTTAACATAGCTTCTCCAAGTCCAGGTGTAGCATGGGTGTGACCTAACATCTAAATATTCTAAAATATTAAACAGTAGAATAAACCTCAGCTTTTTTTTTTTTTTGTTCCATAACTCCTTTGAATTAAATCATTACTATAGGGATGATAATAAAACAGAACAATCAGTCACCTTTAAGGCATAGGTATGCCACCTCTTGCTGTTTAGAAATGTGCAGGAGCCAGCATAGATTCCACAATTAGATGAAGGTACCTGCTTGTTTTAATGGGAGCAAAAAACATGGTACCAGAGCAACCAAGTCCCATCTCCTGGCACACCACCTTACTGATCCAGTCCTGTGACTTCTAGAGCAAACACAATTGATTCTAGTCCATACACAGGCCTTGCATCTCAGTGTAAATTCAGTTAGTAGCCAGTTAAAAGTCTATGGCAATGTGTTAGACTAACTGCTCCAGCACAGAGTGCTGAAGTTCCATCATGCACATCTCGAGACAGCAGAATTCACTTCAGCACCCACGGGTTTGGAGTTCATACTGCACAGATGCTTTGCTGCTTTCTCCTGTGATTCCTGACTGGTCATTGCCTATTATTAGTGAGTACTCACTAGAGGTATGTACATTGTACACCCTTTCTCTCAAGAGCAGTTGGCCTCAAAACGGTCTTTCCTTCCTTTCAACTGGCTGTGCAGGTCAGGCCTGCCTTAAATTTTGGGTCCTGATTTAATTTCCTCCATCAGCTTTGAGTATGTACTTTGGATGTCTGGCTCTGGTCCTCTTTTCACAGTTCTTGAGCTGTATGGGAAAGAAACTTACAGCCACCTTCTTCTACAAAATCAATGTGTTTTGTTAAGCAACCACTGCCCTCTGAAATTCATCATTTAATAAAAGGTGCCTATACACTCTGGGCCAGAGGTTGAAAACAGGATACCCCAACAACTCCTAGGGTGCTAGGGACTTACAGCTGTGGGATGCACGTTGGTGTCCCTTACTCAATGCACAGGCACAGTTCCCAGGAGCTCTTCTCTTTCCCACCCTTAACCCAAAGCAATGCGTTGTCCTGAGGCAGAGATGAAGCTGATGTTATTGTCACTGCTTTCTCTTGCAGAAAGCATTTCTGCATTTACTCCCCAGGGTAAAACTCAGCTTTAACTCTTCTGTGGAAAATGTTTTAAGGAGAAGTCAATCATTCACTGGAAACCAAAACAAAGGTTTCCAGTGCTGTTTCTTGCCCAGTCAGGTACCAAGCACCTGTTGTTACAGTAATCACATAGGAGGCTGATCGTTAGGGAAACCTCTGACAAATCAGTCTCAGTTCAACAGCTTGATACTACTTAAAATAATCTAGGCAACAATTTGCCTAGGAGACACCTTCAACAATAAGAACCAAACCCAGGCATAAGAGACATTTCCCCACTGGCCTATTAGAAAATAAACAGCATGGGTTGACATACTTTCACAAATCCTATAAATCCAAATTAAATTCCTTTAGCTGAAAATTGCATTAGTCCTGTCTGTATTTTAGTAACAAAGCTTCAGTAGCAGGTACCCTTTTCAAATCAGTGATGTTTAGGAGCTTGGCACTGAAAGAAGCACACAGTCTCCTTTAGCTGAAAATTGCATTAGTCCTGTCTGTATTTTAGTAACAAAGCTTCAGTAGCAGGTACCCTTTTTAAATCAGTGATGTTTAGGAGCTTGGCACTGAAAGAAGCACACAGTCTCCTTCCTGAGAACTATGACAACACACAGGAAATTCAGATGTGGTTTGTTGTTTAGGCTTTTTTTTCAAGGGGGTGGGGGGGCTCTGTCTTCTGGGGTTTTTGTCTAAAATCAGAGAAACAATTTGCCCAAACCCCACTTATTCAGTGCCAACATCTAATTCATCATAAATGCACCAAGATACAATGCTTTAAGTAAAACTATCCTAAAGCAAAGCTTCGATTTTCACATCTCTGTGTCTCTCAAAATACTGAAGAGAAGAGAAACATTTTTTCTCTAAATTCAGAAACCCTTAGCCTTCAAACCTAGCAACTCCTAGAAGAAACAGGATCACTGTTAGTAAAGCTTCAATTCTTACATCTCTTTATCTCTCAAAATACTGAAGAGAAGAGAAACCATTTTTCTCTAAATTCATAAACCTAGCAACTCCTAGAAGAAACAGTATCACTGTTAGAAGAAGGAACGTCAGACCTAGCACCTCCTACAAGAAACAGGATCACTGTTAGAAGAAGAAACTTCAGACCTAGCAACTCCTAGAAGAAACAGGATCACTGTTAGTAAAGCTTTGGTTGAAAACAATTATTTTGGCTTAATAAACATGACCACTGAGAAGATTTCTCTCCCCAACAAAAGAGGCTCACATGAGTCCCTCAAAAATACCATCAAGACTAATGAAAGAAGAGCAGATAAAACTGGAAGTGCTGCAATTCTGCAATGAAAGCCACCTGGGTAATAAAATCAGTCACTACAACACATACAGCTTGTAAGTAACTGCAGCAGCTGAGGCAAGAGATTTGGCTGTCTAGAGCTTTTCACTCCTTTCTGCAAAACAGCTGTTTCAGTAAATGTCTTCCTTTGCATCGTTGGCATTGGGAATGTTTCGCACAACAAATAAAACCCCAGTGATGTGCCATGATATGTTGTATTCATTTATATTGACGAAAAGATGAGAGAATTGAATTACAGCACAGATGTATTCCCTACACATTAACTGCAATGAAGTTCTACCACCAAGTGTTTAGCACTTACAACACTGATTCTCAAGTTAAAATCACTAGGTATCACAGGTTTAGGAAAGATTTAGAGATACACAGCTTCTGCCAAAATAAGGCAAATTATAGAGTCTCAATTGTGAAGAAAATTAAGCCTAGAATTCAGCATAATGAAAAACAGCTCAAATACCAGTATAAAAAAGTATCATTATTAGTATTGACAATGCATGGCTACACCCAACCACGCAGGCAATCATAGAATCATAAATGGTTTGGGTTGGCAGGGACCTCCAAAGGTCATCTAGCCCAACCCACTCTGCAATAAGCAGAGGCATCCTCCATTAGATCAGGTTGCCCAGAGTCAGAGGTTACAGAAATTAATATTTTATGCTGTTAAGTTGGCTCTAAATTAAAGTTTATCATTAGTAGTAGCATCGTTTAGTAAATTACTTTGGCCCTCCCCTGAAAATACAGCTATTTCAGTCCCTGCATATTTTAACCTTTTCAGCTTCTGTGTCCAGTCTGAGTAACTTACTCAGATGCATAAAGGCCTGCAGGCGCCACAGAATCCCCCAGTTCAGCAGGCACATGAAACAGGCATTTATTGCATGTAGGCTATCCACAACTTATGAAAGAGACAGCTGGGAAACCAGCAAGGACTACCAGTTTCACAAAGTCTAAGCCAAATTTCCTTTTGAAAATCTGTTTAGGTTTGCATGTGGAGAATTGAATCATGCAAACACAGTACCTTAAGCTAACACAATCCTCCTCGAGACAGGAAAGCCCCAAACAAAAAATTAAATAATGGCCATTCACTCACACTGGATCTGAATGAAAATGTTAAGTAATGCATCAGTTACAACCAAGTATTTTGTCTTTTAAGAGTTCTGGAAGAGAATTAAGATTTCTACTTAGCTGTTGCTTACCTTCCTATGGTGATTAACTCAAGAGTGTGTGCAGGTAAAGTAACTGCTCTACAACCTGGCGAATGAAATCTAGGTCTTGCATTTATGGAGCAGAAAGGTGAAAGTTCAGTTCAGAGGTAGGTACAAGTCAAGTCTTTGTTTTTCATAAGAAGCTTTAAGATTTATGGCATGTTTGGTTTGTTTATTTCTTAGCTGGCTGTGAGACACAACCCTTTTCCAAGTTTCTAGAACTGCAGGCTAAAGCAGTTTTAGTGCTATAAGCTTCTCTAGAAAAGAAGATAAAGAGCCAAACCTTGGTCAAATGGCAGATGAGACTATCACCCACTCATCATTCAAGTGATCCCATTCAGTCTTCCTGAGCTAGGAAGCAAAAACACCCTTGAGTTTTCTCATGTACTTAATTTTTCAGTAGTACACTAGTATTAATTATAGTGACACTGTAATAAGAGCACTTACATCAGAATTTTATTGTTTATGTTAATGAGTATTCTCAGAAGTGTACATATCACTTTAGGGGACCATCTCATGTTAGTCTTTCTGCACTCACCCAACTCTAGGCATAGTGTGAAAAAACATTAATGGATTGTGTCAAGTCATGTGTTAAAGATTAAATGGGAATGCTTACTCTTTCATTCCAGTTATCAAATAGGATCATTTATAATTGTTGAGGAATACTTCCTCCTTACAGAAGAAGTTTTTTCTTGCAGTAAAAAACCATCTCACTAAGTGCTCATTCCAAGTCTTACTGTACTATGGCAAATAAACAAAATCCCTGTTTCAAGCATTAGGCTCCAAATTTGTTTTGGATCAAGAATCGCTTTGCACTAAGCAAGCTTCCTGCTTTTAGAAGTTGTTTTTAATTTCATGGTAAGAAAGTTCTGTCACATTTGACACTAAGATGTAAAGCCACTCTGGTAGGCATTGCTTTTCCCAGCGGAAGTCGGCTCTTTGAGCTGAGCAAGAGATGACAGGCAGGTCAATAGAAGTTAGTCTCATTTTCTGTTTCTCAGGAAATAATTCCAGCTGAGCAGAGATCATTTGTAACAGCAGATCGATTTTTTTGTGTTTTGAAAAGGCAAAGTACTGTGGCATCAGCATCCTTTACCAAGCGACACAAGCGCAGGTTACCTGTACACAACAGAAACGTGACTGCTATCAACTTTTGCTGTCAGTGAGTGTTCCGTTAGACTGTGGTCTGTATGTGAAAGTTTCTAACGTCCCTTTTATGGCACCCCATCACCTCCTCCATCCCCACTTGCAATCAATTCGTGTTTCTTCTTTTGCCTTATTGCCAGGCACCGCGCGATGCCCAGCGCCCCTCCTTTTAAAAACCGTACAAAGTTGTCTCCCACCAGCGGCCCCAGAGCAAAGAGGTTTGCTTCTTTAGTGCACTCGTAAGTGTATGGGTTGATCTCTATAGGATTCCCCTTGCACGTGATGGGCTGATTGGAGTGATGACCTATGCTGTGTCCTTGGTCCTTTAGAAAGAAAAGATTTGGGTGAGACCCTATCAGAACTAAGGCTACAGAAAACTTCAAAATCTTCTTCAGTCCAGAGGCACTCTGAAGAACGCATTTCATTTCGGGCTTGAAGGAAAGTACATTGTGTTCAGGGAAACTGGTGTAAGCAGAATGGAGATTCGAGTCCACAGTGTGGGACTGAGTACACATCATATGATAGACCTTATGGTATTCAGGGTAAAGCTTTTTAGGTAGCTGTTTGAAAATGAGGCTCGTGTCGGTAACTCTGCGTCGAAAGACGTGGATCACTGGGATGTTGTTGTTGTAGGCGCACAGCACTGCGTCAGCTGCTGTAAGTCCAGCGCCCACAATTAACACAGGGTCTGCCTTCCCACGTAACTTTCCTTTGCTGATAGCTGCTCCAAAGTCGGACATGGAATGAAGCACAAAAGGGAAATCTTCTCCTTCAACCTGCAGTCGGGCAGGAGAATCAAAGGTCCCTGTGGCAAGAGCCACGTTCTCAGCAAAGAGGCAGAAGGGCACATGAGAACCATCTGTTGCTCGCTGATAACCTCTGATTTCCCAGTTTCTCTTGATCACTGATTTCTGTCCACCTTCCGCTTCCAAGTGCTGTGCTGACACATCTTCATTTAGCTGACTTCTGCCTTCATCCTCCTTCCCTCGGTAAAGCCTGGACACAGATGTTATGTAAGCGTTGTCTCTGAAGTTCTTTTGGAGGCCCATGACTTTAACATAGTGTTTATAGTAACAAGCTATTTCTTCTGGTGTTACTCGATCACTCTTTATATTTCTGAAACAAAACCAAATGGCTCCAGTTAATATTTAGACCTTACTGCTAATTCAAATATCACTTACGACACACCACAGGAGAGTCAGACTGAAGAGGACTCAAGACTCTCAGTGTAACTGACACTGAGTTGGGCATCTTTAAGTGCATTCAATTTGTTTTATTTGTTCTCTTGACTCCTGATAAACAAGACAAGCTTGTTCTTTCATAGCAGGGAATCTTAACAATGTAGAGTGATATGGTGATCAATAAATTAAGTGTTGCAGTGCAGTATCATGGTAGGTCTGTATGGCAGTGTTTTACAAAGCCGGTTTAGTGTCATGACTGTCAACAATACAACACTGGCTGAACTTGTTCCTGGAGAGAATACACTTACCTATATATATACATTTACACACCACGTAACTAAATGTAATAGAAATTCTTAAGTGCTAATATAAAACTCTCAGTTCTTTATACTTCTTGAGTCAAATACTCCTCATTACACTCCACAGAAGACCTCTCCCTTGCGCAGAAGTCAAGTCAGTATCAAAACAGTTCAGCATCACAGAAATAAACAAAGTAAGGATGACACAAAACCTTAGTGCAACTATGTAAACGGGATTACAATGTCCAAGCCCAAATAAAAAGGTTTGTGCACTAAACCCCTGCTACTACATCCACCTTTTCCTCACCTTCAGTTTTTTAAAGTCAGAGTGCAATACATGAAAAATGTAATTATTCTGAACACATGCACAGGTTTTGCTACTTCTTTAAAAGTAAGCTTTAGGATGAAGGCAAAAGAAACAGCAATGAACAGCAGGACTGCCATTGAATTACACTTAAAAGCATATTTACAAGAAATCAGGCTACTCCTTCTCATAGATTAACAAGACTAACAAGTGTACAGATTACTACTCTAAAAATCCTGATGAGATATTTTATGGTACAGGATACAATGCTATGACAATGTGACACCTGTGACAATGAAACTTAAGAAACTACCTGACTAGAAGTTTTCATCATCGTCAGTACTTTTAAATATATTTAATTGTACTATAATATGAAGCATTGGTGGATTTAGTACTATTGAAAACTATAATATAAACAAATTAGCTTCAGATTATAAGCAGTTTATGGGATTTCAGTTAATAAGGAGGCAAGATTACTATGCTTATCTATAAAAGTCGTTAAAGAACAAAGATAGAGCTTCTTCACTGGAAGTGGCATCCTGAAATGAGCAACAGTCTGCCCTTAAAGTCATAGAATCATAGAATCAACCAGGTTGGAAGTAACCTCCAAGATCAGCCAGTCCAACCTATCACCCAGCCCTGTCCAATCAACTAGACCATGGCACTAAGTGCCTCATCCAGTCTTTTCTTGAACACCTTCAAGGACAGCGACTCCACCACCTCCCTGGGCAGCCCATTCCAATGCAAATCACTCTCTCTGGGAAGAACTTCCTCCTAACATCCAGCCTATAAAGTCGTCTCCCCAGCAGTTCTTTTTTTTAAACCACACGTGGTACAAGAACAACTTCCTTTAATTTTTCTAGACTGAAGTCAGGAAAGTCATCACTTTAGAATAAACTTATGTAAAGCCTTCCTGGGCTTGTCTGCTGACACACACCTTTATGAACTAATTGTATAACTGAAGTAAAACCAGTAAGCTTGTACAAGACAGTAATTCTTCAATCCTATCTTTTATTCCCAAAAAACTTACTGCCAGGAAAAAAACACTGAGAAATACTGAATTATAGATGCTAAAAAGCACAGTCCCTAGACAGCAACATTGCAGATGCTGCAGCTTTGCCTGTAAAAGCAAATACTGTAAAATACGATTTCTCAATTTATATGAAAGCATAGCAACTTAAGTTGCATCCCTGCTGAACGAGGAACTTTCACAGATTTTAAATTCCTCCCTCAATCTTCCTTCAACTCCGATCAAAACTACTCACGGTTAAGAGTGCTTCTCTGTGAAATGCAGCTAAAACACACCACACTGTTAGTCTGTAAGCTTCTGATGCGCTCAACGTAATTACACAACAACCCCAAGCAGTGCTATAGGCTGGGGTCTGCGTGGCTGGAGAGCAGCCGGGAGGAAAGGGGCCTGGGGGTACTGATAGATAGTAAGCTGAAGATGAGCCAGCAGTGTGCCCAGGTGGCCAAGAGAGCCAATGGCATCCTGGCCTGCATCAGGAACAGTGTGGCCAGTAGGACAAGGGAGGTTATTCTTCCCCTGTACTCAACACTGGTCAGACCACACCTTGAGTACTGTGTCCAGTTCTGGGCCCCTCAATTCAAGAAAGATGTTGAGGTGCTGGAACATGTCCAGAGAAGGGCAACAAAGCTGGTGAGGGGCCTGGAGCACAAATCCTATGAGGAGAGGTTGAGGGAGCTGGGCCTGTTTAGCCTGGAGAAGAGGAGGCTCAGGGGTGATCTTATTACTGTCTACAACTACCTGAAGGGGCATTGTAGCCAGGTGGGAGGTAGCCAGCAATAGAACAAGGGGACACAGTCTCAAGTTGTGCCAGGGTAGGTATAGGCTGGATATTAGGAATAAGTTCTTCACAGAGAGAGTGATTTCCCATTGGAATGGGCTGCCCAGGGAGGTGGTGGAGGCACCATCCCTGGGGGTCTTCAAGAAAAGACTGGATGAGGCACTTAGTGCCATGGTCTAGTTGATTGGATAGGGCAGGGTTGGACTGGATGATCTTGGAGGTCTCTTCCAACCTGGTTGATTCTATGATTCTATGATTCTACTTTGCCTGACCACTGTCCTGTTTTTTCCATCAGAGCACACAGTGCAGAATTTCCAGTACCATCAGGCCATTTAATAAAGCAAACAAGAAGGCCTCATGTGAGTGATGAAGTTTGTATGCCTTCCAATTCTTAGTATCAGCTGGATCCTTAGAGCAACTAGGTCTGCCAGATCCATGATGCACTATCTTTACCTGCGTTTGCTGGCTGCCCACTCCTTGAAGGTAAGGCCAGGCAATTCCATCCAGTCTCCAAAACTGATTGTTAGCATAGAGCCTTCCATGGACTATGAAGAAAAAAAACAAGATGCATAATCAGATACATTTCAAATGCATCTATTTATGTAAAACATAGCAAAGCTCTCACTGTAGTCCTTTAAAGCAGTAACACAGCATAAGAGCAGGACATCACCGTGAAATGCTCATGAACTATTTTTTATGTTGCAGATAAATGATGTAGTTGATCAGTAAAATAAAGCAGAAGGTGAAGAAAGAATTTTGAGAAATGGAAAGTGAAAGCAAGTTATTTAAAGCAAAAGAGCAAGAAAAAAAGTGAAACCAATGGCACAGAACAGATTGAGATTTAGGATTCTGTAAAAGATTTGTATTATTTTTTAAGACTTTCTTTGTGCACCTGGAAATATGGTGGACAAGAAAAAAAGTCACAGGAAATACTCTTCATAGTAATTAATTAAGGTTAAACAAATAAAAACTCACAAAATCCTCACATGAAGAACAACTTTTTCCTTCTCTTATTTCCAATGTATTTGGGCTTTAGTCATCGAGCATTTGAAAGTGCAATTACCATTATTACATAAACCAGCCTCAGACAGCAAGAAACCTCACAGAATTACCAAATTACCCTAGAAGTGATATAAAACTTGTACTCACATGCCAAGCCCCACCAGGTGGTCCTTTACCAAGCACTATATGGGGTATATAATTATGCTGTTCCAGCTTCCAGTGCAGAACTGGTGGGTAGTCATAGCCAAAGTCAGCATCAGGATGAAGCAATGTATCAAAAAGCACTGCAACAGGGTTTGAAGAACGTCCTTCAAGGCCTTCAGACAGGTACTCCAGATCCTCAAGGATGAAAAAAAAAAGTGCTATGTTCCTGCAGCTTTTACTGTTTATTGCTATTCTGGTGTGCAGAAAATTAATTTCAGCAGAAAACACAGTACGCTCAAGCTGTACTTTGAGAGAAGTATTAAATATAGAACACTTCTCAGGAATAACTTGGTTCTTCTCTAACTCTGAAGGCTACATTTCACTCATTTAAAAGTCACATGTTAGTACCAGTATGCAGAGCAGGCTGGTTATTTGAAATCCATTGTAGAAAAAGAAATGCAGGGACAAATGCTCTGCTCTACTGGGGCTTCATCTGGAACACTGCATCCAGTTCTGGGCTCCCCAGTTCAAGAGGGGCAGAGATCTACTTGAGAGTCCAAGGGAGGGCAACAAGGATGATTAAGGGGCTGCAGCACTGCCTTATGAAAGGCAGTGGATTTGAGGCTGTATAGTCTGAAAAGGAGAAGGCTGAGAGGGGATCTAATTAATGTAAGGTCAATGGGATCCTGGGGTGTATTAAGAAGAGTGTGTCCAGCAGATCAAGGGAGGTTCTCCTCCCCCTCTGCTTTGCCCTGCTGAGACCTCATCTTGAATACTGCGTTCAGTGTTGGGCTACCCAGTTGAAGAGGGACAGGGATCTGCTGGAAAAGGTCCAGTGGAAGGCTGTGAGGATGATTAGGGGACAGGAGGACATGGCTTATGAGGAGAGGCTGAGGGACCTGGGGCTGCTTAGTCTGGAGAAAAGAAGACTCAGAGGGGATTTGATAAATGTTTATAAGTATCTGAAGGCTGGCCAGGAGAGGGGGACAGGCTCTGCTCACTGCTCCCTGGGATAGGACAGGGAGCAATGGGTGTAAATTGCAGCACAGGAGGTTCCGCCTCAACACAAGAGGGAACTTCTTTACTGTAAGGGTCACAGAGCACAGGAACAGGCTCCCCAGGGAGGTTGTGGAGTCTCCTTCTCTGGAGACTTTCAAGGCCTGCCTGGATGTGTTCTTCTGTGATCTGTGTTAGATAGGATTGTCCTGCTCTGGCACGGGGGTGTTGGACTCAATGATCTCTTTGGGTCCCTTCCAACCCCTAACATTCTGTGATCCTATGATCCTACATATGAGGGCTGGGTATCAAGAAGGAAGGAACAGCCTCTGCTCACTTGTGCCTGTCATAGGACAAGGGGATGTAAACTACAGCACAGGAAGTTCCATCTCAACATGAGGAAGAACTTTACTGTAAGTGTCACAGGGCACTGGAACAGGCTCCCCTGGGAAGTTGTGAAGTTTCCTTCTCTGGACACTTAAGACCTGTCAGGATGTGGTCCTGTGCAACGTGCACTAGATTATATGGTCCTGCTCTGGCAGGGGAGTTGGACTCAATGCATTATTTCTGGAGGTCCCTTCCAACCCCTAACATCCTGTGATCCTGTAAAGTTCAGGTAGGAAAAACTTGTTTAACAGTTCTTAGGTAGTTCAACGCTAACTATATCACATTTTGAAATAATGGAGGTATTATAACTAATCCTTTTAAAGTATAATTAAAGCCAGGCTTATTTTACAGAGTAGTTAATGCTGAGAACAATTTCTAGAACTTGTAAAATGTTCATATTTCAGCATCTCTTAACCAGCTGTTCTCTAAAAATCTCACAACAGAAGAGCAAATATTTGAAGGCAGAACAGAGATCTGAAGAAAGAACTGTCCATAAGGCAATTTTTTGATGACAAGAGAGGACAGTTTAGCTTCCTAAATTAGGAAATTTAAGGGGGTCAGAGTAGGATAAAGTGCTTGAAGGGATCTGTAGCCAAAAGTTTAGGCGACTTACCCTCCTGCTGAGGAAAAAAATAAACCACAGGACTTAAGGTCAACATCACATGCCAACAGCACAGCACTAAAACCAACCAACCAACCCGAAAATCCAAACAACCCCTACTCCCCACTACAAACACATGCATGTTTGTAGTGAAAATAAATTATTCACACAGTCAGTATGGTTAGTGATAGCACTGTGAGTGATCCAGCAGGAGTACAGTGAGATGAACAGAAAACAAACGATAACACAGTAAGCAAACACACGAGTGGGAAGAAAAGTAATGGGAGAAGACTTAACTAATCAAATCAGACAGAAAAACCAGATGTAGATGAAGTAACAAACACAGCACATGAGCAACTGTCAGAGCAACACAAACAGTGAAGGATACATACTGTTCAGAAAAGAAAAATGGCCTGTGTGTCCCTAATGTTACTAAAAATGAAGTCTTAATGAGAACTGTGTTATTTAGGAACTTGAAGTATGTGTACTTGAAATATGTTAGCAGCATGTGTTCTTTGATGCTAGTGTCCAAACATCCTAGGACACGAAAGCTAGAATTCCTGCATCAGCTACTCACTGATGAAGTGGTGCTTTAGACACTTCTGGCAAGTGGTAAGAATATGACAGAGGGCAGGCTGTAAAAACAAAACATGCCACAAACAAAAGGACCCTCAAAAACCTTCACATGCCCCTGGATTGGATCTAATGGTCGTGAGTTGATTCTCTTGAAATGAACAGAATACCAATATAACTTTCTAGTGCGTTAGAAATATGATTAGGTAAGTAGGTTGGCTCTTCACAATGCAATCTGCAGAATGTCTTTGGATAAGCAGTTCTTAAAATACATTGCTGTTCATCTGAATTGCCCTAAATATAAATTGTTACAAGCCACGGAAGGCAGGAAAAATGAGAGATCCAAATATGAAGCTGGTTGCTTGAGGCCACACAGATACTGCGCTCTCCTGTGGTCTTTACTTTTTGCAGAGCAAGAACATGAAGCATTTTCTTGTCCATGGCAATACTCATTTAAGCTGCAAAAGCATTTTAAACAGGATCATGAAAGAGAGGCCACTGTGTTATAATCCAGCTTGGTGTAAGGTAAGAGCTAGACATGATGGCAACCAAAGCTTACTTGATCAACGATGGAAAGATGTCGAGCTTCTTCTAATTTCGTGTGTAGGATGGGGTTTGGGTGTATAGCTTCAGGAGATAAATATGGCCTGTATCCAGAAAGCAGGTAAGAAAGACAAATTCCTGAAGGTCCATTTCCTATTAAAGACAGAAGTTACTACTTCAGTATAAATGTCAATGATCTAAAGGTTGTGAGTCACTAAATAAGCAACAACAAAATCACAGTGAAGTAGGATAATGCGATACTGTCCTGATTCAAAGCAGCTTACCACTTCAGAGGGAAATAAAGCCTACCACAGGAGCTCCCTGCAAATAAACTGAACAAAATCTTCAGGTAACAAGGAACAGATATAGGACTGCTTACATCACAGCCCAAAATGTGTCTAAAGGAGTTTCATAATTTAATATGGCAAATTCATCAATATACCATCAATATATCCCACACCACCAGGGCCCTATTCATTTAAGGCGCAGGTAACTGTGTGAGTAGCAGCAGAAGATTCTCCTGATCAACAGTAAACTACAGCACTATCAGCTTTACATTACATGTCAAAACGTAAAGCAAATAATCAACCTGAAATGTAACAGCCCTGTTGGGATGAAAATTTAAAACACTGTGTTCACACAGTAATGACAAAAAACAGTGCAGAGGGTGAAAGTGTTCAGCAAAGGTCATCCTCTAGACTTAGAGCTCCAGCATGAACTTCAATCCCAACTCATTCCAATGAAATGCATCTAACTTCTTCCAATTTCCTGAAGACAATAGCTTAGTACTTCATGCAGAACAGCAGTACAGTATACAGCACAAGCTTAGAATCAAATAATGAACTGGGCATCATACAAGTCTTTAAGAAAGGAATTGAAGTTACTGCTCCATTGGTCAGTGGACTCTTTACACATGTGCCATCTTTTTCCTTTCTGACTAATAAAACAGTGCAATGAGAAGATGGTGGCAGTAGGAAGCTAAAAGTACATTTGACTCCAGCTATGCAGGAATCTAACAGAGAGGATTAAGTAGTGAGCATGTGTCTGTATACGTGGAGGATAACAACTATTTTTTTATCAGATCATTTCAGACCCCTTCAAAGGCTATTCGTGATAGTAGACTGCCAATGGAGAGCAGCTTCAGAAACATCTCCCGTGTAACTGTGGAAAAAAAATTGGGTAACATGTTTGATTTTCAAGGAGAGTTAGTCAAGGTAGCTGTGTTTGGTGTCAGCACACAGAAATGCCCTCTAGACAAAGTAAGTATTGAGCACAGGTATTTGCACAATGCCTATCTCCAAAACTAAACACTGAAGACTGAGTCACAAACCATATGGCAAACCTACACTAAGGCTGGCAAAATGCCACAAAACTGTTGCTCTTCAACTGTGATGCAGAACTCAGCAAGTGATTCCTGTCTGTCACATGCAAATAAGTCAATAAGTGTATTACATGAGCCCTATTTTAAGCTAGCATGGAGAGAGCTCTGAGAACAGGTACTGTACAAACATCAATCTTTTACAGTTGTGGAGACCTACTGCGAGTGCATTATGGTGAAATCTCATTCTCTGCCATCTCTGCTTCTTTGCAGGTAGTTAAAGCTGTTCATTTGCTGTAGTCCCAGCAGCTTTGGACTAGATTACTGAAAACCTCCTTTACTCCAAATCTTTTCTTTATCCCCTCATCAAGTCATGGCAACAAGGAGCTGGTGACCAGCTGTTGCTGAAAAACCTTGGCCCAATACAAATTATCCTGGCACTCTCAATTAAGCTGTGTACCTAAGTAGCCTGCTCCTTCTGCTAGCCTATCATTCAGCAAGATTTTACAACAACAAGCCTTTACATCCTTAATCAAGACTACAGTCCTATTGTTTTGAACTGGTGGGATTGACTTGGATTAATTTTGGAAAAGATGGGACAATATTCAAGGTGTTAGTGAAGGATTTAATGAAGGAAAAGGCAATTAATGTCAGAGGTTAGCATCAAATCAATATACAGCACATACTTTACATTATGCTTTTCACTGTCCCATCTGACCCCACAAATTTCTACTGGTGCACCATCAACAACTCCATGCAACCTGAAGTACACACATCACACAAATCCAACCCTATGTGATCAATGCTAGAATCAAAACAATTCTCCTGATAAGACTCAGGTGTCTGCTGCCAAATAACACAGCTCATTTTGTCAAAGCTCAATTTAAATTCAAATATACTCCAATAGCAAGTCCCTTAACATAATCGTACAGTATGGTTATTAATCATAACAACTGTAGTAGTTTATAATAAACACCTTCACTCTCAGGATGCTAAGCATTAGTTATTTCTTGACAAATCACTTCACACAGGTCTATAAAGGCAATGGCAGTGACAGAGAACCTTTAAAAAAACAAAACTCACCTATTATTACTACAGGCAGAGTAAGGAGAGAGTCCCCAGGCATGACAGTTTCTTCGATTAAAGGCATTCTCTTAATCTTCCTCCCAAGGCTGTCACCAAAATACTGGACGAAAGAATTCAAAAGCTGTCCTTCAGTCTCAGGGCTGCTGTAACTTCTGATCAGAAGGACAGATGGGGAGAAAACTAACATGGAACTGCTGAACCGTTGTTAGAACACTTTCTTCAAAAACAAAGCTGCCTTTGATGCTTTAAGAGCTATAAAACTGGCAAAACTGAAACCAAAACAGATAGGCTTTATCCAGTCCCCAAAACGTTACCCTTCAGCACAGCTTTTCTAATGGAGCATTTTTTTTTAAGGTCTGCTTTCTCTTAGAAATTGACAGAAGGATAAAAAAAGGCACAGACTGCTCTGCAGAGATGCACATTTCCAATTTCAGTTTATACAAAGGCAAAGAATATCACAAGCAAGCATTATTTTGATCCCACACAGGGCAGAACTCATTCCTGGCCATCTTTATCAAACAGCAAGGACAGATCCCACCTAGCCAGCTAACACCACAAAGGCTGGCCAGCAACTTTAGGGAACAGCTAAGAAACAACAGCTGCCATCCACAGCCCTTCCTACCTGATAAGCAGCAAGAGCACTTCACCTCAACACACTTCTGCTTGGGTAGAAGTAAGGCTGTTTAAAGCTGGCAGTGGTGCCAAGACGGAGAGGAGTGTGATGTTTGTAAGCCCTAGACATGACCCAATTTACTGGTGGCAAACTTTGATGAACAGCAGTTGCCATGCAGTTGTGTCAGGTACTGCGCAGGAGACTGCTTTCACCCCTGGTCACGTTCCTACATTTCTTTCTTTGTAGCATCTGCTCAGGTTCCTCTCACAATTATCCACCAGCTAAATTGTGTTTCTGGACTACAAAGACTTGTTTCATGTTGTTTGCTGTTTAATTATTTAGGAGCCTTTTCTCAAGCCCTTCCAGGTCATTGAAGAGGCACACACACTCTCAGTTCAGCTAGAAAGGTTGGGACAAATTAGTCTGTTGTTGGCAGATATTTTGTTAAGTCTTCAGAATAAAAGACTTTCCAAATTTTTAATTAAAAATACCCCTGCCAACTGATAAGAACATTCTTCTCTTTACAAAACATAGCTACCTTAATAATTTAAAGTGCTCTTACTTATTTCCTAAGAATCTGCGTATCTTAAAGCTCTTCCAGTATGTCAGGAATTACTTTCTACAGAGGACCAAAAGCATAACACCTTGATCCAATTCCCAGGGCCTTCAAGAAGCCACATACACTACGCACCACCTCAACTCCCACAGGGCTGATGGTTCTGCTACATGTCCCAAAAGCCTTTCCTCACAGGGGAAGACTGAAGCAACCCGGAGACTGCGCTGTACAGTAGTAACAGCATTACCACACACTAACACATCTTTCTGACGGTCTCTTCCTTGCCAATAAAGGTGGAGAGCCATTCTAAGGCTGTTTTATCTCAGGATGCAAGTACTTGGTGTCTGTAGTCCCTGCACTACAACAAAACAGGTTTGCCAATTAGGTGCTCACTATTTGATTACAGCTGCACATTGGCTCTTCCTGATCTTGGAGACGCACAATATGCAAATAGCACGAGTGAGATGAAGATGAGCAGAAGGCAGGAAGAGGGTATCTAATTATCACACTGCTTTTTTTAGATAGGCAGACAGACTATATTATTTTCCAGCCTTTGCTCAAAGTTAAGTAAGGCAATACCACCCTGTGCTTTGCAAAACAGGTTTTAAAAGTGCCTGCCAGCCTCAGTGTGGTTTTATTGTACTTGCTGTGCTAGATGGAAGATAAAAAACAAGAGAAACATTTGAAAACCTCTTTTATGGGCTATACACACAGTGCTGCAGACGACAGAAAAGTCTTTCAACAATACAAATGTTGGGTTTGTGCAGCTTAGATAGTGTATCACAAACCACCCAACTGGTTTAGCTCAGAGACATGGACATACAGCACGTAGTTTCTCAGTTCTTGTGCATTCAAAGCATATGAAGAGCTGCGGTCCAGGAGCATGTTCCTCCTTTGCAAGAGCGTCACACCACAACCCATCAAGATCTTAAGTTAGGGGCCATCGTCTTCCTCGCCTCTGAACAACACTGAGCCACCAAGCACCAGAAGATTTTATCTTGATAAGAACTCATGACAGACAGCTTTGCAGTGGTGGAAACCGAGTAAAAATATCAATGGTCTTAGTACTACAGAGAAGCAAGTGGGCACAAAGATGACTCGGTCCCAAAGCTAGTGCCTAGTTTATCTTGTGCTGGTCGTACCAAATCACCTCCAGAATTACATTCTGTCAAGCACATACATTCTAAACAGGTTCATCTCTTCACTTTGCTGTGGGTATTTGTTTTGCTTTTTAGTGCTTCTATGTGAAAAGCCCCTTAAGAGAAAAAATCACAGCACATACAGAACAGATTATCTCTCTGGTAAATAACAATTCTTTCATAGCAAGTGTCTGGATTTGCTGGAAAATATTTTAATAAGAGATGTCCTTTTTGGGTAGCAGTTTTGTAAAATCCAAACATTCCCTGCATATTTTTAGGAAAGAAAAAATAAGTAAACTGACAGCAGTGGGTGGCAAGCGGGAAACTCGTTATATAAAAGGAATTTAAATTTGGTCTCCGGCTGCCACTTAGGGACGCGAATTTCACACTGTCAGATTGTGGGGGGGGACTGAAGTAACCCACAGCAGTGACGCCCGTGAGGACCGGGATGCTCGGCGGTGCAGCGCTACGAGTCCTGAAGCGAAACCGAGCATCAGCTTCCTCCAGCCCGAGCTGCGTCTCAGCGCAGCCCAAGGTCACGACGCGCTTCCCGGGGCACCACCTCCCGCGCCCCTGCCCGCCGGCGCAGCGCAGGGGGCGTGCGGGGCCGGGTAGCATCGCGGCCGCTCTCCGCCACGCAGCAGCCCCGCCGAGGCCGCAGCAGCGGGGCGGCGATCACACCGGCGCTCCCCGCCCGCCGGTGTCCCCGTTCTCTCCGGCACCGCCTCCCTCCCTCGATCTCCTCACCCCGCTGCTCCGACGCCTCGTTTCCAGCGCCGGGGAGGGGGCGGTAGGCAGCAGCCCTGACCCACTGGCCGCTTTCCCCCGTTGCCTCACCTGAAGTGACCGGCCAAGGAGCAACGGCAACACCACACAGGCATGGGGAGAGCCGGTGGGGCCCAGCGATGAGGCTGCGGGGGAACGCCGCGCAGCAGCTACCGCTCCTTCTTCTCCCGTCGCCGCCGCCACAGTGGGGCCCGCGCGGCGCCGTCCCTCCTCCCCGCTCACATGCGGCAGCGGGTCACACGCGGGAGGAGGAGCCGCCGCCAGCACCGGCAGCGAGGGCGGGGAGAGCAGCGCAGGGCGCCGCTTCCTCCTCCCAGCGCTGCCGCGGTTCCGAGAACCGAGCCTGGGAACAGCGCAGGAGGATGCGGGATGCGCCGCCTCTGCCGGGGAAGGCGGGGAGGGGAGTCCCGGCCTGGCACCAGCGCGAAGGAAGGACGAGCGGGAAGGCGGCGCAGCGAGCGGGAGACACCTCCTTGGGCCGCCTGCGCCCCGGCACACAACCACCTCAAAGGCGGACGGGGCCGCTCCTGGCCGCGGTCCCTGCAGCCATCCGCCGCCCCTCCGGCGCGGGGGTCTCTCCGCACACCTGCGGCTTCGGCTCGGCCGGCAGCGCGGAGCATGGAGAGGATCCCTGTCTCCGGGGGGTATTAGAGCGGGCTGCGGGGCCGACGGCGTTGCGGCTGTCGCCCATACGTTCTCCCGGCCCCGAGCCGCCCGTTCTGCACTGGCAGCTTGCGCTGATGAAACGTGCATGGGGAAATTGACAGAAGCCAAAGCAGGTTCAGTAGTTGACTAACAGCCACATACTTGGGAGCAGTACGCGTAATCGTTCTGTTAGCTGCTTTAAATTCCCTTCAAAGTTGCGAGTGTGCTTATTTGAGAGAAATAACTTACTAACCTAGTTACATCCAAGTCAGAGTGGCTGAGGATGTCAGAACCACCTAGAGCAGGCTGTCCAGGAACATGGCCAGTTGTGGTTTGCGTTTCTCCAGGGGTAGAGACATGACAGCTTCCCTGAGTGTCTTGCTCCACTGTTTGAATCACCTTCCCAATGAAAACGTTTCCTCACACTCATGTGAGCTTCCCTCTATTTGAGTTCATGCCCACTACCTCTCATCTTGTCCCAGGGAAGCACTGAGAAGAGCCTAGCTCTCCATTCCATTGCATGTTTGTACACAATAAAGGTGCACAACTTCTGCATCAGAGGCTTAGAACAAGAATTTAGAACAAGAGAGGGTGGCCTAGAATTGCGCCAAGAGAAGTTTAGGTTGGATTTTAGGAAGAATTTCTTCACAGAAAGGGTTATCAGGCATGGAATGGCTTGCCTAGGAAGGTGGTGGAGTCCTCATCTCTGGAGGTGTTTAGGAGTCATGAAGATGTAGCCCTTAGAGACATGATTTAGCCAAGGATTTGTCAGTGTTAGACTAATGATTGGATGTTGTCACAGTTCGTTGCCAATCTAGGCAATTCTGTCATTCTGTGAAAGAATTATCTTAGTAGCATAGAAGGATTGACAGGAGTGGCTTTATTTGCCTGAGTATCTGAAAAAAAGTCTGCAGATGATAGCAGAAGAATACTTTCAATGAAAGGTCAAAAATCCCAGCCAGCTGTAAACTGCATTGCAGTGATAACATCATTAGCACATGTAAGGAACTGGCATTTCTTAGCACTGCACTGAACTGCTTCAGCAGGTGGTTAAAATCAGATTGGAGAAAGCCTGAAAGATCATGATGCAAGAGATGGGTAGAGGCATAAACCGTCTCTGGAAAATGGTGCACAGCAAAGGGATTAACCAAGTGAAGTCATGCTGTTGGTGTCAGTCTTCCAGACAGTTAGGGTACAGATCCACCCCTCCATGTGAGTGGTTAATGATATTCTCTGTGTTAGTGGAAACAAGTTAATTGTCTTTTGCAAGGTAGAGAGGGTGGCAAGGTGACTGGGGCTTTGTGCTACCTGACTGTAGGAGAATTAGGAGTGATGCCAAACCTTCTTGGAATTGTTTGACTGACAGGGAACGTCAGGACATTGGTTTCCTGAGGCATTTAAGGATGCAAATACTGGCATGAAAGCCTGCTAGTGTAGACACATGTAAAGATCTGTTACAATATAAGATCCATTCTGGTTACAAATACCTGGAGAGAAGGAAGGATAAATGCACTTCATTGTGAAGAAAAGTGAAAGTTTTCCAGTTACAGATGGCATAACTTTATTATTCTCCTTTTTTGTGCTTAAACAAATGGCAGCTATCACATTCCTCTCAAAGCCACTGCTTTTCTAAATAGATGGTGGAAGCTGGTTGTGGCTGTGCTGGGGCAAATGGGGAGGTACAGGTCCACTCCAGACTGTCACATTACCCACAGAATTGCCACAGAAAGCTGGATATTCTTTATCGCCTTTCAGCATTTAAAGGTTAATAGGAAGTTGTTTCCATTTAGCCCAATTCTGGGGCTAAACTCTATCGCCTTATGACATTCTTCACCCCAGAAGAGAAGGCAAATCAGGAAGACACACAAAGTGAAATAAAAAGAGATTGAACAAAATAGTCAAATTCGTCCCAGCGTCATTATAGAGTTATACTCAGGCCAGCCAAAGTGCAGCAGTCACAACATGCAGGAGTGCAGTCCTCAAGAGCAGCAAAGAGATAAGGAACAGGATGAAGAGGAACCCTACTAAGAAGCTTCCCTTAGCAAACTTTCCCCCTTTGTATCACTTAATCCTTGAGGCAACTGCAGCAGCAGCAGAAGTTTGTATTTAACTTTGGGTTTGTGTACTGGCCTGCTGTTAGTGTGCCAAGTCTTCCATGGTAAAGTAATATGACTTAAGGTAATTGTCCAGGGATGTGAAGACTGCTATGCTGTGTCTTTGACAGTGGATATGTTTAATCAGCTACAGCCTTTAATGACATGAAGTTTTATTTAGAGGATTTTCCTTTTGTGAGCCAAATTGTTGCCTGGTTTCTAATGATAATAATAAATACATTGTAGATAAAATATGCAAATAGTATGTTTGAAAATGCAGTTAGTCTGGAAGTTGTGTTTCCTTTTACACTTCTGCAGTTCTCTAGTGTGACCTTTGTAGGATCTGTTAGCTCTCTCTGCCTCCTTAAACAGCAAACATTTATGAAAGAATATACTTGGAAAACATCTGAAAATCATTTTTAACTCGCTGTGTGAAAAGAAGCTGGCAGTTTGTTGCATAATGTTGCATTCTCTGGTTTGTGTATTTGACCAGGACTGACTGCATGTTCTAAACCTAAAAGATAATAAAACATAAGTTCATAATAATCTACCTTACTTCTTACAAGTGTCACCTTTGTTTGTCCTCTCTGTTTTTCCTGCAAGTTATTTTTATGTATATATAAGTTTTAATTTAAGAGTTCTAACATAGAACTAGGCATAGATGTGATGGTTTGGGTGTTACCCACCACCCCCTCTCATGCTTAAGAAAAATCACCCAGACTAGGCTCAGTTGATCTGGAAATTGAATGAAGCTTTACATTTACAACTTAGCACAATATATGAGCAGATATTTACAATATATACAGAAATAGACAAGTTAAAAAGGTAATACAGAAACACAACACCTCTCCCAGAAACCAGAGTTCCCAGGAGGGGCTCCCAACCACCCTTCCACCTTCTCCCCACCCCTCCACCTTACCCCAGACTTTGCCTTATGCTCAAGGTGAGTTTGGAGGGTTGGCCAGGAGGGTTAAGAAGCAGATGGATTAGTCAGGCAGCAAGTTAGGTTAGAGAGAGAGAAGTTCATGCAGCCCCAGAGACAGAGAGTAACTCTGTTATCTATGTTTACGTTCTTGTTCTTATACTTCTCAGCAAACCTATGAGTGAAGTAGACGTCACCATTGTTTCCTTTTCCCAGCCTAATTCTTCTCACCAAAATATCCCAGCTAGACTCAGACTAGCACAATGGAATTAAGAGAAAATGTCCAATATATGGATAATTCCACTGATAGGTGCACACTCTTTCTGGTAGACAGTCAGACAGCTCAGAACCCTTCCTAGATCTAGCTGTAACTCTAGGCACCGTTGGCAATAAGCACAAGGCACAGTCTGCAAGAAAAAAAAATCAGAGCCATGCCAGAGCTTGCCTGGGCAAGTGAACATCTGCCCTTCCAATTCTAAGTTATTTTCATATTATGTTAAGGGGAAATAACAGTGACAAAACATTCTGTACAGGGACATGAATTATTCAAAACCACACTGTAGCTGATCAGAAATACAAAATGCTGCAGTGCACGAGCAGATTATAAAACAACAGAGCAGAGCAAAAGTGGTTGTGGATTCCTGTCCCTTGAAACCTAGGCCAGTGAATTGCTTTGAATTAGTTTGCTATCAGGCAATCTTTACACGTGTTGATAAGATGACTAAGATTGGAACCATGCTGCTGTGCTTCTAGGCTCCAGAAGCGTGGTGCAGCAGACCTCCTACGGTATCATCCCTCTGATAAATGTGCAGGAGTGTTTTTCAAATAGGTGCTGCAGAGAGCATATACTCCTCATCTGATAGTTATTCTCCATCTCTGTATTTCTGCAGAGTGTCTTTTACTTTGGAATGTCTGTTCTGTAAGAACTAGATAAATATTCAGTAGACTTGACCCTCAGTGTTGTAAACTTCCCTCACTGAACCAAGCCAAGTGCTGGGCTGGGTTAATGTTGTTAACACTGATCTGCAGAGTCACCATCCCTGGAGGTGTTGAAGAAAAGCCTGGATGAGGCACTTAGTGCCATGGTCTAGTTGATTGGACAGGGCTGGGTGCTAGGTTGGACTGGCTGATCTTGGAGGTCTCTTCCAACCTGGTTGATTCTACGATTCTATGTTTCTATATATGAATGTAGGAAGGATTTGAAGAACAATATAAAGAGTGATAACAATAGTTTTCAAAAGGAGGACCAAATCCCAGAGGTTGAAACAGTTGAAAGTCTTCAGTTACAATAGGTTGTAGTCTATTGTGCTCCAATCTACTTTCCCCCCTGTGGCTTCTGCATTCCTCCCTCCTTTAATCTATTCAAAATCCAGCTGTCATAAGCATCCTATTGCTTTTGCTGCTTCACGCATTTCTTTGAGTCCCACTTTTGTTGTTCAAGTGGGAGAGAAACATCAAAACAAAGGTATCAAACTGTGAAAGAGGAAGCATTCAGGAACAGCTCTTAAAGGTATTGAATTAAAAAGGAAAATAAAAGCTTTCATTCATTGAATGTAATTACATGTAGGGTCTTGGAATCACAGGTGGATTTTTTATCCCCACCCCTTGCTTTTCCTATTATCCGTCACAGCTATTTGTAGCATTTGATTCCTGATGACATTCTTAGGAGAGCAACAATTGCTTGTGCATTTGGGTGGGCACTGCTGTTCTCCAACCTTGCTTTTGCTTAGGCCTTTTAATGTGCTGTAACCCAAGTTCAGCAGGTGAGAATGGAAAAAAAAACCACAAAACCAACCAAAAACCAAGTCAAAACTAGATGATCATAATATTGTGTGAAAAGTACACGGCTGTCAATCTCCCTTCAGTGTAGCTGAGACCATCAGTGCTTTTTTGATTTTTTTTCTGCTGTAAGATGATCGAAATGTTATTCTGCTTTTATTCTGACACTGTTATTTCTTAAAGCTGACTAATAGTAATTAAAAGTGGCAAGTGTAGGGTGGTTGGGCTTTTTTCTCTCTCTGCTGCCAGTGACTTGCAGGTTTGTCGCAGAATGGGGGATGCAATTGCTGAAAATTAAGGGAAGTCACTTTTCACAGTACCCAGCACCCACGTCCTTATTTCACACCTGCCTTTCCTTCTGTTAGGCAACAAAGGAAACCAAAAGAAGAACCATGCAGAAGAGTTTGTCCCTCTATATGTTAGATTTCTAAATTTTCAGAGCAGAGTACTCACTGACAGTTTGGTCATGGCTGCACCTCCGCATCGACACCACTTTGGCCACACTTTGCAGTTTTACTTGGATGTGCCTTATTATTTTCAGTCACACTGTTTTAATTGTCACATCTGTCAACTGCTTCATGTTAGTAAAATGGATAAGGCTGCAAGGATCTTGGAATTTAAATAGTGAAAAGAGAGGTGTGACCAGCCTGTAATGGATTAAGTGGGTGGAAAGCAGAGGCTGTAAGTTACAGGAGAGGGAACCAAAAGGGAGTTCATGTTGTCTGTGTGCATGTGTGTGTGCTCTGACTACACATAGATGTCCTGAAAGAAAATGACATAATCCAGTCCAAAAGGAGACCAGCCAATTAACAAGTCTTGCAGAAAGCTTTAGAAACAACAACAGGATTTTCTGTTCTCTACCAAATATATGGTCAAGCCTCTCGTAAGCCTGCCTAATCATAACGCTCCTCACTCTTTTGTAACTCAGTCTTTTGTTTGCTGTCCTGTCTTGTTTTTCAGGCCACAGGAATGGTCTGTAGCTTGCATGTGTTTGAGGATAGAATGGGATTTGACTTGGGTGGTGACTTGGCAGAATTTTTGGAAGCGTTTGCCAGTAATAACTGTACTCATAGCTTGTTTGTTTTGCTGAAGTATGTAGTGCAGTAGATGGGCATTTTTAAGGACCAATTTGAGAAAAACACGTTGCTAGAGACACATAAATAAATGAGTACTTAGTATATCTGAAGATAAATGGTTTATTCCACAATCCAGTGAGGTACAGTTTATCTTTTCTTTTTTAATCTCTGTTCTGTGTCCATAGGCTAAAGGATCATTTGTCTGAATGCATGATTATTCCTTTCTCCTTGCTGTAAATACGTGGGCAGTTTGCATGAGATGTGATGTATTTAATGGATTCCAGTGCACTGTTCCTCTTTGCCTCACCTTAGAGAAAGTGCAAAATATATTGCAGCTTCAAGGACACAGTTTGAGAGTAAGTGCGGCAGTTTTGCTCCTTAGGAGCAGTAATCTAAAGCAACAATGGGATTCAATTATTGTTGAGTTCCCTCCTTATATTCACATAGCAAAATTTTCCATTATGATTTCTAAAAGAGGAATCCTACATATTTTTTTTAAGTACATCTGATGTGTTATAGAATCATAGAATCATAGAATCAACCAGGTTGGAAGAGACCTCTAAGATCATCCAGTCCAACCTAGCACCCAGCCCTATCCAATCAACTAGACCATGGCACTAAGTGCCTCATCCAGGCTTTTCTTGAAGACCCCCAGGGACGGTGCCTCCACCACCTCCCTGGGCAGCCCATTCCAATGGGAAATCACTCTCTCTGTGAAGAACTTCTTCCTAATATCCAGCCTATACCTACCCTGGCACAACTTGAGACTGTCCCCCCTTGTTCTATTGCTGGTTACCTGGGAGAAGAGGCCACCCCCCACCTGGCTACAATGCCCTTTCAGGTAGTTGTAGACAGTAATAAGATCACCCCTGAGCCTCCTCTTCTCCAGGCTAAACAGGCCCAGCTCCCTCAACCTCTCCTCATAGGATTTGTGCTCCAGGCCCCTCTTTTTGTTTATAAAATTTGCATTAAAGCCTTTACATGCCAAAGCAGCATCACATAACCTGTTAAAACCAAGCAAATGACCTGACCCAGTGCTCTTATCATATGTTATTTGCCAAAGGACATTCAGTATCAAAGGTGAGGAGTGGCAAATGCAGCTGAACTGGAGAATCCAGAAGACAAAGGAAAGCCAGGATAGTAGGAAATACTTGCTAAGTGCACAGTTCTGAAACAGGAGACCAGCCACAGCACAGACAATCTGAAATAGCCATGCTAAGTTCCAAAGAAAAAGTCTGGGAAGAGCTGCTTTGCAGAAGTGTTAAGGTCAGTATTAAATAAGGACATTGACTCCTTGAAGAACATTCCATTTCAACAAAACTAGCAGTGGTGCCACTGAAAGGCTTTAATTTTTTTCATTAGGCTGCAAAGAAAAGTTAACCATTTGGCTACCTCCTACTCATACTTTGTGACTGGAAGCTGTGATTTCAATGGTGTAGTTTTTGTGGCCTTAGGGAGTCTGCAACTGTGGAAGTGCAAACAACTTTGGAAGAAGTGAAAGAGAGATAAGAAATCTCACCCTGCACGGGTTGATTTTTTTGCATGAAGTCTACATGAGTGGTGGAGAAATTGGTTAAGGAAATCAAAACAATTGAAGGGAACCATGAAGTGTTACCTGTACTGAACAGTAAGACTTACTTCATCTTAGCAGCTGTGACTGAAGGAAAACAATAGCAATTAGCTTGATGAGGAAGGTAGGGGGATAAAATCTAATGGATATTTAATAATAACACTTTACAAATGCATTCTATATTCTCCTAGTGCTTACAGGATGATCATGGCGGGGAGAGAGTTGGAAGCAGATGATCTTTAAGGTCCCTTCAAACCCAAACCACTCTATGATCCTGAATCTGTCCTTTGTTTTGTCACTCAAGTGCTGGCTTTTACAGACCATGAGGGAAAAGCTGTGTTTTCTTTCTTAGTACAGCACCTAGCACTGTTATATGTTAGTGTGGGTTGTAGTCATGGGCAATGCTACAACACAGAGGGATGTTTTTCACTATATTTTCAGTGAATAAGGAGCAGTGAGTACCAGATAAAAGCAGATGTTATTATATCCCCCAGGCTGTATTTACCTCAGTAGTCAAATGTAGTTTGCTAGTTACCAGATGTACTGATTTACATCTTCAAAGTGTATTTTTGGATGAAGGGCACGATGCAAATAGAGTCGTCTAGCTCCTCAGTGGGACTGCATGAAAATCTACTGGGACAAGTTCCTGCGAGCAGTTGGCACAGAGGCAGACAAGGCTCTTACTTTTGCACGTTCTTAAGTGGCTTAGTGTTTCTGCTGCGACTTTGTTTTGGGCTCAGGTTCACTAATACGCATAGGTCTCTGCATTTGCTTAAAAAGCCCCATGCTATATTACTGAAACAACAGATGAAAGTCTCACTGATAATAGCTTTGTTCAACCTTACCGAAAATGTTAAGCCTGGGAACAATAAAGGCTTAACTGTTCTCCGTGCCGGCCAACTGCCCTTTGCATATTACAGCAAACAATTGGAAGCATTTAGGGTCGCAGCACACATCAAACCAGAGCGACTTGGGAATGCAGGATCTGGACACACTCCCCTGGTGCACCCACCCTGCAGAGTGGCAGAAATACATGTTGTTGTCGTCAGCTCTGGTAACCTCATCTGTGCACATCTACATGTTATATGCATTTCCAGTTTGCTTTCACACACTCGGACACAAGTGGAGAGATTGTGTCAAATTTTCTCAAATTCCAGAGTCCTTTAGACAGAATTTAGGACTGCTCTTTTTGCACTGACCAGGCAGAGGAAGGAAGGTGGGACATTCTCTGCAGCTTCTGTAACTCACCTGGGACTGGAACCAGGAATGATTTCTAGCTGCTGCTGCCTGCAGGACCGGGTTAGGTGTGGTCAGCATCAATAAGATTGGAGCCAGTCTTTGCTTGCTACAGCTGTATCAACCAGTTTAGTGAGAAGCATCATCTTTCCAATCCAGTGCTGCCTTGTGAAGCTCTCCTGGGGAGCAACAGCACTGGCAAATGAGCAAAGGTTTTTCAGCAAGTTGTGATGTAAATGGTGTAGAGCTTGCTTATTTGCACTTGTAGTCAGTTTCAGTCCAGGACCCGACCATGCTTGTAAATTCTACATTTAAAAGCTGGTGTAAAACCAGTCAGAGACATGAGAAGGGAAAAGGTAATGCTTTTGAGTTTCATAGTTGCATTGTTTTGTTGGTGTTTGGTTTTTTTTTGTTGTTGTTGCAGTTGCATTTAGTTGCCTGGTTGTATGGTTGTTATCTGCCTATATGGGACTCAGATGCTTATTTCCCAAAATCTGCTTTATTTAATATGGACTAAATTATTTTCAGTCTTAAGCTTTGTTCTTTGTAAAAAAAAAAAATATCAGTTTCCACTCAGCTTCAGCTGTTCCTGACTTTAGTTTAAATCCTGCAAGACACTTATGTCACTCTTTTAATTTTAGTTGCCAGATATATGTTCCTCCTCCTCCTCCTCTTCCTCCTCCTCTTCCTCTCTGCTTTAAAACTTTTGTTTGTTTGTTTCTTTAATCTCTTTCTCTGGCCATACTTCCCTCAGACCAACAGCATATGCACATTTGTGTTCAGACCACTTCCATCTGACTCTTGCTTTTCCTGCAGGATTCCTTCCTTCCTCTTGTTCTTGCTAATTCCTTTCCTTTATTTGCTTTTATTCACTGTGATTTATGTAACATGCTATTTAGAAATACAACTGAGAAGGACAAAACTTGATCACATTAGGAAATTCATCATCTTAGTAGAACATAACTGTGCACATAATTTTGGTTGCAGTCAAACCCTACCGCACTCTAAGACCTCATCTGGAGTATGGCACCCAGCTCTGGTGCTTGCAACACAAGAAGGACATGGATCTGGTGGAGTGGGTCCAAAGAAGGGCCATGAAAATCGTCCAAGGGCTGGAGCACCTCACCTATGAGGGCAGTCTGAGAGAGATGGGATTGTGCAGCTTGGAGAAGAGAAAGTTCTGGGGAAGCCTAATAGCTTCTCCAGAGGGACTGTTTTGGTAGGATAAGAGTTGGGTAGTTTGAAATTAGAGGAGAGTAGATTTATATTGGATATTAAGAACAAGTTCTTTACCATGAAGGTGGCAGAACACTGGAACAGGTTGCCCAAGGATGTAGTTGAGGCCCCATCCCTGGAGGTATTCAAGGTCAGGTGTGACAGGGCTCTGGGCAGCCTTATCTAGTGGAAGATGTCCCTGCTGACTGCATGGAAGTTGAACTAGATGACCTTTGGAGGTTCCTTGCAACCCAACCCATTCTATGATTCTTCCTGCTAAGTTTAAAAACAGTCTGTGGAGATCCACCAGCCAAATTTTTGTCTTTTCCACTGTGGTGCTACTGATGGCAGCAATGGGTTATCATGCTCATTGTGGAACAAGAGCAGAGAGGTCTGCCCACAGGTTCTCGCAGATAATGACAGAGGTTTTTCTATGAAGATCACCACAGATTTTAAAAGCAATGTATTTCCATCATATTCCTCTTGGAAATTGCTGAGCTGTAGTCTATGCACCTTGTTCTGGCATTCACTTCCAAAAGCTACTGACGTCATAATTTTCCATGTTATCACTTACAGAATAAGGCTCTGTGGCTTTGGCCACTTAGTATTTCCATGGTGCCTGATACCAGTCCCCTGAAGTCAGAGCACTGTGCATTTACTGTCCCTGATATGTTCAGAGTAGCAATTCTGAAGTTATTTTGCCAAGCTGTCAGTCGTGGCACAAGGGCAGCATTATGACAGCAAGGAGCTTACATGGCTGTCTTCAGAATGATTTTTGAACACACAATGCCAATCTCATTTTGGAGCATGTGGCTCTTTTTTTGTCCTGAGTTATGTGCATTCTCAGCTGCATGTTTAGGGAACTGGTTTAGGGTCTTGGGACCTGAGTTATGTGGATTCTCAGCTGCGTGTTTAGGGAACTGGTTTAGGATCCTGGGATCTGAGCTATGTGGATTCTCAGCTGCATGTTTAGGGAACTGGTTTAGGATCTTGGGACCTGAGTTAAGTGGATTCTCAGCTGCGTGTTTAGGGAACTGGTTTAGGATCCTGGGATCTGAGCTATGTGGATTCTCAGCTGCATGTTTAGGGAACTGGTTTAGGATCTTGGGACCTGAGTTATGTGGATTCTCAGCTGCGTGTTTAGGGAACTGGTTTAGGATCCTGGGATCTGAGCTATGTGGATTCTCAGCTGCATGTTTAGGGAACTGTTTTAGGATCTTGGGACCTGAGTTATGTGGATTCTCAGCTGCGTGTTTAGGGAACTGGTTTAGGATCCTGGGATCTGAGCTATGTGGATTCTCAGCTGCGTGTTTAGGGAACTGGTTTAGGGTCTTGGGACCTGAATTATGTGGATTCTCAGCTGCGTGTTTAGGGAACTGGTTTAGGATCTTGGGACCTGAGTTATGTGGATTCTCAGCTGCGTGTTTAGGGAACTGGTTTAGGATCTTGGGACCTGAGTTATGTGGATTCTCAGCTGAGTGTTTAGGGAACTGGTTTAGGATCTTGGGACCTGAGTTAAGTGGATTCTCAGCTGCATGTTTAGGGAACTGGTTTAGGATCTTGGGACCTGAGTTATGTGTGTTCTCTGCTGTGTGTTTAGGGAACTGGCTTAAGGTCTTGGGAGTCTTTCATTTGGTTAAATTTATTTGGTTTGCTTTGAGGAAACCAAAAGAGCTCCTGTTACAAGCTTGTGTTGCATTTCTAATTAAAAGCTTTCCATTATGTGAGAGGAAAAAGTATTGCAGATGCCCAGGCTAGATTCATCTAATCTCCTAGGAAAAAGCACTCCATAGCTGTATCCCAAAGAGAAAGAATGCTTTGCTGAGGCTTGGATCACATGCTCTGTACTGCCAGTGTCCTAATCCAAGGCAAAGTGAAATGCTTCATAGCATCCATGAAAGACATTACAGTGCTTGGGGCAAAAGGGCATCCAGCCAACACTTCTAGAATCACTTTTTCTATGGCAGCGCCTTTGTGGCAGAATAACAACATTTCCAATTTGAGAGTGATGTAGCAATATTTTCAGAGATGTTCTTGCTGGCTACTTTGCTTTTGAAAAATCACAAAATCACAGAAATTTAGAGGTTGAAAGAGACCTTCAGGGATCATTGAATCCAACCCCCCTGCCAAAATGAGCTGCAGACAAACAGTATGGCCACCAACAGTATTCCCTTCAACACCACCTATTTGCAGTGTTTGGGTCACATCCTGAACAGCTCAGCTGCCTTGTCACATCAAATGATTGGGAGGCATTTTGACATCATTTAGCCTCTGACCTTAAATTTCACTCTCAATAAGCAGAAACCAAAACATACCCCACAAACCACCGAGAAAATAGAAACTGCGACTGTGTCATTCCAAAACCAATCCCTATCACTGCAGATGAGACATTCCCCTGCTTTCACACAATAGATGCTTTTATTTATTACTATCAAGACTGGAGCCAAACTGAACAATCTCTCTTTGTGTACAGATACTTCTTTTAATTTGTTAGTGGGTTGATCCTTTTAAAATTGCTAATTAGCTGAGCTGTTATTAATGTGACTGAAATAACTGGAAACTCTCATAGTCCTGTGATCACAGGGGTTTTCAACTGACTGATCCACAAGTACCATTCATCCACCTTCTAAGTATAGTGGTCTTTAACCCCGAAAGAAGTAGAGTAATATGTAGCTGCTCAAGTGAACAATAAAAGCAGTGCTCTCAATATAGCATTTTAACACTTCCTATACTAGATTAAAAACTCACTTATTTTCATCAGCAAAAAAGTAAAATACACTTGTTGCAAAGCCAATAGAAAGATTTAAGCAGAGAAAACGTTTTTCACTACCCTATTTCTCAGGACACAGTGAAGCATCTTTATTGCAATAGAGGTCTTAACTACAGACCATACATCTTTGGCTGTGTTTCATGTAGTCTTTATTGCAGTAATAAGTCCTTCGGTTCCCTGGTGTCTGTCAGCACACTGTTTGCAGTGAGTTTCCACTGCAGATCTGCTTTAATGTTACTGTTGTCAGATGCTATGTTATGGCCTGATTGTTTGAACAGATGCTACTTGCAAAAAATCCCCCTCCCCTGAAACCCCAAAACAAAACCCCAAACTAAAAACCTTCATCTGTTTTTTGGTAAAGTAGAAGGAATTCTTTATTGTGACTAAGTTACCTAAAAGAAAGCAGCCCTGCAGTCTTTATTGCAGACGTGGAGATCAATGAGCAAGGAGGAAGTCTCTTTACATCAATTGCTTTAATGCATGTCAGTTAAGAAAGAGCTACATAAACAGATTTTAGCTAATAGAGCAGAGCTAAACTTTGTCATGTTGCCTGGCCTGAACTAGATTGTGTGTCACATTTTAGTATGAACCATCATACAAGTGTACGTTCCACAGAGAAAGGTTCATTATGTTGGCAGAACTGTTAAGATTTTCATTTTGGTTTTTGTTTTTATTAAATTCCAAGAGCTGTGGATGCTCAGCACTAAGAACATAACTTTGAAATACTACAACAGCAAACACAGTGGTATTTTGATTGCTGCTTTTTCTTCTTTTTGAGAGCACCTCTAATGAAATCTCGGTGAAAAATTGTCTGAATTTGAACTCTGTCCAGTTCTGGGCTACCCAATTCAAGAGAGATGTTGAGGTGCTGGAATGTGTCCAGAGAAGGGCAACAAAGCTGGTGAGGGGCCTGGAACACAATCCCGATGAGGAGAGGCTGAGAGAACTGGGGGTGTGCAGCCTGGAGAAGAAGAAGCTCAGGGCAGACTTCACTGCTGTCTACAACTACCTGAAGGGAGGCTGTAGCCAGGTGGGGTTGGTCTCTTCTGCCAGGCAGCCAGCAACAGAACAAGGGCACACAGTCTCAAGTTAAGCCAGGGTAGGTCTAGGCTGGATGTTAGGAGGAAGTTCTTGCCAGAGAGGGTGATTGGCATTGGAATGGGCTGCCCAGGGAGGTGGTGGAGTTGCCATCCCTAGAGGCGTTGAATAAAAGCCTGCATGAGGCACTTAGTGCCATGGTCTGGTTGACTGGCTAGGGCTGGGTGTTAGGTTGGCCTGGATGATCTTGGAGGTCTCTTCCAACCTGCTTGATTCTAAGATTCTATGACTCTATGAATACAAGATTTACCAAAATAGTTCTGCTGGAAACTGACATCATACAGCTGCAATCAAGCTTTCCATTACTGTAATAATCTGGTATGATTGCAGAATTCCAGGAGTAATTCTGAATGCAAGAGTTTTTGGATTTTAATGCAGCATTTTTCAAGCTTGCTTGCTGCTTGGATATATTTCAGATTACAAATGAACTTATCTGACACTTCATTCTTGAGAGGAAAAGCTGCTACCCAAATAATTCATTAATAGGATTACATGAGCAGAAAATGAGTAGCATGAGCAGAAAATGAGTAGCATGACCAGAAAATCCAGCAGGAATTCTTATGAAAAAGCTCTTTCAAGTTTTCTGGAGGTCCTATCTTCTGCCCACAGACTGAGCAAGGAGTTGGCTACATGTAATTTTCTGTTTGCTTGCTTGTTTTTCAAACCTCCAGTAAATGGCTCTGTCTCTTCTGCATTCCTGCAGGTGGTGAATTAAAATCATGGCTTCTGCTTGTCTGATTTGATGCTAAATTCCTTAGGCCAAGAGAGGTCCTCCTGGAGCCTGTGGCAATATTGTCCAACATAGGCTACCTGGAGACACCAATAAGTGCTATCTAGGGTATGGAACAAGTCCATAGCACTTTAAAGCAGGAATGTGCCCTTCAGAGCTCTTTTCATGCTTTTCCATGGCAATATAGATTTTGTGTTCAATCTTTAACTCTTTGTAGAGCTTGGGGAAGCCTAAGATGTTTCAAGAGATTGCTTGAATTTCTCTGGAAGTTTCAGAAATGTACAGCACAGAAGTTATTCAGTATTAAAAAAAGGAGGAGATTTAGGTTTCAGAGGCACCTGAAGGACTTTTCTTTTACTCTGAGCCCTTTATTCCATAGAATCATAGAATGGTCTGGACTAGAAGGGACCTCTGAAGGTTATCTAGTCCAATCCCCCTTGCAGTCAGCAGGGACATCCTCAACTAGACCAGGTTGCCTAGGGCCTTGTGAAACCTCACCTTGGATATCTCCAGGAATGGGACCCCAACCAGCTCCCTGGGCAACCTGTCCCACTCTTCCACCACACTCATAGTAAAGAACCTGTTCCTACCATCCAATCTAAATCTGCTCTTCTCTAGTTTGGAGTCATTGTCCCTTGTCCTATCACCACAGGCCTTTATAAACAGTCTCTCTCCAGCCTTCTAGTACAGAATCATAGAATCAACCAAGTTGGAAGTGACCTCCAAGCTCATCCAGTCCAACTTATCATCCAGCCCTATCCAGTCAACTACACCATGGCACTAAGTGCTTCATCCAGGCTTTTATTCAACACCTCCACAGGGATGGT